>NC_079433.1:11571579-11779079 GCF_026213295.1 Gadus chalcogrammus | reverse complement strand
ACACTCTATCACTGTGTGTCAAATTTCATTTATTTGTACATCGTCTTCCTTTTTCCTGTTCAGGAAACGTGGCCTCTGCTGCTACAGCCTCCGTCTCTAGGGACAATGCACTACCCATGACTCACAGGTACTAGTGCCCTGCTCAAAAACCACAGGCACAGAGACATCAACATGGATGTTGTGCTGTGTCCGGGGCCCAGGGTGGACGTGTTCACCAGATGAGCACTCCTGCATCCTCCACAACCCTTGGCCCGGAGTTCTTTCAGCTTCCCTCTGGACAGGATGTTCAGGATGCTTCTCCCTCTGTTTGGAGGAGGTCAGCCAGGGGTTCCATCAGGGAGAGATAAGCCAATCACAGAAAGTCCCCGCACCAATCAAATGGCTTTTACAACATGTCCTATTGCTTGATGTGTGTGCGGATGAACAACGAGACGCACACATTTCTCAATGTACGTATAATAAGAAACAAGCATTGTTAACTTTTGTCTGTGTATGTATGACAATATGACAAAGTGCCTGTTTGTGTGTGTGTGTGTATTGAAATTGACTTTGTGCCTAAGAATGTGTGCATAAGTTGTCTGGTCATGTGTGTGTGTGTGTGTGTGTGTGTGTGTGTGTGTGTGTGTGTGTGTGTGTGTGTGTGTGTGTGTGTGTGTTTCTTGTTATGTGTGTGTGTGTGTGTGTGTGTGTTTGTGTTGTGTGTGTGTGTGTGTGTGTGTGTGTGTCCGTTTGGGTTGAGTCTCTTTTCTTGTCATCGTTCCAGTTGTGTCTGAGTTGTCTGAGTTATACAGTGCAGTGGAGGATTGCTGTTATCACAGGAAGTGAGCCATCATACATTGAGGCTGCGATATCACTGGCTGTCTGAGTTTAGGAGGAAATCTACTTCACATCCTTCTCCACTGTTGACTCCTTATAACACCAGCTTCTCTCGGACTGCCCAATCTCTCTCTCTCTCTCTCTCTCTCTCTCTCTCTCTCTCTCTCTCTCTCTCTCTCTCTCTCTCTCTCTCTCTCTCTCTCTCTCTCTCTCTCTCTCTCTCTCTCTCTCTCTCTCTCTCTCTCTCTCTCTCTCTCTCTCTCTCTCTCTCTCTCTCTCTCTCTCTCTCTCTCTCTCTCTCTCTCTCTCTCTCGGCTCCCCCCGCGCTCCTAAAAAATCGAACATCTTCTTAAATGGTTGAGAAACTGCCAGGGAATGTTCCGGGCCTTCTCAGCAGGATTCCGTATCAGGGACCAAAAGAGAGAGACACACACACACACACACACACACACACACACACACACACACACACACACACACACACACACACACACACACACACACACACACACACACACACACACACACACACACACACACACACACACACACGTTTACCCTACCAACAGGGGACTATCGGTTTTCATCGACCAAGTGTGGACCTCTATTTCTGGTCATTTAAAAAATACAAAAACATAATACAGAGTTTAGTGGGGCGACCCTCACACTCCTGCATGGATCTATTCATGAAGTGTGGAAAAGAACAAATGTAATCCTCATCGATAATCTATAATCATCTTTTAAGATATATTTAGAAGGGTTAAAAAATGTGCGTTTAATTTGCAATTTGCAAGTTAAATATGGATAATAATGCGATTAATCACGATTAAATATTTGTATTGATTGACAGCCCTAGTTAGCCCTGTTATCTATAAGTCTTTTTTCCTCATGACAAAATGTCTCTTATGAACTATGGAAGAACTGTGTAAAGGCTCTATGGCAAATTATTTATTTTGTACTATAGAGAAAGCAGTTAACATTTTTTTTCGACCCTAATGAATACATAAATGCTGGAGTGTAAGTGTCGCTCCATACCATTTAACAGGGGACCAGTGTCATTTTGAACAGGCAAAGAGGGGACTTCTGTCATTCTGTACAATCCAAGAGGGGACCATCTTCTCTGTTTAACAGCGCAAAGTTAAAAACAAAATTCTACACATCAAACTTTCTTTGATGGTCTGTATACTATTGTGCAGGTTCTGAAATATGCTGTAGGTAACTCCATCAAAAAGACAGATGATAGCTTTAAGGCGGTTCAAGTGCAGGGAACAGCGATTGTTGATTGATTGAACCGTGATAAATTATGGTAGTTAAAACTGAAGTCATGTTATTGTGGAAAAATATAATCTAGAAAAAACTGTGATTTACATAAATTCACATTCAAAGAACAGACAAAATTTGTGCTCTAAAATATGAAAGATGGTCCCCACTTGGATTGTAAAACATGACAGAAGTCCCCTGTTAAATGGTATGGAGCGACCCTCACACTCCTGCATGGATCTATTCATGAAGTGTGGAAAAGAATAAATGTAATCCTCATCTATAATCATATTTTAAGATATATTTAGAAGGGTTAAAAAATGGGCGATTAATTTGCAAGTTAAATATGGACAATAATGCGATTAATCACGATTAAATATTTTTATTGATTGACAGCCCTAGTTAGCCCTGTTATCTATAAGTCTTTTTTCCTCATGACAAAATGTCTCATGAACTATGGAAGAACTGTGTAAAGGCTCTATGGCAAATTATTTATTTTGTACTATAGAGAAAGCAGTTAACATTTTTTTTCTACCCTAATGAATACATAAATGCTGGAGTGTAAGTGTCGCTCCATACCATTTAACAGGGGACCAGTGTCATTTTGAACAGGCAAAGAGGGGACTTCTGTCATTCTGTACAATCCAAGAGGGGACCATCTTCTCTGTTTAACAGCACAAAGTTAAAAACAAAATTCTACACATCAAACTTTCTTTGATGGTCTGTATACTATTGTGCAGGTTCTGACATATGCTGTAGGTACAACCCGGTATCACGCGATTGCGTGCTCCTGCGCACGAACGTTAATCTATTGAAGCGTGTTCCAGAGCACGATAGTCCGACTTTTCGTGTGTTACACAGAACGAAATGTAAACCAATGCATTCTGAATGGGAGTGTTCTAAGACAATTAACGTGCTCCACAAAACGGTACGAGAGAGAGAGAGAAAGAGAGAGAGGGAGACCGAGAGAGAGAGAGAGCGAGAGAGAGGCTTCAGAAAGGGTGTGCGCAGATAGTACAGTGCACCCTAGTTATGTTTATGCCAAAACCACAAATGCTATATGTATATATATTAGAGCTGTCAGTTAAACGCGTTATTAACGGCGTTAACGCAAACCAATTTTAACGGCGTCAAAATTTTTAGCGCGCGATTAACGCAAATCTTTAATAAAAAAATAAAAATAAAAAAACATTTCTTTGGCTCAAAACAAAGAAGCAGTAGCCTGACTGCTATGTTCAAATGACATTTGTTCAAAGCAGTCGTTTAATTGCACTATAGGCTCTTTTTTTGTATCGTCCTGTTTTGATCAGTATATGCCAATGTTATCAATAAAAATAATTTGCACAAGGCAAGCCGATGCACTTCATGTTGATAAGAGAATTAAAATGAGAAGAATTAATGGGACAAAGAAATCAAGGGATATTTAGCATATATATATTTTTTGGTGATTAATCTCGAGTGCGATTATGCGATTAATCACGATTAAATCTTTTAATCGCTTGACAGCTCTAATATATATTGCCTAATTATATATATTGCCTATATATGTATAGGCTATATATAATTAGGCTATAATTATATTATTTAGCGTGTAATGAGACAATCTGTTGCCAAATTGTCTAAGATGCCTGAGAATCTCCGGGGATATAAGCATGGGAAATCGGCGAATCAGACCCATGAACCTATAAAGAAAGACGTCATCTCAAGCGGGAGAGAACGTTTGCGGTGCTGGTTTGTGTCACGCAAGTACAGGGCTCTCATGTCTCATGCATTCGGCGTGAGACACACGCAATTCAACCTATGCAAACGCTCGAACCTGTGCCGTGTTCCAATACCCGTACTTACTAGCCAAAATTTGAGTACGCAGTACGTTCCAATTCAGATCCGGCGAAAAGAAGTATACTTCAAGGACCCGGATGCCGTACTCAAAACGGGCTAATAAAAAACTTCTACCCATGTTAAATAGATTTAGTTGGCAGTTCCTTTTCTGCCCATTCTTTTTTAAACTTGTGGAAGCACTTTGCAGTACTGGGAGACACCATTTCTAACGGCAATGGAGCTAGATTCTAAAAATATCAAAAGATGCCCAAAGCAAATACCTTTAACCCATAGTTGTGTTTTATCAAATTAAAAAAATGAGTTTCATTGACCACAAATTGAGCAGAAATATTTTGCATACAAATCTTTAAGTAGTTTAACCACATTAAGAAAAATACATTCGTTCATTTTTTTTATTAGTGAAGCCACAAGTTTTGCACATTATCCAAACAGAATACCTGAAATGTTGATATTTTCAGCCCTTTCGGGTTAAAACAAGAGAAAAGGACAACCTAACAAGAGTGAAAAGTTTGGGTTAGGTGACCTATAGTTCAAAGATGTCCCTGGTCAGGTAGACTAAATAAAAGTGTATTCCCAATTGCTCCAGGACATTCGTGTAATTTACTTGTGAGCTCTCCCTCAAGCCTAGAGCGACATCAGTGTTGAACCACCAACTGAAAGGGGGTATTTGCCATTAGTACGAGTGACAACATTTCATGGCTATTAATTGAGTTCATTATATTTAGCCGATTTGAATAGACTTTTCTAGCAGGTGAGGCTGTCAAAGAACTAAATATGGACAAACTACAAAAAGTAAATTTGCAGCATGACCAAATTATACAAAAAGTATAGGAACTGTTCCAGCAGATATGTTTTAGAAGTCTCTTTTGATAGGCAGGGAATAATTGTCTTTGTCACCCTGTAGTCATGCCATGAAATCTGTACCGCTACTGATTAATCCAGTAGACTCACCAGTCAAGTCCCCCTAGTTAGAAAATGGAAGAAACCCAGTTAGTCATGTTAATTATTCTGTTACAAATGAAGACTAATACTTCCCACATATTGCGATCCAAGCTACTGGCTGCAGTCTTGGATTTTATAGTTCTATATGAATAGATTCAATTTACTAAACTATTAATCATGCTTCAGAAGAATTAACCTTTCTTGGATGGCAGATCTACCACAAGCCTCCATTGCCACAACCTCCAGATGGCTTACGACCTACGGCAACTCCTCGACTACTGCAAGCCAACAAATTGGCTCTTGCACACCAGACACGCATTGCACTCACACTAGGCCATCTGGCCGTGGCCGTCGCAACTGTGGCCTGGCCACGGTAGGCTCTTGTATATACGCCATCACGTCGCTAGCATCCAAACAATTCTACCAAACCTTAACCAACTAGTGAAAAATGGAACAAAACTTTAGCACACACCCAGTGACTAATCACCTTGTCCAGGGGTGTTCCAACGTGGTTTACCAGAGGGCCTTGTGGACTTAAAGTAAGCCACACATTTGACAGACAGCACCGAATGACGTTAAACTAAGCTAATCTACAGGTTACCAGTGCTAGTGCAATTACATGAGCATTTTGCACAATTTTTGTACTCCAATGCTACGTAAAGCAGGCTTCTTCAGAAACCCGTAGCCTGCTACATTGAAGGGCAACTGTAACAAATCCTGACCAAGACCGAAAGATGGCTCTGGAAGCCACTACGGCCCACGCAGCAGATTACTGCGTGGACCGTGGTGGCTTCCAGATCAACCCTTCGGTGGACCATTCATACACACGTATTCCGAGGATGTTTTGAAGACACTGGAGTCCCATGGCACTAGATTCCTTTGAAGACTAAGTTGGTATGGGGGGGCCCAAAGGGGGCCCCCCCATAGATCTTGTCAGTCATCTAACACCTGTTAAGAAAAACACACACACATCACAAGATACAAATCAGCAAAGCTAGGTTAACAAACAGCGGTGACATGCATGTCAAGGTGCAAAGAGCAGGGATACTGATGGCTTGTGTCTGAGGAGACAGCCCAAAAACATCAACATTTAATAAAGGAAAATAACTTTTACTCACTGCGCTGGTCTGTTTCGAAGTGCCATGTTGGTAGCAATATTTGTCTGGGCTGTTCAGTCAAATGCCCACAAAAACAAACACGCAACAACGCATACTTTCAGTTTGCATAAAGTGACAATAGTGATCTGCAATCTGCAATCTAGATCGAAAACTTTCAACCCTCACTAAACTCAACCTCGATTGACACAGGCCGATGCGAAAAGTAACCCAAACCCATTGGGTTCACCTTTGATAAAGTGGTGCGTGACAGGTGATCTCAATTAAGAGCTAATCAGAAAGAACACACTGATCGGCCATGAGTGAGACTATCAAAACGAGGACGAGGATTTAACGGAATTGTTACCATTCAAATTCAAATTTCTTTATTATTGGATAGGGTATGACATCAATGATTTGGGCTTTGAGTAGGCCTATATTTCTTAAATATATTTCTTAAATTTTTTCACCCCTTCGCCTTTTGAATATGAAATCTATAATCTCAGCCTCTCTATAATTTGCCCAACACATATTTTATTGTTCAAATAAAATCCCATCCTTATTTTGCCATTCATATTGAATCTTTACTGTCTTTCATTGTACAACACAATCATCTAATAATTATTCATAACGCTCTTCCATCTCCTTGGCTGCATTAAGACGAGGCTCGGGTCAGAGCAAAGATCGGGATCCACACATGATAAGGGATAAAGTTATTTATTAGAATAAAGTAAGTATCATGAAATCTGTAAAGGGATTAGTGTAGCGTATGGAAGATTACGCTCGGTCGGTCCTTGTGATTTTGGTACTGGTTTTCTGTCCAAACCATATAATCGCACATTTTCTAATCTTCCATACACTACATTAATCCCTTTACAGATTTCATGATACTTACTTTATTCTAATAAATAACTTTATCCCTTATCATGTGTGGATCCCGATCTTTGCTCTGACCCGAGCCTCGTCTTAATGCAGCCAAGGAGATGGAAGAGCGTTATGAATAATTATTAGATGATTTTGTTGTACAATGAAAGACAGTAAAGATTCAATATGAATGGCAAAATAACTAATAGTGCTCGCTTGTCCAAAAACTACGGTGGGCAGTATGTGCCAAGAAGCTGTGACATGACACCTACTACCTCATCGAGTCATTCGAGTGATGATGATGAGGTTCGTTATTTTTAACAAACTTCAAACGGCATTGAATCATTAGTGTAAGATAGTGAATTATTTCAGTCATCATTCACGATAGTCATTATTTAAACAATGTTACGAAAACGTAACCCATTGTTTGTCCGATAAGTCAAACAAGAGGCGCATTAGGCCGACGGTTTAATATGCCGAATAGGCTTACATATAAAGAGTTGTGTAGGCCTATCTCTTTCTCTCTCTGAGAGCAAAAATGACAAAAGAGAGAGAGAGGTATAATGCTCTTTATATGTAGGCCTATTCGGCATATTGAACCGTCGGCCTAATTCGCCTCCTTTTTGAAAAGTCGGACAAACGGCCCGTCGGAAGTAACTTTTAATGTTGCATTGTCGAGGCAATCAGTAGAGAAATAGAAAAATTCAATCTAAATCAGCAATAGCAGGCCTATAACTTTTTTTTAGTAGGCTAGAGTTTATATTACTCTACTACAACGCATGAACTATGTGCTTATTAGTAATGAAACATTCTTTATCCGTTTACTTTTCGATGTCCGTCCATTGTCAGAGATCATCAGGCGATTCAACGCCGGTAGGGAGAGGGAGAGGACAGAGAGGCCGTGGATCGGTGGGAGCTAGGCGAGGAGGACGACGAGGAAGAGGAGAACGAGAGTCAAGAGAAGATCTTGATAGGATTGAAGGTTTCCAAAGGCAGAGAAGAGAAGCGACAGAGGTTTGTACAATTTATGGCTAGCAGCAAATGAACAGGCTATGAATTTCCAATCCTATGCACATAACCTCACATATAGTCACAACGTGAGGTAATTGAGTGTTTTTTAAAACAAAGGCTTTTAGAAAATGTTAGAGAGCATTTGTTTATTTTGCACACTAATGAAGTTGTCTTTTGTCAACATTGATAAATATGAGATCCTTTACACTGCATTGCCTCCTGTGCACTATATTGCAAAACATGTTTTCCAACGTGTTGGCTTTATGTCTACCTGTATACCTAATGGCCTAACCCCATCTTATTTCCTTTCATTTCTTCAGAGATTACTGCAGGAGATGAGCCTTGAGGATCACAGACGCCTCGCAGCAGGAATGTTGGAGAGGCAGCCGGGTCTGATTTTTGATCTTCTGCTGTTGCATCAGCAAAGACATGGTGCTCCTACATCTGCGGAGGTACCGGGGGTACCGTGGTTTACCTGTGGTAAGTGCAGAGACATGCCGACGGACAGGGAGAGGAAATGCTGTGGCCAAGACCCTGTCCACTGTGTGAGCCTACTGCCCCATTTCACACAGCACTGCCTGGATGAGGGTTACCTGCGGATCCATAGGCAGTACCGGGAGAACCTCACTGCCTTAGGAAATGTAAGGGAGCCCGGCAAGGACAACAGGGAATACAGGTATGCAGCTTACAGGCATTATATTTTCTGGCAGCATGGCACATTAGGACAGGGGAACCGGAGAGAGATTCCCAGCTGCTGTGTTGGAGAATTAGGGACAAATTCCCTGACCCTCAGGGACAATACACAGGCTACATTCCAGGGATCTGAGAGATTGGCCTGAGTAGTGTTGGAAATATTTGGAGTAAATAGTAAAGTTATATTTACATCTATTTAGTATTCTTTTGAGTTCTGTTTTTTGTTACGAAGAATAAAAGATTTGTTATTTGAGTCTGTGCTGTATTTGTTCTACACTAGGGATCGAGAAAAATGTCAAAATAAGGTTCAATAGCAATTTCATGAACAGTACGATGAAATGTATGTTTTTTTGAAAAACAAAAGTGATTTATTCATATTTACAAAAATGTTTACACCTCAAACACCAGCAACACCAAACAACTGCTCAATCGGCCTCAATGTGGCTAGCAGCATCGAGGGCTGATCCTGTAAAAGACATGGAGTGCCATTAGTCATGTGCACACAATGGATTATCATTAACATGCATGTGCACACAATTCAGTATCAATTAGAGGCAATGGCCTGTGCTGAAATAACAGATGTGTGTCACTTACCTAGGCCTCTGCTGACATGCGTGCGTACCAACTCTGACATCGGTGGTGGAGGTATCGGGGGCACAACACCAAGCTGCCTTGGGTCATCCGGGCGTAGGGTCCTCTTTCGTGGCATCCCAACCCCGCTTGCAACTCTTCCATTCACAATACGCACTTGCAACTCAGGGATGTAATCATATGATTTCTCACATTTTAAGGCGTAGAGGCTGTATCTTCTGGCATTCTTATTGTACTTCTTTCTAAGACTAAATATAAAAGGCAAGTATTACAAGTCATTATGACAACTAAATTCACGTAATTGTTAGACAATAGGAATATGCAATTATTTGAACAGAAATTTTTAATGAGTTACACATACACTTGTTGGCCCTCAGCCGTCCTGTAAGTTGGCAGTTTGTGGTGGAAATTGTAGTCCAGAGCTGCGAGCAAAACTCTTGAGTCATACCCTCGGGGAGTGAAGGCCTGGTGCTTGCTGGCATACATCAGAATGTGATTCTGAAATGACTCAAGGTGTGCTGTTGATCTGGATGAATAAAAAAAAAAAAATTGAGAAAGAAACACACACCCACACATTTCTAACAGCTCTGAAATGTCTATTTAATTGTCATGTCCCCACACTTTTCCTGAAGCGCAGATACTTGTGGACATCCTTCTGCCAGTGCTGGTTGAGGACAACGTTCACTAGTGCTTTGTGGCTCTGGGAATCCCTCTCAATCCACTGCTTTTCATGAGTGTATTCGAGGTGATCATGTTGGCAGCTTCCAGTCTCCCAGGTGTGATGGTTCCACACATGATGGAGAACCCCAATCCAAAGTGCCTAAGGAAAGTAAACCAAATAAACACAAAAACAAAATCATCATGTCAAGGGTATTTGAATCATGGAACTTATTGAATTAAAAAAATATATTCATCTTGCTTACAAGAAACTGCTGAAATGTATCTGCTTTCTTGCAGCACCACCAGAAATGGTTGACTACATCCCTCAACCAGTGAAGGAGAATAGACTGGCCTTTCAACTTTCCTGCCTTGAGGGGATAAACAAAACAAACAATGCAAATTATTCCGTGCATGTATTTTTGCATGGAGATCAAGCAAAATACAATGATTCAACTGACATGCAGGCCGGTACAGGGTAGTGTTATGTATAAAATTGGATGCATTAGAACTTACAATAGCAATTTTTTTGGACAGGTTTTTGGCACCATGCCAAATGTCAAGGCTGCGGTGAATCCTGAGCTCCTTGTATCTGCCTTTGTCTGGGTCTGTGAAGTAAGGAATCATTTTATTTCCAGGTGTCTCAATCAGCATTTCAATATTTGTGCACGAACATTTTATCTGTTGAACACTTACTCAAAAGGGCTCCAATCTGGACATGGGCATCTGTGCAGAATTCCACTACCTTTATCTCATGGGTTAGTTTTTCCACAGTCTGGATAAAACCTTCCTTTTCCATGATATTGGAGTTCCAGTTTGTCTGCCGCTTGTCTATAGTGGCCACATAGACAATTTCCTTCGAATCAAGCTCCATGGTTGTGTAGCTGCAGTATTGTGCCGAATGCCCTGGTGAGTCATTTCTGCCATCACCTTGAAAAATAAGTTAATTTCAAAATACAACACATGTATGACAGATGCTTGCAAAATCTGTATCATTGTGTAACACTATACAAATGTATGTAGAACAAGGTAAAATATAAAAATACACACCCAAGAGCACAACATCTTTCCCTTGAAGTCGGCTGATGGCCTCAGACCTCTTCTCTTCCCAGTATTCTTTGATGGTGTCAACACAGTACGTGTCCTGGATTGTGTAGTGGGTGGTCGGGTTAACCATTCGGATGTTCATGAACTTGAGGAGGAGAGCAACTTTAGCGTAGTTGTTTCCAGACAGCAAGATGTTTGAGGAAAGTAGAAAGTCCCCGGCCTGCATGCCAAACTTCAACACAGGCTGGGAGTTCCACCGCCATAGGCAATGTCCATTAGGGCAGATCTAGTGGTCAGAAAGAGTAGCCTTATAAATTCACAATGGATATACAGTGCTGTCTGTTACCATTCGTTGTGATTTGAAGGTACTGTCAAGGCTTACCCATTCGACGCTCATTGCAGTGCCCCTGGTGGCGATGACTGTTGGAAAGGGAGCAACACTCTCACACACCGAACCGTTCCTCAAGACACCAGTGCATGTGTCCAATGGCAGAGTTAAAAATGTGACAAGCTGCCTCAAGCTGTTCTCATACATGACTGCTGCTCTGACGCCAACGATATCAGCGTCACTAAGGACCGTCTGAGGGCCTGGCAAAATTGGCTGCTTGAGAGTCAAGGGCTCATCAGAAAGGACTTCAGGGGCAGGCAGGTCGTGCACAGTCTCATCGATCCCGATAGTTGGTAGATTATCTATCGCCTGCGCTCCCTTCAGTGCACAACCCATTCTGGAAAGGCAGAACATCAGGAATCATACACAGTTAAACCAAAGAATTTCCATAACTTTTCAGCATATAGCCATGACCCAAACCTCTGTGTCAACAAGAAGAATAGAAACATTTAAAAATAGTACTGAACATTGTTTATATGTAAAAACTCAGCACAAAAACCAAGTAAAGAGTAGTAATAGATTTCGACTCACCTCAAAGAAATTGGTGGAAGATATTCCTCATCAGAGCTGTCGTCCGGGTCCCTGTGAAATGTGGGCCCCTCTTCTGCCCAATCAATCCTACAACATACCCAGTACATAGAAATGTCATGAATGACGCCTACACAACTCAATTGAAACCAATGACAGAATAGAAGCCCACTTACACACTGTTCATGTGATCATTGAAGGGATTTTCATTCAGCTCCTCTTCTCCAATGCTCATGTCATGCAGGCTAGGAGGAGAATAAATAATCAATAAAAACATGTATGAAAATATGTAACACACAAAATAGATAATAAACAATATGAAAGTTGATGGGTTACCTGTTGTCAAGAGTTTCAATTTCCGGTGCCTCTGCAATTGCGCATAGATGTTCATCTCTGAAAACAATAATTATAACACTCTATGAGGTACAGGTAGATGAAAGTTTTATAAGAAACTCGTAGTCAAACAAACAATGACAAAATTATTTTCCATGTGATGACTTGCCTATCTGTCCCACTGGAAATACTGGACAATATCGCAGCAGTTGGCACTTCATTCCGGTTTGGCTTCATGGGGGTTGATTCGTTCCGAATCCCAAGAGTTCTCTCATAACTGGACAAATTAGATGGACAAATCAGATCAGGTTTATTGACCAAGCATTCTTACAGATAAGGAACTTGACTCCAGCAGTTGTGGACTTTCCAACATGACAAATAACTATACAGATGATAAATAACAGTAGGTCGTTTAATGTCAGATTACATAAAATGTCAGATAACATAAAAGTTGACATAGCCTTTGGTAGTCTTGGAGTTACCGATAATCAAAACAATAATTCCCATAATGCGTGCGGCTGAGCACGCATCCTAATCAACGCATTGTAATCCGTTGATTTCAACAATGTAGCCTAGGCCTAACAGTATTCTAAATACCAACAATTGACATTGTAACTAACGGAATACAGTTAGTTATAATTTGTATTCTGAATATTGTTTATTGTTTATTATGAATAATCTGTGTATGGTTCGTTCTTTGAATATTCCGATTTAAAACAAAATCAGAAAAACCAAATAATAGTTTTTTGGTTTTTCTGATTTGGTTTCGAAACGGGAAAAGGGCCAAAGGAATAAACAAATAAACGGCATTTAATTTGTGTTTGCGTTTTGTTTGTTGGTTTTTTAAACCCAAAACAGAAAAACAAAAATAGATACATTTGTAGGCTACACCAGAAGGCAGAACGCAGCGAGCGAAGAAAAAAGAGCCTTATGGCCGCACTTGAACCATATGGGGATTTTATTCGTGAACTATTTGACAATGGAAAGACACACGACGAGATCAGTACCGCTCTAAAGCAATCTGGTGCACCGAAGTGCTCCGTTATGACGGTGAGGAGGTTCTCAAGAAGAAAGAAACTAGAAAAAATCTAGTTTCTTTCTTCTTCTATGTAGCCTATTGTACAATATTTAGGCTACTGTCATTTAGATGTATTTTAATGTTTTATGACCAGCTAGGTTTCTTAGTAAACAGCCACCTGGAATATCATGGCGATCTTCTCCACGGTCATATCGTCCACTCGCAGACTAAGTCGCCGGCTCCCAAGGAAAACAATAATGCTGGCCATTGTAGAATGCGAGACTCAATGGAAAGTAGGCTACTCAATGTTATTTTTTCCCCCCACAATGGTGTGAAATCGAATCCCGTAGTGTATCATATTTTAAACATTCATTTTCCATTTATTTCGGCTTAAAACGG
Source organism: Gadus chalcogrammus (assembly GCF_026213295.1). NCBI lineage: Eukaryota > Metazoa > Chordata > Actinopteri > Gadiformes > Gadidae > Gadus > Gadus chalcogrammus. The sequence goes on along the minus strand of NC_079433.1, from coordinate 11,765,599 downwards.
TTCTACTTGACACGTTTCTTCCAATTACACTCCAAAAACGAATGAGATTGTAATGTTTTTGACATTTTATTGAATAACAAATCAAAGAGGCAATCGCAAGGACAGCTACGTGTCTGGTCCCGATTTCCAACATCTGGCGTAGCCACGACAACAAGCGAAGCATTCGGCTGAAAGTCACCAGTTAAACCGGTCACCACTTGAACTGAAACACCGGTATTCATTGTGGTTTTATCTAAATATCACACAAACAAAAAAAGCAACTGGATTATTCAGTATTCTCGTCGTGTGTCTTTCCATTGTCAAATAGTTCACGAATAAAATCCCCATATGGTGAAGTGCGGCCATAACTAAGGCTAAATATAATTGGACAGTCTTGCTGGTTTAGGTGGTAGGCTCTTTTTTCTTCGCTCGCTGCGTTCTGCCTTCTGGTGTAGCCTACAAATGTATCTATTTTGGTTTTTCTGTTTCGGGTTTAAAAAACCAACAAACAAAACACAAACACAAATGAAATGCCGTTAATTTGTTTATTCCTTTTGCCCTTTTTCCCTATTATGGATCCCCATTAGTTGTCTCAGAAGCGGCAGACTAGTCTTCCTGGGGTCCAATTAAAATCTGAACATACAAACAATTAATAGCCTACGTAACGCCGGTAGGCCCTACATGTATTCTGTTACTCCCAAACACTGTATAAGTGTTCCACTGTTGTGCCGCCTATGTAATGAATTAGGCTACACAACCAAGCAATGACAAAAGCTTGTACTTTAGACAGTGACATCGACTTACCTGTCGAGAAGAAAGCAGGCAACATCGGCATCCCTTTCAAAATCTTTCAACTTCATCAGCTCTTTCCACCTTGGAAAAGCGACTCCGATGTTTACCCTCCTTTTCTGTATTCGCTGGTCACGTTGCATTTTTAACGCTCTTTTTCGTTTTTTTGGCGACGATGATTCCTTCTCCTGTGGCGTGGCATAACTATGGTCTTTCAAAAAAATGCGGTGCATGTTCAAATTTGCCGGTAAAACTCGTCTCGCTAAACTAAGCTCTGTTCCACCGTCACGCTGGCTCAGAGTAAAAACGCGTTTGCAATTCCTGTACGACGTAGTGCTTTTTGTCCCTCTCGGCAGCTCATAGACCGGAAGAAAATGGAAGCCTCCATGAAGCTTACCCGTCCTGGTCCTATGTAACCATATTGATATTAATATTAATTATTCTTCGCTCAGGAGGATAAGTGAGATTTTTGGCAGAGATAATTTTACACCAATGAGGACTTATTTATGAATGAATATGTTGATTTGAGGTAATAAATTACTCAAAATATTACACAGTGTCCCTTTGTAACAATTCCGTTAAATCCTCGTCCTCGTTTTGATAGTCTCACTCATGGCCGATCAGTGTGTTTTTTCTGATTAGCTCTTAATTGAGATCACCTGTCACGCATCCCTTTATTAAAGGTTAACACAATGGGTTTGGTTTACTTTTCGCATCGGCCTGTGTCAATCGAGGTTGAGTTTAGTGAGGGTTGAAAGTTATCGATCTAGATTGCAGATCACTATTGTCACTTTATACAAACTGAAAGTATGCGTTGTCGTGTGTATGTTTTTGTGGGCATTTGACTGAACAGCCCAGACAAATATTGCTACCAACATGGCACTTCGAAACAGACCACCGCAGTGAGTAAAAGTTATTTTCCTTTATTAAATGTTGACGTTTTTGGGCTGTCTCCTCAGACATAAGCCATCAGTATCCCTGCTCTTTGCACCTTGACATGCCTGTCACCGCTGTTTGTTAACCTAGCTTTGCTGATTTGTATCTTGTGATGTGTGTGTGTTTTTCTTAACAGGTGTTAGATGACTGACAAGATCTATGGGGGGGCCCCCTTTGGGCCCCCCCATACCAACTTAGTCTTCAAAGGAATCTAGTGCCATGGGACTCCAGTGTCTTCAAAACATCCTCGGAATAGATGTGTATGAATGGTCCACCGAAGGGTTGATCTGGCAGCCACCACGGTCCACGCAGTAATCTGCTGCGTGGGCCGTAGTGGCTTCCAGAGCCATCTTTCGGTCTTGGTCAGGATTTGTTACAGTTGCCCTTCAATGTAGCAGGCTACGGGTTTCTGAAGAAGCCTGCTTTACGTAGCATTGGAGTACAAATATTGTGCAAAATGCTCATGTAATTGCACTAGTACTGGTAACCTGTAGATTAGCTTAGTTTAACGTCATTCGGTGCTGTCTGTCAAATGTGTGGCTTACTTTGTAAGTCCACAAGGCCCTCTGGTAAACCACGTTGGAACACCCCTGGACAAGGTGATTAGTCACTGGGTGTGTGCTAAAGTTTTGTTCCATTTTTCACTAGTTGGTTAAGGTTTGGTAGAATTGTTTGGTTGCTAGCGACGTGATGGCGTATGTACAAGAGCCTACCGTGGCCAGGCCACAGTTGCGACGGCCACGGCCAGATGGCCTAGTGTGAGTGCAACCTTGATTGCATTTGTATACTGTTTACCATTGGATGTTTATGCAATTTGGCTTAATTCATCCGCTGTAAAGCTGCATTTGACTATTCCAGGGTCGTTTTGTACAGGCTTTCAATTGACCATGTTGACTAGTTTGTGGGAATTTTTTTTGTTTTTTTTACCCTTGCTTAAAATCCAACGGTTGCGACCACTTATGCAACTGGGCTGTGAACCTTGCAATTCTAGTTGCATATTTGTACACGCAAGCTTGTCCATTTCTATCGCCATCACTAACACTAGCTTCAGCATTTCCTTGTAGGCCATTAGCTGACTTGTGTATTGGAGCGATGATTTGGGTATTTTAAGATGCTTGAAAACCTAAAATAAAGCAAAATGCGTGTCTGGTGTGCAAGAGCCAATTCGTTGGCTTGCAGTAGTCGAGGAGTTGCCGTAGGTCGTAAGCCATCTGGAGGTTGTGGCAATGGAGGCTTGTGGTAGATCTGCCATCCAAGAAAGGTTAATTCTTCTGAAGCATGATTAATGGTTTAGTAAATTGAATCTATTCATATAGAACTATAAAATCCAAGACTGCAGCCAGTAACTTGGATCGCAATATGTGGAAAGTATTAGTCTTCATTTGTAACAACAGAATAATTAACATGACTTACTGGGTTTCTTCCATTTTCTAACTAGGGGGACTTGACTGGTGAGTCTACTGGATTAATCAGTAGCGGTACTTTGCCCAACAGATTTGATGGCATGACTACAGGGTGACAAAGACGATTATTCCCTGCCTATCAAAAGAGACTTCTAAAACATATCTGCTAGAACAGTTCCTATACTTTTTGTATAATTTGGTCATGCTGCAAATTTACTTTTTGTAGTTGCTCCATATTTAGTTCTTTGACAGCCTCACCTGCTAGAAAAGTCTATTCAAATCGGCTAAATATAATGAACTAAATTAATAGCCATGAAATGTTGTCACTCATACTAATGGCAAATATCCCCTTTCAGTTGGTGGTTCAACACTGATGTCTCTCTAGGCTTGAGGGAGAGCGCACAAGTAAATTACACGAATGTCCTGGAGCAATTGGGAATACACTTTTATTTAGTCTACCTGACCAGGGACATCTTTGAACTATAGGTCACCTAACCCAAACTTTTCACTCTTGTTAGGTTGTCCTTTTCTCTTGTTTTAACCCGAAAGGGCTGAAAATATCAACATTTCAGGTATTCTGTTTGGATAATGTGCAAAACTTGTGGCTTCACTAATAAAAAAAATTAACGAATGTATTTTTCTTAATGTGGTTAAACTATTTAAAGATTTGTATGCAAAATATTTCTGCTCAATTTGTAGTCAATGAAACTCAATTTTTTTAATTTGATAAAACACAACTATAATAATACATTTAATTTAGAGGCGCCTTTCAAGACACCCAAGGTCACCTTACAGAGCATATAGTCATCATTCAAAACTATGTAAAACAGACTAGGAATAAAAGGAAAACAGGTTAAACATGAAAAATAATAATAATTAATAACACTCAAAGACGCCTAAAGTGAAGGGGGGACCTCACTAACCACCACCAATATGTAGCACCCAGTTGGGTGATGCACGGAAGCCAATTGGCGCCAGAACGCTCACTACACACCAGCTTGAGGTGGAGAGTTCGGGATGAGGTGGAGAGTGAGGGAAAAGAACATTTAAACACTATCTACCATATTTAAACACTGTCGATCACATTTAAGCAATATCGACCACATGTAAACACTATCGACCACATTTAAACACAATCGACCATATTTAAACACTATGGACCACATGTAAACACTATCGACCACATGTAAACACTATCGCCCACATTTAAACACTGGACCACATTTAAACACTATGGACCACATTTAAACATGTAAACCCTATCGACCACATTTAAACACTATCGACCACAATTAAACACTATCGACCATATTTAAACATGTAAACCCTATCGACCACATTTACACACTCTCGACCACATTTAAACACTATCGACCACATATAAACAGTAGCGACCATATTTAAACCCTATCGACCACATGTAAACCCTATCAACCACATTTAAACATGTAAACCCCTCTCGACCACATTTAAACCCTATCGACCACATATAAACTCTATCGACCACATTTAAACCCTATCGACCATATTCAAACACTATCGACCACATTTAAACACTATCGACCACATTTAAACCCTATCGACCACATTTAAACCAGTGGCGTCACTAGGCTGTTTTATTCGGGGCTAAAGCCCCGGATCTAATTTGATTAGCCCCGGATCTTTTTTGTTAATAAAAGAAAAAATATATATATAATTTTTTTTTTTTTTTTTTTTTTTTGCTGCATGCAGAGCCTGTGCTATATCCACACGTCGCACATGCCCCCATTTGTTAGGACTCTTGCGTAGCTTACTGGAATTTCTGTTCTGCTGCTCAAGATTTTAAGCCATGTATTTATGAACTTGCATTGAAGAAAATATATCAGTTTTTTGTGGTCTGTAAATAGGCCAATCTATGAGGCTAAATAGCATGCCAATATTGATGACTGATTGTGTCAAGTGTCTAAGGATGAATGCTAACCTGATTTGTTTCCAACTTTTGCCTTAAGTTACAATTTAGCTAACTAACTAGCTGCTGCCCTTTTCAATTCCAATGCTGGCTGTCATTTCATTACCAATGTTAAGTGTCATAAATAGTTAACACGGGTGCTGATTCATGATTCTCTAAAAAAGAAATACCCAAAACATGTGATATGTTTTCAATTTGCAGAAAGTTTTGAAAAAATCCAGGATGCCTGAGAGCCTTACTGCATTATATTCCATAATAGTAATTTCTTTAGGAACACTGAATGTTGTCTTTTCCTTCACAGAAAAAAAAATATTTCCACTATAAAATGATGCAGAAAAGGCACAGATAGATGAATAAAAATCCACCAGAATGCAGGAAATTAAGTGTTTGACGCTCAAACATTTCTGGGGGAGCACCCCCATACCCCCCACCTATAATTTGTCCCCCAAAATGTTGAAATGAAACCTAGCCTATATGACCCTGTACGCAGGTTGTATACAATATATCCATAGATATGTTGTTTTTACTTTTTGTATTAAAAAGAAAGCATGTCAGCAAACTCCATGTCGGCCCTTAGTATGATTATCATTTCATCATGGAGTGGCCCTTTGTGAAAATGAGTTTGACACACCTGATATAGGTAATGTAAGGTCTGTCTCACTTGTATTAATTTTACTCTGAAATAACTTGAATGGAACTTTAGATGTCTGGGGATAAGCAGCAGTCAGGTAGCTATTCAAAGCTATTATTACCTGCCTATTTTGTTTATTTAGGTAAAGCATTATGAAAAAAAATGCATGCGCAATAAAGTATACAACAAAATTTGCCGCACGCGCACTGTCCTATTCCCTCTTGGGCTAAGCCCCGGATGTTTCAGAAACCTAGAAACGCCCCTGATTTAAACCCTATCAACCATATTTAAACACTATCGACCACATTCAAACACTATCGACCTAATATACCTGTAGACAAATCACAGTAAAAATCTAGCCTTGCATCCCAGTCTAGTTTTCAGATAATCTGAATTGTAAACTGAAACTGTCTCGACTAAAATATTAAAAACACAACAACAGTGCAAGCTTAAAAACAGGTGGTTCCCTCCATACTGTAGTTGAATGCGTTAATCAACACCTTCCTGGCAAGCCTTTTCCTGGAAACAAGCAAATAATTAAACCGAAATCACGGGTTGCAGACAGTGTAGTATTAGGCTGATATGAGACATTAAAACAACAACTCAATCCAAACAGCCATAGCATCCGTTGTAACCATCAATGCATGGTCCGTTTGGAAAAAAAAAGACAGGACATATACGCAAATTCAGGCGACATTATCATCTTCATCATCACCCATGATTGATTCAGAGTGAGAGCCATGAAAGGGTCCCTTGATGTATCCTTTAGCACGTGTGTGTGTGTGTGTGTGTGTGTGTGTGTGTGTGTGTGTGTGTGTGTGTGTGTGTGTGTGTGTGTGTGTGTGTGTGTGTGTGTGTGTGTGTGTGTGTGTGTGTGTGTGTGTGTGTTAAAGGTATTTGCTTTGGGCATCTTTTGATATTTTTAGAATCTAGCTCCATTGCCGTTAGAAATGGTGTCTCCCAGTACTGCAAAGTGCTTCCACAAGTTTAAAAAAGAATGGGCAGAAAAGGAACTGCCAACTAAATCTATTTAACATGGGTAGAAAGTTTCCATGGAAGCTCTTGGCTGCTGGTTCCCAACACAGCTCCACTGTTAGCCTGTGACCTTGTGTTTAACTTTTTTGGACTTTTGGTGACTTTCACAAAAGAGAAATGAACTGGTTAATACAATAAACAAGACATTTGAAACTTCAGCTACATTTTTATCTATTTGTACTGCCTTTGATTTCAATCCGTGACATGTTTGTCAGGTGATAACTATGTACCTGTGACCGCATATCATGGTACCATTTTGAACTGTTTGTGGATATTGCATTAAATCCATATGCTTGAAACTTTTCAATAATGCATATCAACGAAACAATGGAATGAAATAAATAGTTCAAGCAATTTGTGGGACTTGGCTGCTTTTACATTATTACTCATTTTGGGGGTTATTTCAGTCTCCAACCTGCAGGTTGTGCGAAGAATCATAATGTGAATGGGAATATTCTATAAATGTCTTGATATCATCTTTCGTCTCAACACTTCTGCTGCAGCCGCTTAAAGTCTCACTCCGAGAACCTTCAAATATGAATCAATCCATTAGAAGTATGAAAATATCTTCCCGGTGGCGTAACGGGGCAAACAAGGTGTGCTTTGACATCTACGTTTTGAGGCGATTGCAACAGTGCCACACATGATCATATTTGAATATGTTTCGGGGTAGTAATTTGCTGTCGATTTTGGAGGCCTTTATCAATAATGACCAGCTATAGATTTGCTTCCCGATGGAGATTTCTGACAAATTACATGTTATTTAGCATCTACACGTTAAGCTGAGTCCAATGAGATCAAGCTCGCCCTCTTGCTACACCGAGATCATGTCCTAGACCATAGGTGTACCATGTAAAATACATGTTACCATTTGCTAGATTGTCATGCTTGGTGTCTTTGTCCATTTCAAAGGTCTAGACCCTTATATTGTATTTGTTTATCATTTTTATTGATACAAATGAATAGATAGGTTTTTTGTTAGACAATTCTATTCCTAAAAACACACTAACAAATCAAGTTTGACAAATTATTATTACTTTAGTTGAGATTACTATCTTTCCCTTACAGTATATATAGTTATTACCTCTTTTCATAAAAGGAGTTTGAATGTCGCTCCATGCTATCTAAGAAGGGACTTGTGTATTTTTGTAATAGCCAACAGTGTCATCCAAATTAAATGTATTATTATTATTATTATTAGTGGACCCCTGTCACTAGTATACATACAAAAAAAGTGTGGAACTTTTAAAGCTGAGCCTTTTTTGTTTGCATGTTTCAAGAGACTTTACTAAGTAGTCTGTTTAACAGCCCTCTACACTCTGACAGACGTGTGAACGACTGCAGGTCGTTCACACGATAGAGGAGTGTTTGAAGCAACGTGTGTGGATTGGTCGTTGAAAATCAAGCTCTGGCCAGCAGAGGCGCTATAGAGTATGGACTAAACACTAACACACTTTCAGGTCCCCTCTTGGCAAAAGTTGTGAAAATGCGTCAAAATATTTTAGGCATGTTTTTAGGTTGATTTAAGGCATGACCAAAAGGGGACCTGAAAAATGTCCCCTCTTGGCTCGGAGGTCCCCTGTTGGTGAAGGTGTTACAACGCCGAAGTCCACTGTTGGATAGTTAGGCGAGTACACACACACACACACACACACACACACACACACACACACACACACACACACACATACACAGAAACGCACACACATATCCATTTTACATCATACTCTGCAGGTTAGCACCAGTTTGACCTTTTCCCTCCCACAACAAGCGGAAACGGTGTGCTGCGCTCACTCCCAATCATAATTCACAGTTTTCAGCCATACCCTGCTGAGAGAGAGATAGAGAGAGAGAGAGGGGGGGGGGGGAGAGAGAGAGAGACAGACAGACAGACAGACACATAGATGGCACTGCGGTCAGGTTGTAGTACAATTGAAATGTTACAAAAATAATGATTCAATGTTGATAAAGGAAATTTGAACATAATGGTGTCTTCTTTATCAAAGAAAAAGTTTCTACTGGCCTTAAATAAAACATAGTTACAAATTAATAGTGAGCAAGAAAGGACTTCTAACAAAACTGCTAATTCCACTCAACAGACCTGTTGAGTGGAATTTAGAAATAAAGCTTTAGCAGTGACACTAGGTGTCACTGTTACGGTCGGAGAAACCCAAAGTTTCATTAGAGAGTACCCGTGTGCTTTCAAGAAAACCCAAACACTCTCGTTAAGGTCAATGACCTGAGCACAGTAAGACACATTAAGGATGACACACACACACACACACACACACACACATACACACAAAAAAACAGAAAACAAGAACAGTGCAGACTATAAACAGAAAACATGCTTCTGAGACGAGGCAGGTCAACTACGTACAGAAAATCTCTGATCCAAAAATAAGGGTGCATTAAGATGGATTAAGACAATTATAAACTCAGAGAGAGAGAGAGAGAGAACTGTACTTAAGAGACATAGAGATAGGCCTAATTATTGTCCCAAAGGGCTTCTGGTTGCTTGCTTTTACAGTTGAACTTCGCCCCGAGGGACCATCAAATCTCCCTCACTGTAAGCTTGGCTCACACATAGCAATTACAGTCCAAGTTCCTGGACCATGTCTTCTCACTAAACTCCTTGGTCTCCTGTGTTTAGATCATTAACCTCTTCAATCAAGTCCTCTCTCTCTCTCTCTCTCTCTCTCTCACTCTCTCTCTCTCTCTCTCTCTCTCTCTCACGCCTCCTGAGAAGACGTATGGTAAGACGTCTTTCCCTGTATTGTTTTAATCTCCGCCGAGCACCGCCTTGACCTGAACAAATGGGGTTTGGATTCCCGAGTGTTTAAGCTATTAATACCAGCAGTCAGCCCGTTTGGGTGAGAGATAGTTGATACTTAGAGAGAGCAAGAGACACGGAGAGAGGGAGAGAGGGCAGAGAGACATAAAGACGCACCAGCATGTGGGATGATGAAGGGTCTGCCTGCCCCACAGCCCAGGGGGACAGTCTCCACATGAGCCTGTCATCGCTAAGTTTAAATGGCCGGCGCGAGGCATCAGCTGAAACTATATAGGTAGACAGACTCATCAAGGAACAAAAGACACCACCAATGGTGTCCTAAATGGAGGCGGGTAGAGGTATTCTACGAACCGCTAAGGGTGTCACGATAGGTGCGCCGGTCCTCGGAGTCGCCCTTCTTCATTCCAACGCATCCTTCAACCACGCCGGCAGTCACGTGCCGGCGATGCTATCAAATCAATCCCTCTCCCCCTCATCCTCCCACCCTGCCATATCCTTCTGGATACATTTTCACCGGCAACAATGATTGCGATTCCTCGAACGAGGGTTGCGTAAGCCCCCCCGTATGGGTTCTCCTTTCCAGGGCGTCGCTTGTTGCTAAACACCAGACAAGTGCAGGTGCAGCAGGGGAAAGAGGAGGACAGCGCTCAGGTTTATTGTCCTGGACCAAAGAGGTGCATAAGGAGGAGGAGGAGGAAGAGGAGGCGGAAGAAGAGGAGGAGGAGGAGGAGGAGGAGGAGGAGGAGGAGGAGGAGGAGGGAGCCCTGTTCCCTGCGCTTCTCAGTATTCTATTCTTGGAAAGTTCCGCTTGCAGCGCCGCCACCGCTGCCTCCTCCAACCCAAACATCTGCCTGGCAAGGAGCACGCCGCCGAAAGACCTTGGGGGCGAGACACAACACAGGCCCAAACACAGGCCGCGGTTTGAGTCGTACATCTATGCAAAACCAGCACAAATGCATGTGTGTGCACGCATAAAAGGCCCATATGTGTGTGCGTGCATGTGAGTGGGGGTCTGCACGCACACACACACACACACACACACACACACACACACACACACACACACACACACACACGCAAACCCATACATATACAGAGTAGATTGGCACCGACACAAAGGCATGCACACACGATCACCCCCCCCCCTCCCCCCCTTGCCCCCCATCGTGCAAACTTTTGCGTGGTCCGGCAATTAAAAGGAATGAATTTTCCAGAGGGCCGCTCCTTTGTGGGGACCAGCGGGGACCGGGGGCCCGACAGGAGTTACGTGGTTGACGACTGGAGGCTCGGTGCTCCGACGTGGAGCATGGAGCGTGGAGGAATGTCTGCAGCTAATGGAAAGGGTCCCGTTGTTATGGATTACTCTATACCGCTTCGCCACGTCCCTTTGATCAGGCCACCTGAGAGCAAAGCCACCAAGTGCTTGCATTTGTATGTGTGGTACACTCAAAACTAGACCACGATTTCAAGATTTATTCTCTTTTTCGTGAATGTATATGTATAACCGTTGGTCAATAATTTACATTTGTTTTATTTACATTGAGCATTTTTTTATAATAATTTTTTATAACTTATTATTACGGTATACTTGGAAACGGAAGAGCGGTACCAAAATGTTTGCGCTGCAGCCCAGACTCCTATGGTTGGGGGGCGTTTCCGCTTCCTCTCCAGACGGATTTCTAAGACCAAACAAGAGCAGTGCCGCTTCAGTCCTTGTAACACATGTATACCTGCTTTTCAGGTTTGTACTCCGTGAAACTCACACAAATAACGATTTTCATGAATCTGAATATTTTAGAACAGTCGATAAACTTTGTGTCAAGTTTGATGTCTGTAATATCGAGTTATTAACTTTTGAAAACTCCTTTGTTGGTTTCGCGCCAAACGGCATTAGCGTAAATGGCAGTTGGCCCGTTCGCATAGTATATTATTGTGGACACACACACACTAGAGTATGTTTAAGTTTACTTTGGCCCTGAACAGCTAACGTACATGTTTAAGAATGTATTTAATGTGATTAAGAGTTAGATGACGTGATGATAGGATATTTTAGAGTAGGCTATAAGAAAAGTGTTGATATGATGTTTTATAATTAAATGTTTAGTCGGTCTGTTACCCTGCGTTCACACCAAAAGATGCATTTGCTGCCCGAACGCGTTGACGCCTGAGTTTTGCGGCGCGTCAAATCAAGTTTTGCGGCGCGTCAAAGTTTTGCGGCGCGTCAAAAGTTGAAATATTTCAACTCGAGCAGCATTTCACGCGCCGCAAAATACGTGAACGCGCCCTTCGCCCGTGCCCGGCAGCGGGCACGGGCATGCCGCGCCGCAAATCAGATTTTGACGCGCCGCAAATCAAGTTTTGCTGCCCGTTTTCTCGGCAGCAAATGCTGCGGCAGCAAAGCAGCAACGCGTCTCTACATTCACTTTGAATGGGATCACGACGCGCGTCAACTTTTTGCATCTTTTGGTGTGAACGCAGGGTTAGGCAGGCAAATCCATTGTAGTTCCGACTGGTGTAATGTTAATTCCCTAGGTGCTGTTTATTGTCTTGTTATGGTTTATTGTGGTTTAAAGCCAAAATATGTTATTTCTATTATAGGAACAGAACAGTATTTAATTGCACTGTGAGATAGCTCAAAACAACCAGCGAATAAGCTGAAACAGGAACTTTAACTTTAATGTGGATTTTGATAATAAGGAGTTCTGTATTGATTTTAAGGTGAACTAAGAGTGGAGAGAAACGGTACATGTGAGCCTCACTTTTTATTGCACTTTTTATGTTTTATTTGCAAAGAGAACTGACAAATGAATAATAGACAATTTAACAGGCACTTTAACAAGGGAAGAGTTTATATTTATTTATTTATTTATTATTTTATTTATTTATGTGTTACTCATGATAATTGTGAAATAAAGAGACGGATTTCGAAGACCAAACAAGAGCAGTGCCGCTTCAGTCCATGTAACACATGTATACCTGCTTTTCAGGGAGTCCGGTCTCAACACTCTATTTGTTACCCATGTCCTGGCCACTTGGGACCGGTAACATATGCACACACACACAAACACGCCTGCAGGGAAGCATGCACATGCACGCGTGCACGTACACACTAACACAAAGGCACACAAAGGCACACAAAGGCACACAAAGACACACACACACACACACACACACACACACACACACACACACACACACACACACACACACAGAAACACACACACACACACACACACACGCATGCACGCACGCACGCACACACACACACACACACACACGCATGCACGCACGCACGCACAAACATAAACACACACACAGACACACTTAGACATGCACAAATACATACATTCTTTCCAAATGCATGTAAACATCCCATTGTGTGTGTGTGTGTGTGTGTGTGTGTGTGTGTGTGTGTGTGTGTGTGTGTGTGTGTGTGTGTGTGTGTGTGTGTGTGTGTGTGTGTGTGTGTGTGTGTGTGTGTGTGTGTGTGTGTTTGGGGGGGACGGTTTCGGGTTTGAAACATAGATGGCTCATTGCATTCCAACCCCAACACTGGGGTCCAAAAATGGGGGTAAACAAGACTGTTAGGTTTGCTAAATTTAGCTTTCCAGATTACCGTACCAAGTGTCTCAAGGACCAATTACTGCAGAACGACCGAACCGCCCCAAGGAGCCAGCGCCGGCACATCAGCCAGCCTCTGGGAGCCAGTGAGGCAGCATGACGTTACGCACAAGTGTTTTATGGACACAGAGCTCAGGGAAGGGGAGAGGCGGGCCAACGGCTCTCAAGCTCTCTAAATCCATGTTAAGGGAAATTGGTGAGATAACTGTGAGAAAACAAAAGATTATGATGAATAGATGGATATAAAAAAAAAGGTGAGCACCTATTATTGGCTGGTGCCTGCATTCCACCCTTGTTTTCTCTCTCTCTCTCTCTCTCTCTCTCTCTCTCTCTCTCTCTCTCTCTCTCTCTCTCTCTCTCTCTCTCTCTCTCTCTCTCTCTCTCTCTCTCTCTCTATCTCCCCTTTCTCTTTGTGCTTGCATTGTGTGTATGCAAGTGTGTGTATGCATCTTGTATCCAATGTTCCTCTCTCTCTCTCTCTCTCTCTCTCTCTCTCTCTCTCTCTCTCTCTCTCTCTCTCCTCTTTCTCTTTGTGCTTGCAAAAGTGTGTTTATGTGTCTTATCCAATGTTCCTCTCTCTCTCCCTCTGCATGGACCGGCCGTGCTTCGTCTGGAGGATTCCAGTATTCTGGCTGTGCAGCAGCACAAACCCATCGCTAAGCCAACAGGACCGATTCAACAACAGACCACCCTGCTGCGAGAGTGTGACCGAGAGACTTCTTACTTCGCAAAGGCGTGCACTCGCATCGACACGTGCACAGAAACACACACAAACATGCGTTCATGCAGATTTTGCCTGTGCCCGCTCACACATACATACTTGCACACTTGCGTATATATACAGTATATGCACAAACACATGAGCACAATGGCTTAACTGGTTCCATGTGGCTGGACACACTTCGATTTATTTACTCCATGCTATTCAGTCTTAAGCCGTTTTAAAGCCAAAAAAACACAGGGTTGAGAAAATACCAGCAGCTATCGTCGCATTCCTGCGGACCGCCCCACACACATGAGCAGCCTCGGACACCAGAGTGTCATAAGTCTTCTCTCAGCGAACTGCATGCTGCTTATAGGTCAACTGTATTGTGCTGACACCTGGAGATAATCTACCCCATGGAGGTTGGTGTGTGTGTGTGTGTGTGTGTGTGTGTGTGTGTGTGTGTGCGTGTGCGTGCGTGCGTGCGTGCGTGTGATGGGTTCTATGCTTAACTACTGTGGCCATGGGTGTAACACACTTCAAGATATCAACAAAGTCTATTTCCCAATGAGGGTCAGTGAAATATTTTATGTAACAGTGTTTCTGCGTTCATCAAAACACTGCTTGTGTGCATGTGCTTGTATGGCTCATCCCCTTTTTTCAGAGGAAAACCTTAAAGGAATACACCACACAAGGATCCACTAGCAATGACCCCCTCCAAATAGAGAAGAATATATGAAGAGAAATGAATGATACGAGTCCTTTCATGACAAGAATCCCCAAAAATATACAATGCAAATAATAAACAACAGCAAGATAATGCAGTTTACACATACACTTGTAACTTCTCTGATGCAACTCCTTGGGTCCCCAAAACACACTTTTCCAAAGAAATGCTTAATTCCTTACTGAACCACAACAATTGTGTGTGTGTGTGTGTGTGTGTGTGTGTGTGTGTGTGTGTGTGTGTGTGTGTGTGTGTGTGTGTGTGTGTGTGTGTGTGTGTGTGTGTGTGAGAGAGAGCGTGTGCGTGTGTGTGTGAAACCTGAGCTTACGTCATAATGGTAGGTGTGTAGATAGTGGAGGAAGGGCCTTCCGGTTTGTAGGCTTTTTCTCTATAAGTGATAATACAATACTTTCTTGAGTTTCAGCATGGGCTCCAATGCAAAGCTGGACCCGAGGCTCAAGGTCTTAAGGTGTCAAAGATCTCAGGCAGTTTGGAAGCTATTAGCTAACATGTTAATAAGGCCATGGGTAAATCCTGTGCATTAGCTGCAACAACGACCAGATAAAACAGCCTTATGTAAACACACACACACACACCCACACACACACACACCCCGTAAGGCGAAATGCTTCAGAGACGTCACCCTTAAAGAATTAGCGAAACAAGAAAGGTTTACATTAGAGATTTGTACGATTTTCAATAATCCAATAGCACGTCTGTTAATCATTTAACATTCTCCAACCAAAGGTAGGTTATTCAGTAAGAGAGTTGGTGACCTGTCATAGCTGTTGTATTCACACCCCGTGCATGGGGCTATATTTATAGACTGTAAAATCTAGGCCTACTTATGAGATCTGCAGGCTAATGATCGCGTGACCAAAACAGTAGACTCGTTCCACAATCATTGAACAATCCCTCTCTTATGATTGTTACTTGGCCAGGTCATATCTCGAGGCTTGTCGTCATAAGATCATTATAAAGCAAGTATAGACACAACAATTCTGAGTAACACCTATGAGGTGATTCTGAGGTCCTTCTGAATCTTGTTTTGAGGTGATTGCCCAATAGTTCTAGTAGGAACTTGGGATATGGAGCTGAAACGTATGATTGCACTATAGCTATTATGCAAAGTTGCATCTTAAAGTTTGGGAAAGAGGATTTTTGTTTTAGAGGTATTAACATTCACATTGACATTTAGATTTAGGTTTATATTCAGGATTTTGATTTTGATACAATATGTAGATAGGCTTATCAAATAACATCTTACTACTATGATAGCTGGCCTGTCGCACCAGTTACTCAATTTACTCATGTGCGCATGTGCCAAGCAGCCTGCAGCTCAAACAGACACACACAGCAAGCACGCACATGCGCACAAACATACATGGAAATGCACACACACACAGACACACACACACACACACACACACACGCACGCGCACACACCATACGTCAAGACAAAAGGCCATTTTATGGTCCGACGTTCCCGCAACGCAATGACCACGAAGACGCTTCGACGCAGTCGTGAACCTTTACAATCACAGCCCTTGCTGCTGCGATGCCTCGATGGAAGGATACGATTTTTGAAAGGCGCACGTCCGGCCCTTGCGGTGGACGCAAGGAGGGTACGCAAGGACGTAAGGGGTCCGTAACCCCCTGGCATTGCGGGAACTTGGAACCATAAAAAGCCCTTGGCAGCGACACACTCACCGAGCTAAGACGTTGTTTTTAAACATAACGGCTCCGCCATAGACACACGTGCTGGCAAGGGCGTAGATTTGCGTTGGGACCAGGGGCATGTCCCCACCAATGTCAAATGACGACTGAAATGTCTCCACCAATATTGAGGTTGAAACGAAAAAAAAGCGCCTCATGCGGTACACACTCGTAAGGAAAGTTCCTCTGCGTCTTTCTCATGCATCGCATCATCTCTCCCCGTCTTCGTTTAATGCCCCTGCTTCACCTTCTCTCCCATGACGGTCGGCAGCTCACGGTTTTCACTGTCTTATCTGGTTATCACTTGCTTGCTACTTCCTATATAATCCAGATAACCCAACAGACACACGCACGCACAACCAGGTCACTATTCAGCGCATGAATTTGAAGAAAATAGTGAAATTGCTATTATAAAAACAAAAATAGTAGGCTATACAATAGTATTGCTTAGACTTCAATAGAATGAACACATGCCCTCCTCCAGCTAGAACTACTCATGTTGATATATCGCTGCGTTGTTTCTGTCTAGACAACGCAGCAACACCTCTACCCAAACCCCTCCAACCACCACCCCTCGCGTGCGGTTTGCGCGTGCGGTTTGTGCGCACACGTACAAACCGCAGCGACACTCGCCCGCTTAAAGGGACACTGTGTAACATTTTAAGTCAATTATTACCTCAAATCAATGTATTCATTCATAAATAAGTCCTCATTGGTGTAAAATTATCTCTGCCAAAAATCGCACTTATCCTCCTGAGCGAAGAATAATTAATATGTAGTTACATTACATACATTACGACGGGTAAGCTTCATGGAGGCTTCCATGTTCTTCCGGTCTATGAACTGCCGAGAGGGACAAAGAGCACTACGTGGTACAGGAAATGCAAACGCGTTTTCACTCTGAGCCAGCGTGAATGATGACTGAAATAATTCACTATCTTGCTCGAGGAGTAATTACTCATGCATCATTAGCTTACACTAATGATTCACTGCAGTTTGAAATTTGTTTGAAATAACGAACCTCATCATCACTCGAATGACTCGATGAGGTAGTATTGGATGTCATGACACAGCTTCTTGGCACATACTGCCCACCGTAGTTTTTGAACAAGCGAGCACTATTAGTTTGAATGCAATATACAATTGTACCACTAGTTGGGGGTAATTTTTACACAGTGTCCCTTTAAGACGTTATGTTTTTAAACATAACTGCTCCGCCATCGACACATTCGCCCAGGTAAGACGTTATGTTTTAAACATAACCGCTCCGCTGTCGACAAACGCTCCCAGGTATCACGTTCTGTCTATACACTGTAGAAATTGCGATAAAATAAGGGAAGAGACAATTTCTCTGCTCGACAAGCAACGGCGGGTCGTTCATTTTGTCATATAAAAAACATTAAATTCAAACATCGCACCGACCGGCATATCAACACAGAAGTCCAGTGATTCTTAAAGAGCCAGTGTCCCTATAACACAGAACGAAAACATGTCAATAACACAGTATTGTGAATTATGTCTATAGAGTCCTTCGCAAGACTACACATTGTTGCTCAAATGTAATATTACCCAGCTCCTTGAGCCCCCCCAAATGTCTATATGATATCCCCCTCTCCCTCCTGCGGACGGTTTTAGTTTGTTTTATTTTTCTTAAGTTTTGTGTGTATGCTATGTGTGACGGCTACTGCTGCCTGTCTTTGCCAGGACGCTGGAAGAGATGCTGAATCTCAATGGTGATTATTATTTTCAACTAACCAATAGTAGTTGCCATGCATTTTAAAATGTCAATGCACTTTTCAGCCCTGAACAGTAAAAGCTATTTCATAATTGTATACTACACTTTCCATTGAACAGTTACCCGTTACCATAAATTGACTAACCATAAATTGACTAACACGTGTTAGTCCTGATATTCTCCTGATAGGCCGTATGTGTGAATAACATATCCTGATATTTGTACCCCGAAAATCTCCTGAATAATACCCCTGCGGTAGTATTTTCTCTGTAGGAAATGTAAATGTCCTTATGTGAAAATGAGGAGTAGAAAGTCGGTATTTCTCACATCACTTTCGTGGACGTGTTGATGACGCTTCTGCAAGTCAGACTGTTGCCTTTTGTTCGCTGTATGGTTAAAAAGAAAAATGTTGGCACTGCTTTTAAGAGTCATTTGTGGTGAACGAATGTTATATGTTGTAAAATTATAGGCAAAATGTTATTATATTATGCGCTCTTAAATTTGTTACATTATCGACTATGGGTTTAATTACAACCAGAGGTTGAGCGCGCGCAAACTCAAGTTCATATAGGCTAATGCATCTACATATGAGAAAGTTACATGAAAGCTGCAGTGACTTTGTGTGGGGTGTTTCTCTAGTCAGGGGGAAAGAAAGTGTTTGGGCAACATGTGATAAAAAAAAAAAAACTCGCTTTGAGCAAGCAAGGGGATGTTTACAAGCGGCGCCCACCACACAGGACACGTTCAAATGACAAGCGGTGCCAGCACCTGAAGCGTTAAAGTGGTCTCTGCTCTAAAAAAGTACAAGTGAACGGGGCGGGGCGGAGGGGAGTTCTCTAGGGAGGGAAGTCGAGCGGGGAGTCAGCTGGTCAGTGTGAAAGTGAATTGAAAGAGCCAATGCGAGTGCGAGTGTGTGTGTATGTGTGTGACAGAGTGTGTATGAGTCACAACCTGAGCACTTTAGTACTTTGGAGTTTTGTTTTTGCTGCGATTGTATAGATTGTGTATTTTTGTGGACACGCTCCTCTCAACGACCCGGAATCAAAGCGTGCCACGGCTCGGGTGTCATTCGTCGTGCTCCAGCGTTCCCGAGGTGAGTGTTGCTATCTCTCTTGCGTCAGAAAAAGCACGTTGTGCTGTGTGGGTGTATGTGTGTGTTTGTGACGGGGTATATGGCTCAACACGCGGATTCTGTTGTCATACATTCGCGTTTGTCAATAGTAGCCTGATGTTCATGTCGCTCTACGAGGGGGGCAAATAAATAGTGTGTGGACATGAAAGGGAGGAGTGGTGGGGGGCATGACTTTTGCAAAGGTCCGATCCGTTGCAAACGTCATCCACCCAGCATGAAGTTCTTAGGACAACCTTTGGTAGTGAGGCTTAACCAGCTCCCAAAAAAACATTACCAGTAACAGTTATATAAGTGTATCTACTAGTTGTTGTTGTTGTTTTTTTTAACTCTCCTTTAATACCTCCCCACTATCTGACGCAACTGCAATTTATAGATATTGGAGTGGCCAAGGAGCGCGCACAATCTGTTTGGGTCGGTCTGTCTGTCTGGCGTCGACACCGGATTGTCTTGTCATAAAAGTCGATTGGCTGTAACACAATGCTACTCTCAGCACGCCGCTCCACTTCCGTCCTCCTCCCCGCTGCCCTGCTTGCCTCGAAGTCTCTTGAGGATGTGCTTTTGTGGAAGGCTGTAATGATTCCTGTGCAACTGTATACCTACCCTGAAAAGCAACCAGCCACAATGCACGCACGTCAGCGAGCACTCAATCACTCAATACAGGTTTGCAGGCCTACCTAACTTCAGCTGGCATGGCCTTCCTCCAGCCCCTTGTGACATATTAAGTGGCTACCTGTGTCATTTTATTGCCCAAATAATCTATCTCTTGGTGACTCAATTTCACCAATTTAAGCTCAATTTACTATTTTACCAATGTCAGCAGATGTCACAAACTTGGAGCTTTGCTACAGACAGACAGACAGACAGACAGACAGACAGACAGACAGACAGACAGATAGACAGACAGAGAAGAAACAATTTCAGCCAACAGAGCAACCTAAAGATAGCCGAGTGTCAATGGAAACGGTAATTAGAGAGAGAGAGAGAGAGAGAGAGAGGGAGAGAGCGCCAGGGAGACGAACAGAGAGAGGGAGATTGTTAACCCACCGGTTTCACTTATGTACCGACTGAATCCATCCTCACAGTGGCAGGAGAGAAGAAAAGCTACAAAACTACAAGTGTCCGACAGGGGAGGTGACCAGTGAGAGTAATGGGTGGTAAGAGAGAGAAAGAGGGAGAGAGTTCGGTCTGTAGAGAGACGGCATATCCATGGTGGAGTAGTGTGCGGCAGCCCGGAGGCTAAGTTTAGCAGCGACCGCTCACGGCCCCCTAGCGCCTTATCTCAGTGCGTGAGCCAATCCTCGCACAGTTGATTGGGGAACATGTTCCACAGCTAAAAAGACAGAAAAACCCTAACACACACAAACAATCAAACACGCATTTGTACCATAACTCTTGTTTCTCAATGGAGATGATACTTTCCAGTGCTAGGAGTGTGTGGGACTCTTCCCTAAGCCTCATCCTCTTTGCCTGGAGGCTTTACTGTTTACACTTATTTGCTGTGTGTGTGTGTGTGTGTGTGTGTGTGTGTGTGTGTGTGTGTGTGTGTGTGTGTGTGTGTGTGTGTGTGTGTGTGTGTGTGTGTGTGTGTGTGTGTGTGTGTGTGTGTGTGTGCGCTATACAATTGGGTGGATTTGACACTCGCTTCACCTTTGACCTCTTTGAGTTGAGGAGGGGGGGTTTGGCTTTCTTGGTGGGTTTGACGGAAAGTCCATTCACCACTAGTGGCTTATTCCAGGTAAGCAGAGACGGGTGGATGCAGTGATTCCCTGCAGAGAAGGCAGCACCTGAAACAGAGAGGGGGAGAGAGAGCGAGAGCACCATGGCTTTAGCAGGATGTCCAGACTACTTCCTGCCGCACCCAAACTACCAGGTAGGCGATATCACAAGCTGCCTTGAGTGTGTTCCTTATTGTGTACTAGTGGGCTAGGAGCCAGCTGCAGCAGTTGTTGGGCTGGTACTGCGACATAAGTGATGGCTACACTCCACACATAAGGGCAGAAGTAATAGTCTTTGGCCCTAAAGGAAAAATTCCCACCCCCCACACCCCCTCCAGCCCATGTCAGTTGATGCCCTTTTGCCCTCTTTGCCTTCTCATAATAAAGTAGGCTAACTAGCTCGGCCTCTCACATAGGCTTCACAGGCTCCCTAGCTTTCCTTGTGAGAAGGTTTCCTTTCTGCAAACACATGGCTCACAGATCTGCAGTCCCGACGCATGTTAAATGAATGCTGCTTTCAGGAAGGAACCAAACTTTCGACGGATGGACGGTAGAAGTGTGAAGAGAACAGCTGTGTGAAGAGAACCCCCCCCCCCACTAGTAAACCTGGTTATAATAAGACACAACATGTCTACACCTCAATGTCCCCATGGGGTAGAATTCAGATACGTCTTCGTACGTCTGTAGTACGTCCATCGAAGTCAACTGTGTCCCTGGGGTCTTGTTAAGAAAACGCCCAAACACAATGCTCAAAGAGCGTTAGACGACGTGGGGCCGTGGCTTTGCTGCCAGAGAGTCCTGGTTGCCTTTGCATGAGATTTGATTCCATTCTGTCGGCTTGGCGAGGACCAGGAGAGGCAGGTGGGTGGTGGGGGGAGGGTGGTGGTGGTGGTATTGGCCTAAGCTGCCCGTTTCTTCCTCTGCTCACAGGGTGTTAAATCACACCGCCTCCCGTCAGCGGCTTCGGCTCCGTTTGGCAAATGTTTTGATTTCTGGTCGAGCGTTATTCAATTTTGCACCACGAGGGCTGCAGAGAGCAGATAATAGTATTAACCCATTGAAAAAAGTAAGCCCTCCTCCGGCTCCCACATTCCAGCACCCAGTTGTGTGGAGGTGGGTGGTGGTGTTTTGTGGGTAGGTTGGTTGGTCAACCAGTGGCCAAAGCCTATCCTATGTGAGGCGCAATGGCAGAGTGTTCCTAGACGTTTCGGATTTGCTTCAAAGTGGGTCAACATAGCAGGACAGGGAACGTGTGTGTGTGTGTGTGTGTGTGTGTGTGTGTGTGTGTGTGTGTGTGTGTGTGTGTGTGTGTGTGTGTGTGTGTGTGTGTGTGTGTGTGTGTGTGTGTGTGTGTGTGTGTGTGTGTGTGGTAACAAGAGGACAGCCCAGAGACCCACTGCGAGACAGTTGCGTAACCCTATACATGACGGTGGGGATGTTTTGGAATGTGGGCGCCGGTCCAGCGCCGTCTCAGAACAGGGAGTCTGGCCATCGGCCAGCCGTGTCTTGCATCGGGAAAGGGGGCACAGAGAGTATTTCTCGTGCCCCAAACCGCAAAACCCACCGAGACCCCCGTGTTTTGGGCGTGCGGGTTTGTCCGCCCGTACGCTTGCGTTCAATACAGCGCCGTGGTTCACCCCTCGCGTGGTAACTTTCGATGACAAAGCGGCCGTGTTGGTGTTCCGTCTCCCCCTGGGTCGTACACGTGGAACACTAGTTAATTTGGGTCATAGGTTACGACTGTCAGCAGCAGTTGCCAAGGAGACCAGCGTGCCCGGTCTTGTGCTTGTGCTTTCTAGTGAGGAAAGCACATGAGTGCTGGACTCCAGGAACGAGAGAGAGCGAGAGAGAGAGAGCGAGAGAGAGAGAGAGAGAGGGGGGGAGAGAGAGAGGGGGGGAGAGAGAGAGGGAGGGAGGGAGAGAGAGAGAGAGAGGGGGGGGAGTGTGTTGAAATTCTTAGGGGTTGATGCTCAGGGCTACACTTTGGTTGTAAGAGTGTGGTTATATAGTCACTGGGTTAATGCAACACATACTAATGATGTGAATCCTCACACATCCTACAGTCCATCCTGGACCGGCTGAACGACAGTGCCACACATTTAACCCTGAAAGGTAGATTTGTCTGTGGTGTGAGTGTGTGTGGTTCCCATCTCCCAAGATATCCCTGACGTATCCCGTGGGGTCGATCACCGGGCCTAGCTTTATAGAAAGTTTGCCCGCTGGCCTTCGCTCGCTATGGTTTCTGAGCAGCCTCCTGCCAAATACTGCAGTTTATGTGGTATGATGTCTTAATTGGCCGGTAGGTTAGGCTCCGTATTGAGGAGGGTTTTCTCAGTTCAGTCCACAGCCAAGTCGCCTTCCTTGGAAAGTCTTTGGCCACTGCTTCCCAGAGCTATAAATCTTCTTCTTGGCTTTTATGGATGTTTTCGGAGCCTGTGTGTGTGTGTGTGTGTGTGTGTGTGTGTGTGTGTGTGTGTGTGTGTGTGTGTGTGTGTGTGTGTGTGTGTGTGTGTGTGTGTGTGTGTGTGTGTGTGTGTGTGTGTGTGTGTGTGTGTGTGTGTGTGCGTGCATTTGGACCTCTTGGCACGCGCAGTTCTTGGAAGTAGTACATCCACGTTCCCGTTTTTCCTGGAAAAGTAAAGATTGAAAATAAATTTGACCCCCTTTTTCAGCACTCGCTGCGCTCACACACACACACGTACAGCTTCACACGCACACACCCCACATAATCCCCATCCAAGCAGTTCTAGCCTCCAGGCTGCCTCAAATAAGATGATGTGTGCAACATCACATGTGCAGGCGTGCATGGGTGTGCATGTGCAGACCTGCATGCATGTCTGTATGTTTTCTAGGCCTGAGATAACAGATAACAAATATCAGATGTGCCCTATGGCAAAGACTGAAACAATTTATTTCTTATCCCCCCCCCCTACCTCCACGTTAGTGAAACTTCCTGTATAGGACTTAGAAGGTGTGTGTGTGTGTGTGTGTGTGTGTGTGTGTGTGTGTGTGTGTGTGTGTGTGTGTGTGTGTGTGTGTGTGTGTGTGTGTGTGTGTGTGTGTGTGTGTGTGTGTGTGTGTGTGTGTGTGTGTGTGTGTTGGCGACTAGGTGTGTGTTTCCCCTTTTGAAAGGCTGCAGTGTCGAAGGGTCACCGGGTTAGGGCTGCGTCTGCTTAACCTTCTCCATGCTGGATGAGCCAGCAGAGAGAGAAAGCAAAGGCTACTGCATGGTTTCCAATGTCTCTCGCTCTTTCTCTATCTCAAAATAGCCTGTGAAGTGTCTGGTTAATGTAGGACTCCCAACATGGTTGGTCACATGATCTTTTGAGCGAGTGATGAATAATGTGTGTGTGTTTGTGTTTGTGTGTGTGTGTGTCTGTATGGTGTTTAGGAAGCAGTGGATCGGACTCCTGCTCACAGGCCAGAGGAAGGTTTTCAGCGCACAGACAAGCGCACCCATCATCATGGTAAAACTCTCTCTTTCTCTGTGGCTCTCTCCTCTCCCTCTCTTTGTGTCTTAGTCTCTCTCTCTCCTCTCCTTCTCTCTGTCTGTCTGTCTGTCTGTCTGTCTGTCTGTCTGTCTGTCTGTCTGTCTGTCTGTCTGTCTGTCTGTCTGTCTGTCTGTCTGTCTGTCTGTCTGTCTGTCTGTCTGTCTGTCTGGCTCTCTATGTCTCTCCTCTCCTTCTCAATCTCTCTCTGTCTATGTCTCTCTCTGTCTATGTCCCTCTCTGTCTTGGTCTCTCTACCTCGCTCTCTCTCTCTATGGCTCTCTGTGTCAGCCTCTCTCCCCCTGGGAAGTGGGTCGTCTGCTCGGCTTGCTGTCTGGTGGGGTGTGCGTGCGTGTGTGTGTGTGTGTGTGTGTGTGTGTAACTAGGCCACAGGTCTTTTCTGCATGAGGCACAGTCGGAGGTGCACATGTGCCCTGCAGCACTGAAACACTGGCACTGCGGTGTGTGTGTGTGTGTGTGTGTGTGTGTGTGTGTGTGTGTGTGTGTGTGTGTGTGTGTGTGTGTGTGTGTGTGTGTGTGTGTGTGTGTGTGTGTGTGTGTGTGTCCCCAATGCTTGTCTGAATGTAGGATTTGCCTGACTATTGTTCACAAACCTATATAAGTTTTACCCGGGAATTCACTGCAATAATTTGTTCCGCTATATTATTTATTATGTTTCAATGATCACGCCAATGTTCTAACAGAAGTTGAGTATTACCAGATGATATTAAGTAACACATTTGTTCAGAGGGCAGCTTTTCTCCTGCACTATGCAACTATTTATTAATAACAAACAAATTTGAATGGTCTTGAACACACAGTTTTTCTTTGTTTTCTCCGTATCACCGCACTGCATTCCAGAGCTATTTTGTTGTGTGGTACCTGTACAGGTGTACCCTGCGGTGTGTGTGTATACAGGTTTACCTTGTAGTGCACCTAGAGCTGTACCCTGCGGTA
Organism: Gadus chalcogrammus; assembly: GCF_026213295.1. Lineage (NCBI taxonomy): Eukaryota > Metazoa > Chordata > Actinopteri > Gadiformes > Gadidae > Gadus > Gadus chalcogrammus. The sequence goes on along the minus strand of NC_079433.1, from coordinate 11,740,290 downwards.
TGTATACGGGTTGGCCTTGTGTTTCCAGGAGATCTCCTACAGAGATTGCGTGCACCGGCTGAAGAAAGAACGTGCTGTTTCCTTTGCAGCGAGAGCTCTCGTCCTCAGCTGGAGGGAAAAACCAAACTGAGTTCCAGTTAGGAAGGGAGAACCGAAAGGGGTTTTAAAGGCTAATGGTGAGTCGGCTCGGCTAGGCGCCGGGCTCCGGCCCCGCTCCATCAAACGGACTGCAGTGCATAGAGGGAGGGGCTAGGCCAAGGCCAATCCCAACCAGGAAGTGGCTAAGGGGTCTTCTTGGAGGGTCTTCTTGTCTGGATTCAGATATTTTCCTAAGGCTTGATTCCTTAGGCATTGAGCGTGAGCCGCGATCGTTTAGCGTTGAGGTAAGGATCAAAATTGGGTTGCTAGAGATTGGGACAGCCCGCTGTTGGGGCGTCATTCAAGGCAACGTCCATGGTTTAGGATCTGGTTCAATCATAACCTTCATATTTGTAGTCGCGTCTTTTTATAAGCGACTAATCCATATGCGACAATGACCAAGGATATTGCTGTTGATTGATGTCTGTTATTTATTTGTCCACTAGTTCATTTGTTGTTTAGTGATAGTTAAATTACTATGTAATTATCGCTCAATTTATGTAGCCTAAAGAAAGTGTTTGTGTGTGTGTGTGTGTGTGTGTGTGTGTGTGTGTTTATGGCTTTGATACTGGGTACTTCCACAGTCCTCCATCAGTGTCGATGTGCATGCACACATGTCTATGTTAGCTCTGCTCGTCTGATTTAATGGTTTTACGATGTTCTTGTTACTGCAGGTGACTCAGTGTCTCAGAGAGTTCTCTCCTCCTGCAGAACGCATGGTGTGTAGTTGAGGCGGTGTACTTTTGAATATACAAAAAAATAGCCCAAAAAAATTATTGGCTATGTAGCCTGAGTCAGAACGGTCTTGACTTTATTCTTGCAATATCGGGAGAAATTCACACTTTACATGTTATAATATAAAACAAGAGGAACTAGTACTACTGCTACTTATACTACTTAAACTACAACAAAGAACTACAGAACTTGTGATCAATGCAAACGACTACAAAAGCTGCTTCTGTCCTTTACAAAGTAAACATGGCTGGATTAGTCCGTCAATATATAGAGTATTAGATGGATTCAAGTGCTAGGTTTGCTATTTTTATTTGGTCTATTAATCATTGACGATTATCCAAACTGCTTGTGTGCACGAAAGTTGAACTGGAAACCATTGGTGACCTATTTCACATGTTTTGTATTTTAGTATCCAGCTCAACATTAAAATCATTTTCAGGACATGGTATAAAATATATTTTGTTTGTGCACTTCCAGACGTACGATTGACCTAGTATCACTGTTTTTGTTGACATTGCAATTAGTCAAATAAATGAGCTACCTCAGGTGGACTGATATAACAGGTTTATCTATAAATGAGTCTGACGATGATAGATAGTGGCCTTTATCACAGGTGGTCCTGATATTGTACACGGACAGTGGGCACATTTCAAACTGAACTCCAGTGGGGCAAACGGCTGGAACATGGAGCAGGATGGTTCGCCTCGTGTTGCTGCGTGGGACACCACGGAATCTAGCTCTTCCAGTTGATCTCCAAATGGATAACGGTGAAATTGGGTTGCGTGTCATTAGTTATGTCCCGTAAAGTCTGTTCATTTCCTAGATGCCTCGTGAGGAGCTACTTGCGCTGCGGCGCCAGATCATGATACTGATTAACAGATGGTTTTAAGAGGGCAGGAGACACCGTAAAAACCATGTTGGACCGCACGGTTTCATCACTTTTCTCCTTTTACTGGTAGGGAGGGATCGTTCACGAGAGTGACTGTGTGTGTGAGATTGACTGTGTGTGTATGACGGAGTGACTGTGTGTGGGTCAGAGTGACTGTGTGTGTGTGTCTGAGTGACTGTGTGTATGACGGAGTGAATGTGTGTGACCTTTGTGGCTAACCTTTCCCAACCGTCTCTGCCCGTCTCACCTGTCTGCCCGCCTCACCCGTCTCACCCGTCTGCCCGTCTCACCCGTCTGCCCGTCCCACCCGTCTGCCCGTCTCACCCCTCCACAGATGATGACGTGGACCTGGAGCAGCTGGTCAACGAGATGAACGCGTCGGTGGAGAGCGTGCACGCTGCGGCGGCCGCGTGTGCGGACACCGTGCCGCTGCTACACAACGGCCACACCCACCGTCCCCACCCCCCCCACCCCTCCCACCACCAGCAGCAGCAGCAGCAGCCCCGGCCCCGCCCCAGTCTGCAGCAGCATGTCCCGGGGGGCCACAGCCACGCCCAGCGGCCGCTGCCCCAGTCGTCCAGCCGGGGGGCGCTGCCTCACTCACTGCCCATGCAGATCCAGGCCGTCAGGTAGGGAGGGGTCATGTGGGAAACCCGCGCTGCGACACACACACACACACACACACACACACACACACACACACACACACACACACACACACACACACACACACACACACACACACACACACACACACACACACACACACACACACACACACTGCCTCTCCCACACTGTCACTCACTCCCACACACACACTGGCGAATACCATTACTGATAAGAATAACAATGCATCTACAGTGCTGGTTAGGCTATACATTGTTACGGTTCAGGTTGCTGTGAATTCATGTGTGTTTGTCTCCCCCTACAGGCGGCTCCAGGGAGAGCACCAGGTCCGTCCGTCCTCGCTGCCTGCCATCCCCAACCCCTTCCCTGAGCTCTGCAGCCCCTCGGGTTCCCCCATCCTCAGCCCCATCCAGATCTCCGACAACCACGTAAGCACAGCCACATGGAGGGGACAGGCTGCCCTAGCCGTTCCTATAAGAGGCTAGTAACCTGCTCATGAAGGAACAAAGTATTTAACCACAATGCCGGCAACATCACGTCCGCCTCATTACAATACCGTGTTTTTCTCTTGCTTACTATTAATTTTTTATTTTTGATGCTCTGTTTTGTTTTCAACTTGTGTTTTTTGCTTGTGTTGGGTTTAGTGTGTGCGTGTGCGTACGTGTGTGTGTGTGAGTGTGTGTCACTGGAAGACAAATTAATCTTTCAAGAGAACAACTCATTACTCAAAAGACCTGTGGAGCGTTGTGTGGGGAGTGCGGAGGGAGGGGGGTCAAGGAATTTGTTTTGTTGCCAACGGTAACCAGGATGTCGTCGCTGTGCCGGAGTTCCGCAGCGAGTCTGGGAACGTTTGGGCACCGGGGCTCTCTGAACCCCTCACACGTACACGCACACGCACACGGACACGGACACAGACGCACACAAACATCACAACACACTATACACGATCAAGGGGCTTTTCCATCCTCTAGGTACGAACTTCCTTCTTCAGGAATGTAGACCTTCTCATGGTGCGTACACACACACACACACACACACACACACACACACACACACACACACAGACACACAGCAGAGTTTGTTTTCACTGACCTCATCTCACATGTCCAGGAGTCAGAGAGTGTGTGTGTGTGTGTGTGTGTGAGAATGCCGACTATGGGTTACATCATGTCGTTCCCAAATCAACCCTAATCTTTAGTTCCTCCAGTGTCTGCTTTCCCTTCTTGGAAACATACCTCTGCTAGAGACATTTCCTCCTGACATTTATTCAAGGTGCTTAACACTGATTTGGCTGTATTTACTGTCGTTTTGGCCGCAATTCATCGTTGAATGTGCGTTATATTCTTTTCATGGCCTTCGTGCTAGCGGCAGAACATTTCATGCAAAACATAAGTGCTGCCCTTTCATGCTAGCTGCCGAAGCGTAAATAACGTGTGTGTGTGTGTGTGTGTGTGTGTGTGTGTGTGTGTGTGTGTGTGTGTGTGTGTGTGTGTGTGTGTGTGTGTGTGTGTGTGTGTGTGTGTGTGTGTGTGTGTGTGTGTGTGTGTGTGTGTGTGTCTCATTGAATGATACAGTTTTGGACGTGAATCAGCCACAGGTGTTATTGAATCAGGGTGGAGAGGACGCCATGTGTGGGCATTCGACTCCGGCCGTCTGGCCTCCTGTCTACATGCTAGGTCCTGTGATAGTCTGTTCCCTGTGAGAGAACGGCAAGCAATAGGTTTCAAAAGTCGAGCTAAAGAAACACAGATTTTCTGATGGAATTATCACTTGCACAGTTTTATTTCGTCCCCCCGATGCATTGTTGCCCTTTTAGTTGTATTCATGTTCAATCCTCTCGCTGGGTGTTCTGTTTCATAGTGCTTGGTCCTCCACTGGCCTGGGAGCGCTACGTAGCGCATGATATTGGTCTTAGTTTGGGCAGAGCTGTGTTGTAGACCAGACAGAATCTCACGCACTCCTCCCTCTACTCTTCTTCCTCTCTTCTTATACACTCTGTTCTGTTCCATACCAGACAGAATCATTCTGTTCCCTCCTGCATCTGGGAGTACCAACATTCCTCGCTAAGCTACCATATTTTCTCACCCTTCTGGCTCACACGCTCTCCAAGAGAGTGGGGGGGGGGGGGGGGGGGGGGGGGGGCGGGCGCGGGGGGGGGGGGGTTGGTGTGTGTGTGTGTGCGTGCGTGCGTGCGTGCGTGCGTGCGTGCGTGCGTGCGTGCTAGAGCTCTGGCCAGGACCCCCTAGGGCTAAGTGTCCTCTCCGTGGAAAGGCTACCTTAACCTGGGTGTCCAGAACAGTCTGCAGTCCTGGCTGTCCCTGTCTCACGGCCCCCCAGCCAGTCAGAGTGGAGGAGCCTTCCACACGCATACGTACACACGCACATATGGACACCAGGGCTAGCCCTAACGAAGGCATCAGAGGCATTTATGGATCCTTTAGTTTATTATTGGAGTGGTTTCGGTTGTGGTTGGGTTGTGTTTGTGATGCGCGATGCTTTGTCGTGAGCAAAGGGATGTGTGTTTGAGCTGTTCAACAGGTCAGCGCTCAGGTCTTTCCACCCACAGAAATCATATGAATTATCGTTAATAACTTTTCAGTTGGTACGATTTATGCAGAGCACAGATGTGGAAAAAAATGTCCTTGAAATGAAACAAAATCTACTCGATTACAGCAAACTTTATCATAACACTTCAACAACAATTGGACTGTGAGAATCATGGCTGAACCCAGATGACTTTACTTTCCTTCCCTCAGAACCTTTTTCTTTTCTGTTTGTTGTAACCTTTTGGAAGACCACTTCTGAATCCAGCTCAACGCTAAACAGGCTTTCCAATCCAAATTGAGCATCCCATACTTAAGTGTGTACCATTTACTGGTCTACTGTTAATATTTTTTGCACAAACCACTGTGTCATGGATTTCTCCATGACACAAGTTGAGTATGTAGAAGACGAGTCTTCTACAAGTTGATGGCTGTATTATACTACATACTACATACTAAACTTGGATAGTATGCTAATATGGATGTTCAGATGTGGCCCTGGTATGGAACTGTGTCTGCTCTTATTTGGTTTATCACCCTGACGTGCCGCAACATTGACCCCTAGAGGATGAGTCTGGACTGACAGACTAGAGCTCTGCATATTTCTGTCAACCGGGGGCCTTAACCAAGATTCTGAATGGAACTCTCTTTTTGTTGTGAACCAAGGAGTGGGATCTCACCTGGTGATGGGACACACACACGCACACACACTACCTTCCCCCACGCTCTTATTTCACACCAGGGGTCAGAGGGGAATTTTAGCTGATTGTCTGTCACCCCTGATTATTGTTGACCTGTAATAACACACAAAGTAATCTGTAGTCCACTTGCCCGAGAGATTTATGGCCCTCTAAACCCATCATGCGATAAACACACATTTCTTTTTATGTATGTCTTAAAAACTCAGTCAATGTCACGCCAGTGTAAAAGCTGCAGTCCATCTCCTTAGTCTGTGACTACAGACACACGTGTTTGTGTGTGTGTGTTTGTGTGTGTGTTGTAGCAGCACTCCATGATGGCAGCCGCTATGGTATTTCCCTCCCATGTGAGCGACTCCGTTGGCATCCCAACTAAAACCAGCCGACCTGTACTAAAGAACCCAGCCACCATTCCTCCATGACGGGAATCTTATCAGATCTCGGTCTCGAACTTCTTCCGGGAATGCCAGGGAAATCATCCATTCGCCAGCAGGTTCTATGACCATCCTGGCAGACATAGATTTACACACGCACCCTCACACGCACACACGTGAGGGAAGAGATATGAGGAACCAGCCGTTGGCCGTAGACGGACCAGGATGGATGGACGCATCAGGGGGTCATGTGACCGGCTAAATTGGACTGATGAAGTGAATCAGAACTTCTGCCAGTGTCTGCTGGTTCCCTCCAGAGCTGATTAGTCCTGCCGGCAGACGGCCAAACCTAATTTGGGTGTGCGTGTGCGTGTGTGTGTGTGTGTGTGTGTGCGCGTGCGTGCGTGATATACTCATTTAGTATAAACGGTTTGGTGTCTGTTTTTGACTGTATTTATATGTATACGGTGTGTGTGTGTGTGTGTGTCCTTTTGTTGTGTGTATATATTGCTACAACTGAGGAACTGCCTGCCCAGCTTATTCAATATGACCCATGATGTGCATTGTGAGCATAAATCCATGCTCATGCACATAGTGTGTGTGTGTACATCTGTGTGTGTCTCTGACATTTCTGCTGCAGACTGTGTTAGGGCCAGCTGGGTTGCTCATTCCACACATGAGGCTGGTTATGACTCAGTTCAACATAGCCAACATTCCTACCAAGCTTCCTTTCCATGTCTTTTTCCTTCGCTAGCTCCCTCTCTCTCTCTCTCGCTCTTTCACTTTCTCTTTTTTCTTCTCTTCTGCCACCCCTTCCTCTCCCTCTTTGTGAATGTATTCTTCCATCAAAACCCCTCTTTTATTTCTGTGTATGTGTGTGTCCGTACTCTTGTACAGTTGGCACTGTGTGTGTGTGTGTGTGTGTGTGTGTGTGTGTGTGTGTGTGTGTGTGTGTGGCTATATTCATAGTATTGTACCATGTGAGGTACATGGTGTTGACTTCCAAAACAATGCTAATGGGGAACCTCAAATGACAAAGTTTCTGTGTGTGTGTGACGGAAAAAAAAAGAAAACATTTAGTATGAGACGGATAAATTGTTTTTAAAACGATCCCTCAGCTCAATTGAAATGTATGTGTGCGTGTTTATAAAAAGAGGTTGGTGCAACGTAACTCCTCTGAACACTTCCACACTGGGTTAATCCATATGCTGAGTGGGGAGGGGGGATGGGGAGGAGGTGTGTGTGTGTGTGTGTGTGGAGGAGGTGGAGGAGGTGGAGGAGGTATGGGTGGGGGGAGGGAGGGGAGCCCAGCGGAGACTTACACCACTTGCAGCTCAGCCTTTATCCTGCCCAGCACGAGAAGCAGTGGCGAGCTTGCTCCTGCTCCATTTCCTCCCCCTCTTTTTTTCTTTGTCCTCTTTCTCTCTCTCTCTGTCTCTCTGCTCTCTCTCTCTCTCTCTCTCTGTCTCTGTCTCTGTCTCTCTGTCTCCCCCCTTTTCAATGCTTTTCTACCTCCCCTGTCTACGTTTTTCTTATTTCCTAAACGGCTTCAACTCAAACTCTCTCCTTCTCTTTTTTTCTCTACCTCTTTCGCATTCTCCTTGCCAATCTGTCCCTCCCTCTCTTCTTGACTTCCTGTCCCTTCCTCCCTCCTTTCCCTCTCCTTTCCCTTCCCTCCCTCCCTCCCTTTCTCTCTCTCTCTCTCTCTCTCTCTCTCTCTCTCTCTCTCTCTCTCCGTGCCTCTCGTTCTCTTCCTGCCTACCTCGCCCCCCCCCTTTCTCTCTCTCTCTCCTGCTCCCTACCTCGCTCTCCCCTCTCTCTTCCACTCCCTGCCTACCTCTCTCTCCCCTCCTGCTCTCAGCCTGCCGACCTCTCTCGGTCTGCCTGTGTCACTGAAGATTGTCTCAGTGTGAACATGCCATCGTGCTCTCCAGACTGCTGCCTCTTTCAGGCTGTGGAGGTAAGGCTTCGTTCTTTTAATTTCCGCTGCGCGCTCACGCACGCAGCGGACGTGCACGTAAGGCTACCGTCCGGACAGATCGTTCTTTTTATTGGATTTTTTTCGTATTTTTTCCTTGTATGCTTTTTTTTTTCTCCGCTCTGCTGCCAAACTTTGTCCAACAGGCTGTTGGACTTTGTGAGCGGGGCGGACAGGGTTGGAAGTGATGTGGTCCGGGGGTGTGTGTTAAGTTAAGGGAGAGGAGGTGCTGGAGGTTGGGGTGGGTGGGTGTGTGTGTGGGGGGGGGTGGTTTGGATGTATGTATGTAGCTGTTTGAGTGAGCGACCGTGTGCGTGTGACATCGTTGTCTCGTTGCCCCTGCCGTCCAGTTGGCGGTCTGTGTGTGTGTGTGTGTGTGTGTGTGTGTGGAATACCCCAGGGTGTTTGTGTGCTCACTCTCCGCGCCTCTGCTGCTGCGTTGGTCTTTTTTTTTTCGTCTTCTTCCCTTTTTCTCCTTTCTTCTTTTCCTCAATCTTTTATGCAAGACTTCGGGTAGCGTTCTTTGTTGAGCTTCGTTTTACAAGCTCCCCTCCACTCTAGCCTCGTCTCTTCCTCCTCCTCCTCCTCCTCCTCCTCCTCCTCCTCCTCCTCCTCCTCCTCCTCCTCCTCCTCAGAAGCCCCTTCAATCTTTGTGACTCTGCTCTTTCGTCCACTTCTCCTTCGGCGGACCTTCTGTCACTTTTTGCCTGCCCGTGAAGCTCGCACCGGATAGATTTCCCACAAATGTTCTGCAGTTCCTACTGTTAAGACTGTGGCTGGCGTACGTTTGTGTGTGTGTGTGTGTGTGTGTGTGTAGGGCAAGGGGGGGGGGGGGGCGCATGTGTTTATGTATATATACTTGCAAAGTGAGAGGAGGGGGGAGTCTTTTGATGAGCGCCAGTAGAGCATGTCACTCGTGATATGGTTGGTGATTGTCCAGTGAGTCGGGCGTGGTGTGTGTGTGTGTATATATATATCATACATATCATAATATATTGAAGTTTGGACGGATCTGAACTGCAGCCGTGGAAGGGCCGTTTTCTGAGTTGAAGTGGTTGTACTCTTAAGGACAGAGCAAAGTAGAGAGCGAAAGGAAAGAAACCCACACACAGTTCAAACGTCACTCTTGCCCCTCGGCTAAAATATCTCAAAATGGCGTAACAATGAGAGGGGTGCTTCGGCTGTAAAGTAGATCCACTGACCGCCGCCCGCCAGCGCTTTTTACTCTTGTAAAGCAACAAATAGCTGCTCGTATAGTTGTCTGACGCGGGCGTGTATAGCTGTATTGTGTCCTCCATGGTGGATCCTGTTATCGGGGTGTGAGAGACCGAAAACGTGAAAATGGTGTGTGCTGTCTTGATGTGAAACGTCCGGAGCTGTTTGGTGCACGTACACTTACCGGCTTGCACATATCCTGTAGCTGTGGATTCTCTGCTGCTGCTGCTGCTTGTGTGCTTGACAGAGGCGTAGATGAAGTGATACAAGGGATACATAGAGCGACGTGCATGTTTGTGTAGGTTTCGATTTGGGTTAAAGTGGGCATAAAAAGTGGCGCGAAGCAACTGTGAGAGGGGGGGGGGGGGGGTGGGGGGGTCAAACTTGCGCCTTCCCTGTGTCTTTTTTTTTTTTATCGTGAACTTGAGACTTAAGAGTGGATCTTAAGAGTCCCAAGGGATGTGAGTAGGACATTTTCTTCTTGCCTACATTCATCTGATGGACATGACCAAGAACAGTGTGATGGAGGTAACGGTCGTTCCTGATCCTTCATTTTTCTTGTATCCGTTTCTTTTTACTGACTGCTGGATCAGCTGCAGCATTTTGATTCCAGGCACATGTTTCCTTAACCACTCTTTCAATCGCTGACACGCACAGTACTTTACTCCTGGACGAGTCACTTAAGAAACACTTGGACACGATGTGACGCGACACCACACCACACTTTGTATATTTTGCTATTTTGCTATCTTTGCAGCTCTTTTTACTCTCTGAAACCCGACGTTTTGGACCTCGGGCAGGCCACACGCATTGACCACAACAAGCGTATCTCTGGACAGGACCTCACCCTCTCTCTCTCTCTGTCGCTCTCTGTCCGCTCCCCAGATAGTGAAGGTCTGGAGCGAGGATGGAGCAGGGAAAGTTCTTGAGATCCTGGCCGAAATGACGGCCCGTGACGTCTGCCAACTCCTGGTCTACAAGAGCCACTGTCTGGACGACAACTGCTGGACCCTCGTGGAGCATTACCCCCTGCTGGGCCTGGGTATGTACGCCTGGGGGGGGGGCGGTGGTGGTGCATGCACACGGTGTATGGCCTGGTTGGAGCTAAACCTGTGGTCTGTGTTTGCATGTGTACAAACATACGTTGTGCGTGTATGTTGCTGTATGACTTGTGTGGTCGTGTTTATTTTAAGGGGTAACTGGTCTAAATGAAGCTGTGTGTTTTATAGGTATGTGTCAGTGCGTTCATATTTCTATACTAATATATTTGGTTGTTTTGACGTATCTGTACTGTACAGCGTGTGTGTGTGTGTGTGTGTGTGTGTGTGTGTGTGTGTGTGTGTTCAGAGCCTTGCGTACCATTCATGTTACAGTGTTCGTATTCTCCAGTGTGTGGGTGTGTGTGTTTAGCCTGTGTCTGTCAGTGTGTGCATGTGTGTGAGTTGTAAAGTGTGCACTCTTCATGCCTACCATTACCTTCCCACTGTGAGAGAGAGCGAAAGAGGGAGCGATTACTTCTTTCAGCCAACAATTGATTTGTGTGTTGTGTTTCGGCCATGACTATTTGTCGCGGTGGCCTCCTATCCTCGTCACAACGCGGTATTTTTAGAATCAAAGATTCCTTTGTCCGCTTTGGTGCCTGATCACCGTTTCTGGAAATGAAATAAAATGGGGAGAGAGAGAGAGAGAGAGAGAGAGAGAGAGGAATGTGAGGTTAAGAGAGGAAGGGAGGAGGGCAGGGAGGGGGGGGGGCGGAGGACTGGAGGGACACAGACGGAGGGGGTGGGGCCCTGGCGTCATACCAGAGCAGCGAGGGACCAATAGGAGCCCGCCGTCAGACGAGCCCCTAGACATCCCAGCCAATCCACCTCTCCTTCCCCCGCCACAGGAAATTCCCCTGCTAGCAGCCTGCGCAGCACACGGGCACACACACCCGCATAGAAACACGGGCGCGCACGCACACACGCACGCATTGGGCATGACTGGTTAATCTGGAGAAGAATTACTGGTTAATCCAATCTGTAGCAATTTTGTGCCCATGCACGTAGTCCATTTGTTCCGTACAAACAAATGTAATTCGGCAAATGTACTTCTAAAAAGGGAACAGTGATGTTTGTCGCTGTTCATTTCAATCAAGATGTGCTGATATCGTCTACTTTCATCTTTGACTGAGAATAAGGCATGGCGTAGTGTCAAGGATGTGTGTGTCTGTCCGTGCACTGTGCTCATGACTCTGCTGCTTCCAGCACTAAATACATGACATCATCCTATTGTAATGCTCAGTCTCTCTGCCTTTCTCTTTCTCTCTCTCTCTCTCTCTATGTCTCTCGTATCTCGTTTCTTTTGCACTCTCAAACCTTTTATTCTTATCCTTGGACGCCTATTCCTACCCCCATCCCATAATAATAAAAAAGGCGGGGCCTATTTTTAATCTTTGTCTATCTGACGTTTCTGGTGTTTCGCGTCACTTTCTGTCACTCTCACTCACTGTCCCTCTTACTTACTTTGCCTGTCTTGTCCGTCTGCATGTGGGACGGACGGACGGACGGACGCACTCCCTCACTCATAACCTCTCTCTCTTTGCCTCCCTTTCTTTCTCTCTCAGAGAGGTGTGTGGAGGACCATGAGCTGGTGGTGCAGGTGCAGCTTTCTATGGGCAGCGAGGGCAAATTCCTCTTCAGGAAGAACTTTGCCAAATATGAATTCTTCAGGAACCCCCTGGTGAGTACTGCCCCCCCCCCCCCCGGAGAACTGGAAGAGGTGAAAGGGAATCAGTTGAACACAGCGTCTGATTCAACCACTGCTAGCCTCTCCTAGCCTCCTGCTGCCTGCACGGAGAACGACTGTGTGGTTCCGTGTGTGTGTGTGTGTGTGTGTGTGTGTGTGTGCGCGTGTGTAGTTGAGCCGGGCTAGCTCGCCAACAGGACTCCTGCCATACCGGTGCCCCCCCCCCCCCCCCCCCCCCCCCCCCCCCCTCTGCTCTCGCCCATGTGATTCAGGGTGTGTCAGATCTGGCCTAGGAGCTTGGCGCCCTGGTAAAAAGGGTGCTAAAACACTGCGGCACTATCCATGGCCTGTCAATCAACGGTTAAAGAGCATACTGTTCACCCCCAGCACCCCATCCCTCCCCCTCCTCCCCTCCTGTGCCCCGCCCCTCTGCTGAAGGGCATTACATCAGCGGGTGAGATCATGCCTCATCTGCTCCGGGTACCTATCTAGCTCTCTGTCAATCGGCCTGTCTGTCTGTCTCCTCGAATCCTATTTCTCAGTGTAGCGCGCGCACACACACACACACACACACACACACACACACACACACACACACACACACACACACACACACACACACACACACACACACACACACACACACACACACACACACACACACACACACACACACACAGACACACTCTTAAAGACCTGTTCCTCGTAGGGAAACCTGAGTGCCCACTGAGGCTGTGTCTAAGTGCTTCCCTGTCTCACTCCCTCCCTCTCTGTCTGACCTGGTCTTCCTGCAGAACTTCTTCCCAGAGCAGATGGTCGCGTGGTGTCAGGAGTCCAACGGTTCCATTCCCCCCTCGCAGCTCTTACAGGTGAGAACACGCATAGCAACACGCTGTGCATTCTGTCTTGTATAAAGATAGGACTTTATACAGTACAGAAGAAAAAAAAAGTAAAGTTGGCCAGGAACGGGACATTTCCAAAGTGGGTTCTTAAAACGAGCAGAGATGGTGAAGTCACAATGGCTAAACACGTCATTCAGGTAACACGCGGTGCAAGGGCCTTTTAATGACGCTCGTGAGACCATCACAGCACAGCGCCTCATTGAGTTTCCTTCATCGCAGAACTTCCTGGACTCCAGCAGCTGCCCCGAGATCCAGGGCCACCTCTACCTGAGGGAGACGGGCCGGCGCTCCTGGAAGAAGCTCTACATGTTCCTGCGGCGCTCCGGCCTGTACTACTCCACCAAGGGAACGTCCAAGGTAACCCCCCCCCCCCCCCCCCCCCCCCCCCCCCCTCCCCGGGGGCCGAGCTGGGCGGGGTCTGGGTGGGGGTCGGCGGTGTTGGAACATTGGTTGTGGGGAGGTGATTTAGTGGGGGTTGTGGCTGGGATTTGACACTGTGTACTGGGAAATTGGACAGGAAACTGGTTCTCTTCTCATGCACGGTTCTCCCCCCTGCAGGAACCCAGACACCTCCAGCTGCTGGCCGACCTAGAGGACAACAATATGTTCACGGCGGTGACGGCGAGGAAGGCCCACAACGCCCCCACGGACTACCAGTTCAGCATCAAGGTAGGACTCAGGGGCCTCCCGGACCCCACCCCGTCCCCTCACGCTGTCCCTGCTCATACGGATGGGACCAACACCGGGGTACAAACTGTCTCTGGGGATTCTTTGTAGAATCTCTCTATTGTCGTCTATACAGGGAAGTGTGTGTGTGTGTGTGTGTGTGTGTGTGTGTGTGTGTGTGTGTGTGTGTGTGTGTGTGTGTGTGTGTGTGTGTGTGTGTGTGTGTGTGTGTGTGTGTGTGTGTGTGTGTGTGTGTGTCTTGACCTGTGTCAGAGAAGAAGCGGTGGTTATGCCCTCTGCTCACCTGCTGAGCCAGGATAATCTCTGGGGGATAAGTCGTTACCGGGGCAGGGAATCTGTGACCCTGCACACACACACAGACACGCACACAGACACACACACACACACACACACACACACACACACAGACACACACAGACACACAGAGAGAGATGCAACTGTGCAAGAAACGGGATACGCTCACTCTTGATATCTTTGCACTGGGTCAACATTGTTGGGTATCTTGTCGTCATGGCAACATGAATGAATCTATTCAGCTGCTTCGGCTTAATGGAGAGAACATGACCGATGAGAGCGAGGGGGAAAAGAGAGAGAGAGAGAGGGAGAGTGCCTGACGATGACCTCGACGCTCTGGCACACACTCCATGCAAACTCCTATTTTAGCTCCTGGTTCCGTTTAGCGGCTACCGGGCCCTCACAGGGCCATCTGTCTAACGTGTCGGGGGGGTGTACCCGCTGTCCCTTCCAGCCCAGCAAGGCGAGGAGCGAGTGCAAGGAGCTGAAGATGCTGTGTGCCGAAGACGAACAGAGCCGGACCTGCTGGACCACCGCCTTCAGGCTGCTGAAGGTAGACCCCTCCACAACCCCCCCGCTTCACAACCCCCCTTCAGCCGTCACTCCACATACAAAATGGTCCATTTCGGATCATTTTGCTTTCAATAGAGAGAGACCCATTAACCGGTAAATAATACTAGTGCTATATACATCTGACTTGGTGGTCTTCCTCGAGGAAACGGCCCCCTACCGCGCTTCGCTTAACGCGCTTCCTTTTCTAACTGCTAGCTCCCGATGCCGTGTCGATGAAGCGGTGTGTATGCAAATGTATCTATAGACCGACATGCGGAAACGGTCCAAAATGTTCAGTGGATTAAGCAGATTAATGGTCAATTTTAGACATCCCTAGTCTTGACGTATGGTGTGGTATAGTCAAGCACTAGCGCAACATATTGTCGTACATGTCGTCCATTAACGGTTGTGTTTTGACATGTTGCTATTTCTTGGTCTCTGCAGCATGGGATCTCACTCTATCACAACTACACCGGCCCGCAGTCAAAGAAGACCCCCCTCTCGTCAGTGGTGAGTCTCTCTGCCTTTGATCCACTGTCAGCATTGATCTGATAAACCAACCGTCTGACAGTACAGACTGCAGTGTGGACGTTATACTATGAGCCTGTGCAACCCTTTCACTATATTCTTATCCAAGAGAATATTGTTTGCCTGTGGAGATGTTTTGATTCCCGGCTTTAGGGCGTCAGGAGCATGTCCTGTGTGAATGTATGTAGTGCTGGTCTTTCTTGAGCCGGTCTCATGGCAGCTTAGGCAAGAATGCAAAGCTGTGAATACAGCAATTTAGAGGTCCTTAAACGTACTTAAAGAAAAAGTACATTCAACAATCTGCAGTACATCATGTTCCCCCGGCTCTTAAAAGTAAAAACCACGGGATATAATCAAGACAGGAACAAGTTACACTTCAGAACACCATGGAAAGTCGAGCTTGACACGTACATTACATGTCGGTAAGCAGGTGATAAGCGGCTTTGTGCAGATTTTCCTCAGTGATTTCCCTATGAGAATACGCTGCATGCATGCATTTGCTTGCAGCGTATTGAATCCCGCCAAGTTGACTCGTGTCGCCTTTGCTTGGTTCAATATGCTGGGCTTGAGCTAACAAGAAGCTAGTGGCAAAAAGTGTTAAGGGAGGCCAACCCAACATCTGGGGTCATTGTACTGGGTGAATGTCCTTCCAAAATTCCCACCCTGCTTATCGGTTGGTACTTGACCAAAGGCGTTAACATTGCAGATTTATATAGATATGATGGATAGATATGATAGAGATATCTATAAATCTATCTTGTCATTGTGACAATCCATGAGCCTTGTCCAAATGCTCCGGGGCTGGGATGTGGTAGCATCCTGTACGAGACCCCCAGCCCCCCCCCGCCACCCCCCCCCCCCCCACACACACACAGACACACACCCTTTCTGAAGGGCTTGTGTTTCTCTCCGGCAGACAGGATTTGTCTCACCCCGGTGACTAGTGTCTGGTCTGCCTCACCTCTGATCTCTGCACTCCCATCCTCCCCCCCATCCTCCCCCCGGCCACAGCATCCCCCGCAGCGAAGCGTGTCGGAGAACTCCCTGGTGGCCATGGACTTCTCCGGGAGGACGGGCCGGGTCATCGACAACCCTGCTGAGGCCCAGAGCGCCGCCATGGAGGAGGGACAGAGCTGGAGGGTGAGGAGAGGGGGGGGGGGGGAGGAGGGAGGAGAGAGGGGGAGGGACAGAGCTGGAGGGTGAGGAGGGGGGGAGAGAAGAGAGAGGAGAGAGGGGGAGGGACAGAGCTGGAGGGTGAGGAGGGGGGGAGAGAGGAGGGAGGAGAGAGGGGGAGGGACAGAGCTGGAGGGTGAGGAGGGGGGGAGAGAGGAGAGAGGGGGAGGGACAGAGCTGGAGGGTGAGGAGAGGGGGAGGAGGGAGGAGAGAGGGGGAGGGACAGAGATGGAGGGTGAGGAGAGAGGGGGAGGAGGAGGGAGGAGGAGAGGGTGAGGGAGGAGAGAGGAGGGCCAGAGCTGGAGGGTGAGGAGAGGAGGAGAGAGGAGAGAGGAGGGACAGAGCTGGAGGGTGAGGAGAGGGAGCTTGAGGGTGAGGAGGGAGGGAGCTGGAGGGTGAGGAGAGGGAGCTTGAGGGTGAGGAGGGAGGGAGCTGGAGGGTGAGGACAGGGAGGTAGGGGCAAGAGAACTGGAGGATGAGAATAGGAGAAAGAGTAGCCGAGGGTTAGAAGGAGACAAGACCAGGGAGGAAGGAAGGAAGGAGGAGGCGGGAGGCAGGAAGGCTTGATGAATGGAGGGAGGGAGGGAGGTGGAAGGGAGCGAGGAAGGATAGAGGCAAATAGAGGAAGAGGAGGGAGAGTAGCAGTTGATTCTTTAAAAAATGAGGCCCCATGGACTTGACCTTCAAGGTGTGTGTGTGTGTGTGTGTGTGTGTGTGTGTGTGTGTGTGTGTGTGTGTGTGTGTATGTGTGTGTCCCTGCATGTCCGTGTGCGTGCATGTGTGGAGGGCTTAAGTAGAGGGGACCTTTTATGTGCGGGGGGTGTGATTGTTTATGTTGGGTCTTAACGTTGACCCCCACTGACCCCCGCTCTCCTTCTTCTAGAAACGGAGCCAGCGTCTCAACGTCCTGGGCAGCCCCGGTCCCCTTCACACCCCCTCTCTCAGCGCAGGTAACCATGGTTACTACCAGCCAGGAAACACAGCCGTAGCAATCAACTCACACAGGCTGTCGCCTTCTATATCCGTACAAGTAATTGGTTGTGTGCATCGGGAACAAAAAGTATGCTTGTCTTAAGAGCAGAGGTTTATTTTCCTCTCCAGATCGAGATGTTCTTGACATTGTCATGCATACCATACAAATGCCATTTGTAACCCAAGCCTGGATAGGCCTGTCTGGGAACGTCTTTTGAGGAAGACATTTGTTATGCAGAGAGTTTGGGTTGTACTTCATTCTGTTTGACCGGCAAACGTGATATTGATGTTGTAAAATGTCGAGTGCCTACACCAACAATGTCACCTGTAACCTTGGCGACGTACGATGACTTCATTGGTGTAATACGGTACTTAATCTCCGTGGATATCTAGGTGCCATCGCCACCCCTCTGTCAAATCGTCCATTATTCAAAGACCCGTAGATACAATCCTAACGTGTGTGTGTGTGTGTGTGTGTGCGTGTGTGCGTGTGCGTGTGCGTGTGCGTGTGCGTGTGTGTGTGTGTGTGTGTGTGTGTGTGTGTGTGTGTGTGTGTGTGTGTGTGTGTGTGTGTCTCTCAGTGATCCACAGAACCCAGTTGTGGTTCCACGGCCGCATCGTGAGAGAGGAAGCCCAAAGAATGATGGTCCAGCAGGGCCAGGTGGACGGGTAAGAACCCCCTGTCCTGGAAGCGGGCGTCCTTCCTTCTGTCTATCTGATGGTGATCGTCACCGCTGTCCGTGGTGTTGTTTAATGGCTTCCTCCATCCTCTCTCCCCCGCCAGGTTGTTCCTGTTGAGGGACAGCCAGAGCAACCCTAAGGCCTTCGTGCTGACGCTGTGTCACCACCAGAAGACCAAGCACTTTCAGATCCTGCCGGTCAGTCGGCGCCCTCCATATGTCTGTCTTGTTCCCTGATATGTCGGTCTGTCGCTGGTCTGCCTCTGTGTCTGTCTTCTGTCCGTTTTTTGGGGGGAAACTTGGTTTCCTTGCATGCTCTTAGAAGTTGTACAGAGTTTTGCCCGTTGTAAGTTAAATAATTAATTCCACAACTTGGAAATTCGGACATTATGCTTAAAATAAATCAGAATGGATGGCTGTCATCTATTAATAGACAGCTCACTCTCGCTCTCTGGTATGACACTTGGCTACCGCCAGTGCGAGATGCTCAGTAGCCCATTTGAATAGAATTTTAAGCGATGTACTGTCATGAGAAACAAACAAACGCATGTGAAGAGTGAATAATCAGAAAGGATAAAGATGAGAAAAACGGCAATTCTAGCAAAAGTTTGTCACCTATGTCGTGATTGGATAAAAATGTGATCTCTCGCTCTCTCTCCCACTCTCCCTCTCTCCCTCACCCCTCCCTCTCCAGTATGAAGAGGAGGGCCAGGTGTTCTTCAGCCTGGACGACGGTGCCACCAAGTTCACAGACCTTATCCACCTGGTGGACTTCTACGAGCTGAACCGTGGCGTGCTGCCCTGCCGCCTCAAGCACCCCTGCACCGCCGTAGCCTTGTGACACTACCCCCTTCCTGTGACCCCTAAACCCCCCCCCCCCCCCCCCCCCCCCCCCCCCCCCTGATGACTCCTGGACCCCAACTCCCACTCCCCAACACGCAGACACAAACCAACCACCTTAACCTTCTTCCATCTGTAGACTTTGAATGTACAGACGCCAAAATACACACAAACACGTACATGCATACACACACGCACACGCATACACACATCCACACACATTTTTGGATATTTCAGCATTCCCCAACCCCTTCCCTGGGCCAGATAAGCTATGGTGCCCCCTTCCCCCCCTTCCCCTTTGGGGCACCCACCCTTCCACTAGCCCATCGATTATCAGGGATAGACAAACAGAGACCCCTGTAGTGGGTCCTGGAGATTTCTGAAAACCTGTGCAGTCCAGTCTGGATAAGCTGACCCCATAACCCCTCCTCCGTCCCCCAACCCAACCCAAACAGACCTTGACGTGGCCTCGTGCGCTACAGCACATGCACCAACACAGCCACCCCCACAAACCCACACGCATATGTACACAAGACACTTGATGTGTAGCCACACCGCGAGCCAGGCGACAGCAGGCATTACCAGAGGAATGTTTAGCAGGAAGGCCCAGACTGACCTTCCCTTTAGAGTTGATTCATTGATGTCAATTTTTTTTATTTTAACGAATGCTGTTTTAATTGCTGTTAAGTCAATGCAAAAGTAGTTTCTCTTGTTTTGCACTCCCGGGGGAGATAGTAGTGAGCTGTTGCCTCAATCTGAAATGAAATCGTTCAGCTTCTAGGTTTTTTCTTTTCTTTGGTAAAGGGGCGACCACATCATCTTCATCATAGTAAACACCCCCCCCCAGGATCACACGTGAGTGCACCTAAACACTATGAAAGTGTGACAGTGAAAACGTGTGTGAGTTCTTTCCCTGGGTTGAACTGCTTCTGAGAAATGTCGGGTTTGGGGGTTTCTCAGATTCAACAACAGCAGAAGAAGATTGTGCTTTGGAAATTAGATTTGAGCAAAACTCTATCAACCCTCCCCTTGCTTAATATTCTTAAAAAAAAATCTACTTTTTGGTTTGACTGTTTGGTTTGACTTTTTGGTTCAAAATGTATAGAGTCTAAAAGGATCTGAAAGTTTTTCTCAATTTGTATTGGGGTTGTGTGTGAATGTCCTTCCCCTTTCCTCGATTTCCGTTCTAAACCTCACTGCTTGCACATTGTGAATTTTCTGTTTGGTTGGTGGGGTTTGTGTGTTTGTGCATGCGTTTTTGTATGTGTGTTCCGAGGATTTGGGGACGCATGTGCAATTTTTTTTCAAGGAAGGACCCCGGGCGAGGATAGTTTGAGTAAGCGTGACCACTCCTGCAGTTTCTGCCATATAAAAAAAAAAGTAACGTCCTCTTTATTATTCTTTTACTTTATTGAACAAAACTTGACTTGAAATGTGGACAATGTTGACTGCCTATCCAAACAGTCCGGTTTCGCACGCCTTATGTGAAATTATGAGCCTTTCAAAAGAAAAGAAAATCAAAACTTGATCCTTTGCTTTCAGATCAACAGCTGTCTAGTTTGACAAAAATTGACATTGTTAGCTTACCTTTTTTTGTTCACTCCGTTAGATAACATGTAAATAATAGAATTGCCTAGACCGCGGTAAACCAACAGAAATACATCAACAACACAAGAAAGAATCCGGAATGGAGGCCCAGCAATCAATTTTGTTGGGATGCCAAACATGGCTATCGAGTTCTATCTGACGTTCATGTGACTAGCACACTTGGGAGCTGTGTGTGTGTTTGTGTGTGTGTGTGCGTGACATCACACCAACTGAAACAGACTTACCCGCCTATCATCCATCCTGTGCCAGATTTACAGTCAATAGGGTTAGCACTAAGTCGTGGAGCTACCTAACCAGGCTCTCCCGTCTCTCTCTCTGTCTCTCTCCAATCCTGGGCCTCGTTAAGTACTAACCTCACTGACTTTACGGCAAGGCACCTCCACCAATCAGGCGATAGTCAGCCAGGACGGACTCCAGGAACTGGATAATGCTTGAACACTCCCCACCCCCACCCCCTACTCCTGTCCAGCCAGTAAGCTACTAGACTGTGGCAAATGTGTGCGGTTTGCCAGAACTTAAATATATATATATAAATATATATAAATATTATAACTTTTAATACAACTTTGTCCTAGTTTTTCTCCCTGTTTCCTTGTTTGGTCCTTGTCATTTTTGTTTGTATTTTTCTGTCCTGTGAACACGGCAGTTGGTGTGTGTGTGCGTGGGTGTGGGAGGGGGGGGGTCGTGGTCCTGGCCCACCACAGTCGCCCAACCTCCTAGAAGGGGGATCATCCTGTTTCTTCCATACAAAGGAAGCCCTCTTTTATCATTTTTACACCGCACTCTTGATTCCCCTCCACCCTTCCTTAATCACTGTGATGTTCTACATACCAGTAGTCACACATGGTGTACAATGTTTTTTAGCTTTTTTTTCAATTTCTTTCTTCTAAGTATGTGAAGCAACAGCAAAGACGTAGATATCACACTGTACCTTGGTCACCCAACACACAGATCACTATGCACGGGCCGCTGTGATTGTGCTCAAATCTCTGTGTAAAAAGAATGAAGAATGATATTTCTTTTCCCCTTTTTTCTCTGGGTTGTATGTGTATATTGACATTATTGTATATTTTCTTTTTTTTGGCCACAAAATTACATTTTATAGAAATATATATCAGAAAAAAATATACCACAGTATATACAGTATTAAATTAAGCTTAATTTTGTTTTTTAATGGTGATCAAACTGGATTTTATTATTTTCGGTTTGTGTTCGAACTATTCAAAATGGCTTCCTAGACTTCCAAGATTCTGAGGCCGACTGCTTTTAGAGGCTCGCAAAATATCTCCTGTGATTCAATCTGCCAGTTTCAATTCACTTTTTAGTTTAATCTCGGCTTCCTATTTGTCTGGAATTCGGAGCATTGAGACACCGTTGACCCCCCCCACCACCACCACCAATGCACTACTACATTGTAGCCCTATATTAAGTGACAAACTAACAGAATTAGTTTACTCCACATTTTCAGCTGCAGTCTGTGGGTACAAGATTGTTTCTGGAACTTATTCTTTGTGTATTTTCATTGTAGGTATAGGCCCATCAATTTCAGCTGGTGCCTCTTTTTTTATGAAGTGTTCCGATACAGCCTCTAGCCAGCCTGCTAGAAATATCTTGACGTGAATTGCATACACGCATCAACATTGGGGATTTTCCTATATAGGACGCACCCCCTGCCTTTAATAGCAAAAACATCTTGATTTCAAGTACTTATAAGCTTTTTTTTTTTTTTTTTAAGTGATATCAACATTTCAGGGAATTAAAAGTTATATTAAATGGACCATATTCAGTGAAACAAAACAAAAAGTGTGCTTCACCTGATTCTGGGAAAAAAATGTCTGTATGGCTCCTGAATTTATTAAATGTGTTCTGTTCAGGTATTTTTGTACAAATAAGGGACTGATATATTCTCTGTTTAATGGAAATCAGAATAAAAGACCACATTGCTATGGAACAAATAACCGGTGCTTTGCCAGGTGTGATCTTTGCTACCTTTCTTTGCTACACCAACAAATAAACAAATTGCAATAACACATTTGTCCTCCAAGGTTATTTTTCAAACGTCCTACTGGCCTAGACCATTGCTGTGACATAAATCCTTGTCTAGTCATTGTACACACGACGTCCAGAAAAAGATGACTGTCATGAAAGTTAGCTACTTTAGCTTTTGCTGCTAGCATAGAAACAGTTTGTGATTGTAAGCTCTGAAATATGTGGTAAGAAATAATCATAAGTTAAAAATAACTTTTAAAAATCATCTTGAAATATTATTGAATACATTGTTGTGAAAGATAAATATCTGTGGAAGGAATAGAAGTTGGTTAATGTAAAAATAAAAGTAACTGGTGCTCGCCGGAGCGCTGGATCTCCGACTAAAACTCATGGTTGACTGTTGTGCTCTTTAGGTCAGCCTGGAGTTATTCAGAGACACACTCTCTAAATAGCTCTGGGTCAGCCTTGGCTCCCTCCCATCGGGGAGCGCGGAGAAGATCATCGCGGTCTGCGAGGAGACCTAGCAGCCCCTCTTCTGCTCCTCCTTCCCCTGTCAGGGTGACGGAGGACGGTCAGCGGGCCCACTGACTTCTGCTCCCCAGCGCTCCTTACCAGGCTCCCACTCTGTCTCCCTGAATAAGTGGCCTAACTTTAGACAGATTAGTAACATATCCATGTGTTTTGATATGAAACCTGTGGCTGGTTATCATGCAAGCTGCCACCATCACCGTTAATAAAGTTGCATTGTTTCAAAATAAATAAATATTCATGTGTCCTATGACGTAGCTTAAAGGGGCCAACATGCGTGTGTATGTCATGTGTTTGGTTATTCTCCTCAAACTGGTTAAAGGATGGAGTCGACTCCCGTCACCATGGTGACGGTCAGCAGTGACCTGTTTGGCGACCTGCCGGTCCAGCTCATCCTGAGGCTCCTCCCTCTCCAGGTAGGTCCTAGTCATACATACAACCGCGCTAATGGCAGTACTACTGCTTTACTTCTACAACCAGTAGGGGAATCACAAATGGCACAAAAATGTTTCTGACACATGGCCCATGTTTATAGGTTGGAATTTCTGCTCTCCTAGCTGACTCTTCAAATGCTGTAGACCCTGAGGAAGATACCCAGGGTTTGCTGAGGACACCGGGTTCCAGCGTGCCTGGAAAAACCAGGCAGCTCACCTTCCTGTTCCAGAGCAGCCTAATGAAAGGCTTTGGGTCGGCCCTCCAGTTACTACTGTTTCCAAATCGCAATCGGACCAACTGTATAGAAACAGTCCACCATTGATATTTTCATTTTTTAACTGATGTTTAAGTGATAAGTTTATACAATAAAATCCTTAACCATGTGCATACCTAAATAATCAGAATAAACCTTAGAACAGAATACCTGATGGAAACATTTGAGTGGCTCCTGTGTGATCGCTCGCTCTACGGGCACTGGGCTCTCACTCCTCTCCCATCCCTTGAAGCTCAAGAAGCTTCAACTTCTGAGCTTGGGGGAAGCTGATCTTTGGTGAACCCTGATCTCCTTTGCTCCATTCGGGGGAGGTCCTGCTGGCCAAGTGTCAGTCTCTGGCCCAGTATCAGTCGGGCATCCTGGAAGCAACCGCCAACCCCACCCAAGGTAATCACATGACTGTTGAAGTAAATACAATATTATTAGATTTTTCGATTTTTTTTTTTATGTCCAATTCTGATAATATGGTATTAGGTGATATAAATCATAACATTAAATGGGTGAGTGTTAGGATTATGAAGTTGACAGCGAGCAGTTGTATTGCTTGTCGAATTATTTAGGATCCAACTATAACTACACATTAGTTTAATTAACCTTTAGAATAGAAGTATATATTTTAGTTACTTTGCTATTGAATTTCATATGCTGTTAGCCCAATGTCCTAATAATTGTATTGGATAAAGGATGTTGTTGTTTAGTTAAACACCATGCAAATATAAGAGTCCACCTCTTATAGCTCTGTGGCCACTCAGCGACACGCTCATCTCGGTGTACCGCCAGAGCCTCGCCCTACCAGGCTTCCCCACCAGGGCGGCGAGGGTGAGTCAAGGGGTTAGATCTTGGTCAGGGACCACCACAGTGAGGTGACTTCGGCGGTCAGCAGCAGCACTATGTTCCCTGATCTGCAGCCTGGATCCTCTCCACAGCAAACGCCCACCTCTTTTTGGCGTGCCGATGCAGGACCACGTTTCTGCGGCCAGAGGCTGACGGAGCTCTGGAGTAGACCATACAGGGGGGGGGTACAGGGGATCTGGGACGGCTGGTGGCCCTCTGCTCCCTGGAGCCCTGCCCCTTCATTCTGCAGCCTGCCAGCCCTCTGGTGATGGAGTCCAGCCTGTTCTGACCGCTGGACCCCATCACCTCAAGGTTCTGATCTATCGGTTCGCTGTTGAGAAAACAGCACCACCTTCTCCACCTGGTGAAGGAGACCACCAAATACCGCAAGAACTAAGTGTTTGGATGCACTGTGGAGTTCCTGAGGACCCCCGAGCAAGAGGTCTGCTTTAGCTTTAGTGCAGTCATAATATCCATATACATGCATGGGAGTAGCATTTGCAAAGACAGACAGTGTCTCCTCCCTTGCATCAAAGTGTTTAGACAAAGCCTGGAGGGTTTTCTTCATCTAACGAATGGCATCCATTGCAAGGCACTGTCCCCAACAAATTGATGTGCAAGTTCTTGTTACGCTATGATGTAATTTGTCATCAAAATGTATTTTAATCTTTTGTTTTTTAAATAAACATGGTATCCATGTTTAGTTATATAAAGATGAGGGTATTCAACTGGTCAAACGGGCCTTGGAAGCCCGTTTGACCAGTGGGCCGCAATAAGATATATGTTGCATTTGATGTTGTAGTTTTGTGTTTAAATAAATACACCACAATAAACGGTAAGAATGTAGATTTACTGATTTCGATATTTTCAGCGGCAGGAGTATGTCCTACTACACCAGAGGATCCATCACCAGTGTTAGTAGGGCTACTATAAGCTTTATCATTGGAACAATTATTATGCAGGGCACACCAGATATTTAATTTGATGTCTGATTATACTGGTCATGGCTAGTCTTCAGTTTAGTTTAGGGGTCGGCAACTATGGGTCCTAGACTAGAGTTTTTAGATTTATTTTAGTATTACAATTTTGAAGACCAATGTGTCGATGCTGCCATCTATTGGTTGATAATAGAAAAGCAGGTGTACAGCAGCTGTAGAGCAGCGATTACTTGCTTTATTTTAAATACAGTAGGCCTACGTGATGTTCAGTGCTGGTTCAAGTCTGTTGATTTCTGGTATTACTGAAAAGACTATGATAAGAAATAGCAGCTTTAT
Source organism: Gadus chalcogrammus (assembly GCF_026213295.1). Taxonomy (NCBI): domain Eukaryota; kingdom Metazoa; phylum Chordata; class Actinopteri; order Gadiformes; family Gadidae; genus Gadus; species Gadus chalcogrammus. The sequence continues at coordinate 11,714,796 of NC_079433.1, read as the reverse complement.
TTTAAATTTGAATATATCTCATGTGTTTTGCATCGAAAGCTGCCTTTATAACAGGAAGGCCAATGAATAATGCAGACCTGCATACGAATTTACTTCAGGTTGTCTTGGTTTACATAAAAGAAAGAAAGTTGTGAGTTCTCATTTGACGACAGAACGCTTGGAAAGAGATGATTTAAATGAGCGAAAGAGAGGGCGGGTCTTACAGTTGTTTCCGCTACATGTTTCGGATATTTTGGGGTAAAATTATCCATGAAAACTCCAAACTAAAAATCTTTGTCGTTGTGGTTTCTATAACTGTCTTGTTATTATTCATCTAGCTACGGGGACGGTTAACAGTCATAAGCTCAAATTAAGTAAGGCAGACCGGTATAACGCTACAATTCTGGATCCTCTCTCGTCCTACGAAATATGTGGATCGTCTGTGTGAGCGCGTATGCAGGGTTACTGAGCCTGCAACCGTTGCTATAGAAACGGGCTGTAAACGCTGGTGGTTGGCATAGCGGTTTAACGTGAACATAGATTTGGTTAAGTATGGAGGAAACATTGAATGGTAAAATATCTAATGGAGCTGTTAACATTACAGTTCTGCGAGGGAATAACTTGGTGAGTGTCTTTTTTGTTCTGCAAAACCACAACGTTAACAGGTCTCAGTTAGGACTTCACACACACACACACACACACACACACACACGCGCGCACACGCACACAGACACGCACATGCACGCACAAGTACTTGGTAGGGGAACTGTGTAAAACAGCTAAAGATAATCTAAGTTAGGGCTTCAATGGAAACAAATGTTGAACGTAAACATTAGCAAAACCGTCAGAGGGAGTTAGTAAGCAGTTGTGATATGTGCAAGTGATCATGACTGGCCAGTGCTATAACATTATAGCCTAGGCCTTACTTAGAAGCGGTCCTGTTTAACATTGCAGTTGTAACTGAAGTTAATGAATGCAAATTACCAATCATTGAAATCTCATGAATATTGAATCAAGAATTGTCTATTTCCAGCAGGGCAACAAACACGAGCCCTTACACCACTTAGTGCGTGTTGAATTTAACGGTGCGTTGGTGGGAGAGTCAGACCGGAGGCAGGAGGTTGACGTGACTGAGGGAGTGGTGGACTATGACTTCAGCTGCAGCTTCAGATGTCCTGACGACAGACACAGCCTCGACGACATGGCCCACAAACCTCTCATATGTAAGGAACACAGAGTCGTAGTTTCGTTTCACTTTTGCATTATAGTTAAGTATCTGTTTAAACAATCCCAGAGCTGAAACCTGAGTTGTGTGTGTGTGTGTGTGTGTGTGTGTGTGTGTGTGTGTGTGTGTGTGTGTGTGTGTGTGTGTGTGTGTGTGTGTGTGTGTGTGTGTGTGTGCCACCTGACTGGTTGTTGTGTTCTCTGGCTCAGTGACAGTGATGGAGATCCTGCCCAAGGAGAAGAAGCAGAAGGAGGAGAGGACTGCGGTACTGGGCCAAGCCGTGATGGACCTGCTGCCACTTCTCCATGGTAACAGAACAACACATGTTACCCTTTGTCCTTTAACTGATTGCTATAGCATTGCTATTGGATCTGTCCAAGGAGGATGGCGTGGAAATGGAATGGTCTCATGCGCTCCCTCTTGTTCTTCTCCTGCAGGTCAGTGCAACATCTCGTCACTTGTTCAACTGCATTGCGCTGCTGGTTCCTCACTGGAGACGGTCTCATTGGACAACCTCACTCTGGTCAGATTAATATGCAGTGTGTCACACGGCCATTTAGATAAGCTTTTTTTTAGATAATAAGATCCTCAGTGTTCTTTGGGTGTATCAGCTTCTTATACTCAAGACCCCTAACCATGTGGGTAAAGTAAGACAGCAGTGCAAATTACACTCAAGACAAGTGTTTATTAAAAGCTTAAAGATTCATGATGCAATTCTTTGCACCAACTGTAATAATACCTTACACTTGCATAACCGACTTATAGAAAGTGATTGCATCCATATAGGGACATACAATGAATTAATTTCAGTTGTACTAAGTCAGCTAACTGCATTTCCATATGGATTTCATCCATTCCTGATGACTGTTTCCCATAAATGTTTGCCTCCCCCAGTGGTTGTGAATGATCCAAAGTGAGGGAATGATGATGACCCGCAGTGGCTCAGCCTGAACCTCTTTCCTTCCCAGCATGGTAGGAAACCAACCCATGAGCTCCTCTCCTTTTAAGCAGCTGCCCTCGCTGGAGGTGGCTGTCAGCGTCGCCACGCCGCTGCTGTCTGAAGCCCAGCGGCTGTCCTCCAACCTGCTGATGGTTACCATGGAGACCGCCTTCAGCGTTCCGGAGGTGTGGAGCCTGACCATCTCGCCAGGCCCTCCTGCCTGCTGCTACACGGCGGCTCTAAAACTTCCTGTCACAGCCGAGGTGATGCGCTCTTCTGCCCGGTCAATACTGTCTCTGTGAGCTACTTACTGTGTATCAATACTCAGTCTTAGGAGATACAAAGAAGATTGGATGACATTAAGGAACACCAGTGCAGTGCCCGTTCAAAACGGGCCTTTTCGGAACAGGTGGATTGCTCGGCAGCCCATTATTGCTCCTTGCAGCTTTCTCGATAAACAAACTTCGCACTCTGCACTGCACTTCCTTGAGTACTCCAAGTGGGAAGTTGATCGGATGAACGGTTGTGGAGAAAAGCAAAGGAAAGCCTTACAGAGACTCCTTTAATTATACTTAGATATAAGGGATAGTTAACTACTACTACGTACGTACTTAAGGATACCAACAGGTACGGGGGGGGGGGCTTAATCCAGAACCTTCTGTTTGTGAGAGCAACACCCTATGGATTCTATACAATCCGCCCATCTTTGGTGTGCTGTTGTTGCACATATCCATAACAGGCGTTTCCTTGCAGAAAGAGGAGATTCTGATGTTCTCTGAGGGCCAGCTCAGAGCAGGGGATGAGAGGGAAGCCCCAGACAGACCCAGGAAGTGGCCCCAGGTGGGGTCTCTGGCCCCTGGAGCCCAGGTCTTCTCTAGGGCGGTGGCCACTCAGGAGGAGCTTGATGAGGAGGAGTTCGGAGACCTCACTAGCTCGGAGGTAGGCCGCCCTTCTGGTCAGCTGCTGAGCAAGCAACCACTGAAATAAATTGCGATTTACAATTGAGCCACATCACAATACGTCTCTTGCAAGACTGCCATCTGTGAAAAGGTGAATATATCACTATTTGCCATCTGGGATGTCCTTCCTTCCTTACTTTTCTCTCCTCCCTCAATTCCTTTTTATTTATATTTAGTTACTTACCTACATACTTAGTTATTAAGTTCCTTCCTTCAATCCTAACATTGTAAATTACTTTCCTTCCTACTAGTAGGAAGCTTAAAGATTGTAAAGTCAAAATCACAGACATGCAAACCGCTGGCTATACTTGACCCTGGTCTTCTTGGCTAGCAGATCTGTGTAGCAGGTCATGCTAAACGATGCCTGTATGCCTGCAGGACAGGGAGTTCTGTCATGTGGCGGAGACGACCAAGAAGAGAGTGTGCTGGGACACGGTGCGGCGCTGCTTCTTGGACACCGGGGGCTCCACCAGGTTCATAGTCTAACTCCGCGTCCGTGGACATGCGACAGATCGATGTCCTTGATGATGTTGTCTGTTGTCGGCTGTTTATCTGTATCATTGTGGTTTCAGGTTGTCAGAGAGGATCGAAAAGTGCCGACTGTGGCCGCTGGAGATCATGAAGGCCCCGCCTCCTGTAGTCCAGGGAGGAAAGGCCAGTAGCCAATCAGAGAACAGTCCAAATGTCCCCCTTCTTATTACGAATACAATCCACTCTAAGAGTGGATAAGTATGATACTATCAAGTATATTAATACTTGAGTAGAAGGCTCAAGGACTTAAACTTTAACTTTTTAAAACTGCTGCATGTAAGAATTGTAAAGAGAGCAAACATTTCTCTCACTATTTGCAGACAGATTGCTGTTATTTCTTACAAATGACACTAAAACAGTAGCACTTATATCTTCCCTACTGTAGGCCCCCTTAAGTAATATTGTCTTAGGATATTTAACCCTTATTTTATACTGCTATTCCCATGGCTGTTATCATATTAATAAATGCATCCCTGTCCGTGTGTTCAGGTGCCTGAAACTGAACCTGAGCAGCAGATCTCCTTCCACGGCGTGGCCTATGTGGACATGGGGCCCCTGCTGTACCCGGGGGCCACCCGCGTCCGAGGGACCTACAGAGTCTACCCCTTCTCCGAGTCCGACCTGCTCGCCAAGGTCAGACCCAGGACAGCACAACATGATTAAATTGTATTTTTTTTTTTTTGTATTTATTCTAATAGACATACTATAAATTGTCCCATCTGCTATTAATAATGTGCCTCTTATCTTATCTGATTTGACAATTTTTGTATAATTTGAAAAACAGACACACCACATATTATCACAAACCAAATCAATTCAAACTTAATTTTATACAGCACTTTTGAGCATAACAGACATTCAAATTCTTATTAAGCGCAGTAACATTACAAGACACAAGAACAAGAAATGTCTTTAAAATAACAGCAAACTTCTGAGTCACAAATATACATGAGCAAACTGCAATCCTCAAACAACTTTTACACCGCACCAATGTAGCTGACAGACATCTGTTCGCTATTCCGGTTATGCAGACCAAGCGGACGGTGAGTGTGTTGAAGGAGCAGGCCAAGGCTGCAGCCTCTCAGGTTAAACTAAGCCTTAGCCCGCCAGCAGCCTCCCCCAAGGGGACTCCCAGCAAGGGGGTGAATGGAGGACACAAGGCTGGGAAGGAGACAACCAAAAAACTCAGCGCGGTGAGGAACATACCCAAACATATAGCTATAGGTTAGAGCGATGAATCGCTTGAGGTGAAATTAGTTTTCGATTTTTTGGCACTAATTGTTTTGAATAGTAGTAGTAGTAAAAACTTTTATTTAAACAGGGAAAATGACATTGAAACCAAAGACTATTTTTCGAGTGAGCCCTTTATAATTCGACAGAAAGGACATTGTAGTCAAGTACTTGAGACAATGATAAAGATTTAAATATATTCTATATTGTATAAAAGCTACAATACAACATAGAACAAATAAAGTAGTGCAAACGATAAAACAGGTTCAGCGAAGATATTAATGTGTTAGTGTCAATAGATAGCAGCGTATGTAATACTGCACTCTTCCAGGTTGCTGAACAGACAGGCCAGAGCAAGCTTCCAGCTGGTGAAACCGTGACTGAGGTGGACCCACTTGTCCTCGCAGAGAGACAGGTAGGCTGCAGTCTCAACATGGCAACCACAATGTCAGCCAACAATAATGTCAATCCACCAACTGCAGCAATTTCAAGTCGGTCCCATAGAAGCGGTGACACAAGTCAAGGACCAAATGAGTGTGAAGGGTTTGGAAAGTAATGCAATACCTTCAAGTTCATATGCATGCATTTCAGGACCAAGCTCTACCAAGCCAATGGCTTTGCGGTATACATAGTCAGTTTGATTCCCTAACCTGAACCATCTCCTAGATGTATGCGGATGCCAGAACCTACATCGTCGTTGAGATCACCGTAGAGAAACCCCTGGTCCCCAAGAGACCGCCCGCTGAGCTGGCCAAAAAGTGAGTAACAATAAGTAAGTCGGTGCCACATACTACTCTCCACATTTAGAGATGTGTTCAGTGTCTTCTTCTGCGGTTTTCTTTGCAGAGTGATGGAGCTGATTCCTCCCAGACTTCCGTTACCTCGTCACCCTGCCGGGGCTGGAAAAGTAGACCACACCCACACAATCACACACCCACACGCTCACAGACAAAAACACCTACACACACAAACCCTGACACACACACCCAACATCCTCACACACACCCACACAAACACACACTCACACACAAACACACACACACACACACACTCACGCACAAAACCACACGCACGCACTCTCATAGATATAGACATAGCATGCGAGAGTGAGCGCTCTTCTCTTGCGTGTGGAGGCAGTGCAGGAGTTCCATCAAGAGGTCACCAGTGTGGTGGGCCAGGTCTTGGATCAGTACCAGCAGCTGTTTGGGGCTGCCTTCCAGCCCGGGGCCCAGCCCATGGACCCCAGCACCCAGGAGCACCGCCGGAGACAGCTGCTAGGGGAACTCAACTACTCTGGGAAGTACTTCGCCTTAAAGGAACAGATGAAGGTCAGAAGAAACAGTGGTCCCATAAAGGGACTCAATCTTACGGTTATTCACAGTTAAGAAGGACAGGTCACAATTGTTACTGAGCTTTTTAAAAGCTTTGACTTGAACCTTGTACCTCATGTAAAGTCAGCCTTTCCTCATATAAACACACAATATTGTATTGCCGGAGAAGGGTTGTGAGACGTTTCAAACCAAGTTATTGTGAGGAAGTCGGACGAAGTGAACAATAAGTGATCTCAGCCCGTTGAACAGAGTTCAAGCGTGACCGATTGTGGTTCCAGAGCTCCGTGGTGAAGATAGTGCGTGAGAAGATGCTGAGGACTGAGGCCTTCTCCCACCCAGAGCAGCTGCAGGCCTTCCTCAGCCAGCTCTACGTCTACCTGGTGGATCAGATGCACCTGGCTCTCAACATGGTAACGAGTCCCCCGTCGCCCACTCTGCCTCACTCTGCCCCACTCAGCCAGCCAGTGGCAGGGATCATAGTCCCAGTAGTTCTCCCGTCCCCCCCCTTCCCCCCTCTGCTCAGTTGTACCTTCTCTTCACCTGTCCTTCCTTTCATCTCCCTTGTCTGATCCCTTCCCCTCTTCGCGTCCTCCTCCTCCCCTCTCCTCTCTCCCCCTCCAGACGGAGGAGCCTCAGGAGGCAGCGGAGGTGGTGCGGCCCGTCCTGGACGTCTCTCAGCTCAGACGCTTTGCCAGGGAGGCGGAGCATAACGGAGACTTCCAGCTGGCCACCCAGTACTACCAGGAGGTGACCGCGCACCCCGTGGTCTAACTCACAACTCAAAACCCAATGTTTGCAATGTTGAACGAAGTGTGTGCGACTCTGCTGCACTCTAATTTTGCGACCGGTTGTGTTATGGTTGTTATGGGGTTGTGTCATGGGGTTTGGTAATGGTTGTGCTGTGGTTATGCCACGGGGTATGTTAATCGTAATTAATGCTACGCTAATAGTTAGGTAGTTGTAAAATGTGTTAGGCTTACGGTTAAACAGCAGTGCTATGTCACATGCTAATAGTTCAATAGTAATCCTTTGTGTTCATCGTTGTGCTACGCTCGTGCTCCGTCAGCGGTTGGTCAGGGGGCCGACGGAGCCCTCCCATTGGTTGGACTACGGGACCTTCTACATGCGTACCGGGGACCACGTCAAGGCCGAGGAGTGTTTCCACCACGCCGTCTCCCTCCAGCAGACCCACCTGCCCAGGTATGCGAGCGCTCCCCCGTCCATCCACCCTCCGTAAGGACACAGCCCCCTGAGTCCCCTGAGTGTGTCCACAGCCTGGTGATGTGTGGGGTCCTGGCCGAGATGGGGGAGCGCTACCACAATGTGGAGACGTACCTGGAAGCAGCGACCGGCGCCCACCCAGCCAGCGTGGTGGCCTGGACCCTGTCTGGTAACTGGAGCTCCATAACGACGTAAACAGGGGAGGCGTCAGTACTCTGCTGACGTGCCTTTGTCCTAAACAGCCGCTGTAAAAAAATGGCAAAGTTCCGTCAAGGACATTCATGCATTTTGGATTGATATTTTCATCGATGCTAATGATAATAGCATCGATGTTATTATTATAATAAATAATAAATAAGCCAAAAATCCTAAAAATGGACCTCCGGTGTTGTGTTCCTCCTCCTTATCTGGGGGTCTTCCCTCCAGGGATGTTCCACCAGGGGCAGAACAACGACTTCAAGGCCGAGAGCTGCTTCCTGACGGCGGGCAGGCTGCTGAGGGCCAGAGAGGGGAGAGGGGGGCCCCGGGGGGGGAGGGGAAAGGCCAAGGAGGGGAGGGGTGAGGCCCCCGAGGGGACCGGTGAGACCCGGGAGGGGAGGGAAAGCACCCAGGGTGAGGAGCCCAAGCTCGAGGGACGGGACGATGAGGAACAGGAGGAACAGGAGGAGGAGGGAGAGTTGTTGGAGGAGAAGGGAACGAAGGAACGGGAGGAGGCCAAGCCAGGTGAGTCCGGTGTATTGGTATGAACATAAATACGTTTTGTGGAGAACCACAATGGCACATTAAGCATTTATTTATATTGAAAGCTTTTTACGTATTCTATTAAGTATTCTGATCCATACATTAGCTGAACGTAGCTGAAATACTGCCTGAGATACTGCTGCACGGGCCCAAGAAGGAAACCTTATTCACTAGTGCGGTGCCTGGTAATAAAGACTCTGTGCCCTATATCATTCACACAGAGAGTGTCGGCGTGGAGCCAGAGAGAGAGAGGCAAGCTGACGCAGAGATGCCAGCTGCAGCTTGCAAGCCCACCACGGCGTATAGCAGGACACAAGCCGCACCCCCTAGGTCGTCCATCTACATGGAGACCGCCCAGTTCCTGCTGCAGCAACATGCCCTGCAGGTATACACACACACACACACACACACACACACACACACACACACACACACACACACACACACACACACACACACACACACACACACACACACACACACACACACACACACACACACACACACACACACACACTTACTACGACCAGGATCATTACCACTGCCTGATGGAGCAGCTGTCAGTTGGACTTTATAAAGGAATGGGTTAGAATTCAGCATCGGTTTGGGTTAGAATTTTCGTATCTACTGGCTGTACTTTAGTGAGCTATGATGAAGCAAACTTCAGTTATTATGTTTTATGTAGAGTGGTTTTATTTTCTCAACTGATGGTTATAATGCTGATCTGTTTTTGTGATTGTGTTTGTCTTTGGGTGTGTGTGTGTGTGTGTGTGTGTGTGTGTGTGTGTGTGTGTGTGTGTGTGTGTGTGTGTGTGTGTGTGTGTGTGTGTGTGTGTGTGTGTGTGTGTGTTTGTGTGTGTGTGTGTGTGTGTGTGTGTTTGTCTTTGGTTGTGTGTGTGTGTGTGTGTGTGTGTGTGTGTGTGTGTGTGTGTGTGTGTGTGTGTGTGTGTGTGTGTGTGTGTGTGTGTGCCTTTGTGCAGATGGCCCAGAGAGCTCTGGCCCAGGAACTGCTGTCTTCCGACGGGGGTCTAACCCATGGTCTGACCACCGCTTACTGCCTGGCCGCTGCCAAGCTGCAGATGCTAAGCGCAGACTACTGTAGTGCTGCTGCCACCCTGAAGGGGGCGCTGGCTAACACTAGCAAGGTACTCACATTATGCCACAAAACAAATCCGGCTGTGGGATGTTACAATCAAGCAGTTAGAATGATTGTTCTTGTCTTTATTCTTCCATTGTGGTGTTGTCCTCATACTTGAATATTTCCTTTTCCAGTCACCATTCATGGTGGTTCGGCTTTCTATTCCTTCCAAAGAGAATGTATAGATGGCCTCTGTATCTCTTCCTTCTCTGTAGCTTTTTTATTTAGTTTGCAGTCCCTCCCAAGCAGAGGAGTGAAAGTTGTAGCATTTGTTGCATGAGGCCTTAGAACACCTTGTTGTACTGTAGTCACCTAAAGATGGACAGCAGGATGTGAAACGTAAAATAACTACAACATTTCACAAAGGGATAATAATAATAATAATAATAATAATAATAATAATAAATACAATTTATATAGCGCTTAATATGGTTAATATGGATGTATCATATTCACACCTACTTTATTGATAATCAAAAAGTATATCAATATCCAGCTCGAAATTAGCTAATAAACCCTCAAGTCTTTGAATGGAAGGAAATCGATAGACTGAAAATATTTTCTAAAGCACACCCTGATAATCCTTAATAACATCATTAGAGGACAAGTACGTATTTGTGTGGTTCATCACTTTAAGTCATCCCAATGGACTCCAAAGTCCCGCCTCACCAGCTCTGAACTCCCCTCATTCAACCTGGATGACAATCAACATTCTTCTTGTTTGTCAACATTAAACCGCGATGGGGGACATTTGGAGACAGACACTTTGTTGCTTAGCAGCGGGTTGCCGTGGTTGCTACTGTGTGCAGGAGCCCGAGGCGTGGGCCCTGCTGGGTCACTGCAGCTACCTGAGTGGGGACCGGGCCAAGGCCCGCCAGTGTTACCAGAGGTGCCTGGAGTATCAGCGGCAGCCTGAGGACACACACCCCGTCTTCCTCCGCCTGGGCTCCGTCTACCTCCAGGAAGGAAAGGTGAAGCCCCCCCTTCCATCCCCTCCCCTCAATTCAACTCTGTCCTCCTGATAAGGTGGCCAAAACCAACACCTGACTGATGTTTTACGCCTTGTCCAAACTAATGTGGATCACTTTTAAATATTTTATATATTTATAGCCCGTGCTCATTGGATGGATTGGGTTTGTAATATGTTGCTGAAAACAGGGTTGTTATATTAGGGTTCGAGCAGCGAAGCTTCTCGAACCCCTAATATAATGTTCTGTAATGTTTTTTCTTTTTCTCAAATTCTGTATAAGTCATACTGCAGCCTATACCGTAAGTCGAAAACTCTTGAAATTTGCAGGTATGGTTACCAATAACCCCCTCTACCCATGAACCCAAAATGACCACCAGATTGATCTGGACTCAAAATTCTTCAAAAAAATTAGTTTCCAAGAATCTGACTGCCAAGACACAGTATGGCATTAAGGGGCACTTCTTTGTTAACCATTTATCCTTCATAATGAACTCTTTCATATTAATATTGCTTCCGTTAGTGTTCTTGACAACAAATGTTTAATTTCCCCAGAATTTCCAAGATTTTTCAGGTATTTGCTTTTAAAGCCCTTAATTCATTTGAGAAATGTTTGCTTGGAGTTTTCTGGATGCTGTGTGCTTATCATAGACATTGGCGACATGTGAATGAGGCTACATTTCAGGTTTGTCAGTGGCTCAATGGGATAATGCCTTGTACTGGTGATCCTTAGTTTGAGAGTTTGAATCCCGATTAGACAATTATGCTGAACATGACATTCGGCCATTGCTCTGTCACCTGAAAGCAGAGGCACAGTATGGGGAACATCAACATCTTTCCTTCATATTTATATATCTTCCATAAGTGTGTTCTTGACTTTTCATTTTGCTCGGACCCCGTTAGTCACCGCTTGCGTTTATATTTTTTATTATTTTTTTACTCTTACCATCATATTTCACCAGTGTGGACATGGTCACAATGGCCTGATAAAAGATCTGTTAAATCTGTTAAATCACCACTGCGTCAGGACCAAGAGATCAACCGAAAATGTTCCTAAAGATAAAGCTTGAAAACAAGAAAACACCTTACGTTGTGGGGGTTCCCCTTACAGTTCCAGAATGCCAGAACCATATACCTGCAGGCCTGCAGCAGCTCCCCATCCTGTCTCACTTGGCTGGGGCTGGGCATTGCCTGTTATCGGGTAACAAAAAAACAATTAAAAAACGATTACTTACACGATTTTCATTAAAAATGCATAGGCTATTATTGTAAGTTGTGTGTGTGTGTGTGTGTTTGCGTCTGTGTCTGTGCACATGCTTGTCTGTTTTTGTGTGTGTGAATGTGTGCGTGTGTGATCCGCACATAGCTGGAGATCCTGAGTGAGGCTGAGGAGGCACTGACGGAGGCAAACACCTTGAACAACATGAACCCAGATGTGTGGGGATACCTGTCTCTGGTCTCCCTCAAGGTGAGGCCCTCCACCCCCTGGGCGAACATCAGACTCCTTCTGCTTTGCTTTTTAACAATCGCAATCCCACATGGTCACAGTAGATTGACGTCCAGCCCTCTCCAGATGGAAGACCCATTTGGGGTTTTCTTTCGAGACATTCAATGGATTTGAACCAGCAGCAACCTTTACTTGATTAAATGGTCCAACAACATGTCTTTCTCTCTCTTTTTATTAGATTGGCAGAAGATTGGAAGCAGAGCAGTCATACAAGTATGCTGTGAAGGTATGCTACCCCATTGTTCAGTTCATCTGCTTGGAAAAGGAGACCCATTTCTAAATGGTTCGTTGTTGGTTTCTGAAGGCCTGATTGTTTATCGTGGTTTTCCTCTTCCAAGCTGAACCTGCAGGACGAGCCGGTCCTCAGGGAGATCAAGGAGCTACAGGACCAGTTAGGCTTTGGGGATCCTTCATTCTAACTTCTTTCAGTGGTTATATTATTATATTATATTATACATTATATGATGTTGTAATGTTTTTTTTTAATGTTGTAATAAATACTTTTTGGAAAATATTGAGTTTGGCTACAGATTATCATTCACCTTCAACTTCATATAACTAATGAGTACATGAATAGTGATACCATTTTGATTCGATTTGTGATATGTTCCCTAAAATAAATGTACAACATAATGACATGTTTTTATCTGATATCATACCTAAAAATGTTGAATAATGGAGATGATGCTGTTTGACTCCCATTCGAAAGGTTCTTGGTTTTGAACCCCAATGTCTGCTGTCTACCTATAGAGCCCTCCTTGAGCAAAAAGCCCATCCCCGACATGCACGTTAATGACTATAATTTTTTTTGGAAAGGTGTCTTATATACAATTTACCAATACAGGTATATTTTAACATGCTTTGGCAGCAGCCTGGTGATGATTTGATTCCATGGAGTTGTAGTTCTAGGAGGTATTTAGGTCAATCTAGATCATTATAAAAATAACCTATGATTATCATGATAATAAATGTTATTAAGGGGGGTGAATCCAGGACGCTGGTTTCATTGTTAAGCCTTCGGGAGGTGTTGTGGGCCTAACTTAACGAAACATCTGTGAAAGAGGGTGCCCACTTGATAACCCCAATGATATTCTGCTTACTGCTGTATTTACTGATGTTAGTTGGGCTAGTTGTCTCGTGTTTTTCACCTTTGGTTGGTAGCTCAGTAGCCAGTGTGCTTATAAGGTTGGTTTGGGCAGGGGCTTCTGAATATGTGTTTTCCTTGGATTTTGGCACAAGGGATTATAACATCTGATCCTGTGCATTAATGAAAATAATATATACAGTGTGCGAAATACGGGGGGATTTCGACCCCCCCCCCCCCGATTTACCAATGAATTTTGTTAAAGAAAAAAATATGTATGCATATATATATTGTGTATTAAATATTAAGAATTCAAAACATTTGTTCGCAAATATGTTATTTTTTGCAAAGCGGAGCCAGCCAGTCCTGTGTGCGTATGCAAATTAGCCATGTTCGCCAAACAGAAGAAAGTCGTAATGTTGAAAAGTCAAAAACGGCTAGCAAGGGAAAGCTAAACCAGAGTGTATCACTCACACACTTTGGGTCTATTCTAACTTAAGGTAAGAGGCTATCTTTTAAATAATATAATTGAGATCGTTATTGAGCAACAATCGGGGGATGGGGACCCCCGAATATTGACGGGTATATATGGCATTGAGGGGTATAACCCTCCCTTAATTTCTTACTTGAAAGAAAGCTTTCCATAAGTATACGTTATCAAGGTTTTAGCTAATGTCATTATTAAGACCCTTAAATATAATTTCTGCGCCTCCCGCTTATCGACTCAGTGCGCATGTGTGGATAGCAAGCGGAAAGCGTATGTGTGCGTTGGGCGGAAGTGGGGACGTCCTTTCTGCTCACGAACAGCCATCATGGTGAGATCGTCGTGAAATTTTAGCATCTCAAAAATTGAATTATTTCTTTATGCGTTACTCCCATACCATAAAACCGCAAGTATAATGTTGCTAAAACAGCCCGTTCTCATTATATGTCCGTTTTCCTGTGTGTTTTATGTTGATCTAAAGCTATATTCGATTGCGGAGAAATGTGTGCTATTGCCGTGTTTGAAACGTGGTCCCCTAGCCAGGGAGGGCCTATCCGTCCACATGAGAGATTATCATTTCTAACGTATAATGGTCCAACAGCTTGGCTAACTCTTTACTATCATATTGCCTTCACTGCAGTGTTGCCATCCGTATTCTTCTGTACGCTATGAACAATGCTAACTAAACTTTTGGGTGGCTGGCTGTAGTGAATGCTACATGCTAGCGTCAAATGACAGTCCTCATGCTCACCGTCCAGTGTTCACCTTTAAATCTCGGATATGTAAACTAACTTCAAACAACGCAATTGTTTTTCCACAGGTGTTCAAGCGCTTTGTTCAGATTGGCCGCGTCGCCTACGTTGCGTTTGGAGCCAACGAGGGCAAACTGGTTGCCATCGTTGATGTCATCGACCAAAACAGGGTAAATTGAGAACTTGCTGCAATCTCTAACCGCACTCATATCAAAGCACCGCACGAACAGTCACTAATGTCTCGACCCTTTTAGGCTCTTGTTGATGGACCCTGCACTGGAGTGAAGAGGCAGTCCATGCCATTCAAGTGCATGCAGCTCACCGACTTCGTTATCAAAGTACCTCACAGGTGAGGGCATCTTTCAGGCTCCCATCCCAAAGTTCATTCTAATGTAGTAAAAGATGGAATCTTTATATTAGGAAATTATTCTCCTCTATTGAAAGGCTAGCCCTATGTTTTAACACAATCGAAAACTGGAAGTTAATTACTTCATTCTGTCAACATCTGTGGCCCATAAGCCTGATAAGATGGAATGTCATTGAATACTAAAATGTCTTATGTTCCACAGTGCCCGTCAGAAGTTTGTCAGGAAAGCCTGGGAAAAGGCTGAGGTCAACCAGAAATGGGAGCAGAGCAGCTGGGCTAAGAAGATTGAGGCCAAGAAGAAGGTAAGCAGTGTTGCACTCTCCCAGCGTTGACGTTTTCTTATTGGTACTGAATATTGAAGCTCCTTGCTCTTTTTTATATATTTATTCGCCATGTTTTTTTTTTCTTGGGCATGTTCAACTCTAGTATATTAAAATGCTTTCTTGGTGGGCATTTCTATCTAGCATGAATTGATACTGTAACACGTTAATTCCACATTTGTTTACTTGGTCTTGATGGCCTGTGTTCATGTGGAGAGGGAGAATTGGGTAATTCTAGAGATTTTTTGTGTTGGGAAGTTGTGTTTATGGAAATCCACATCCGTTAAGCCATAATGTACATGTTCATTGATGGGTATCAAAAACTGAGACCAGTCACAGTCTGTATTGTCAAAAGTTATGCATTGTTCATTTTCTCCATGCATAGCTGTTCCCAAGTTCGATATTTGACACTAGATGTCCTTTCTGAATGGAACCATTTTTTAGTCAATCAACGCTTGATTTATGAATAGAAATGTGTTTTATAAATGTGGAGCTGCATGACTTGTGTATACTTGTCGATGGTTGATCCCTGGTTATCAAATTTGTTCATAAACTATTTGTATAATGTAAATCTAGAGAATTAATGCAAGTCTTTTTTCCTGCAGCGGGCTCATATGTCTGACTTTGACCGCTACAAGGTGATGAAGGCCAAGAAGATGGTAAGTTTAAACTTTAAAGTGTTTTCATGAATGAACAGCTGAATGTAAAAAAAAAAAACTAGCAGTTTGTGACACGTGTCAATTTAATTTGTTTTTGTCTACAGAGGAACAGAATCATCAAGCACGAGGTGAAGAAGCTCCAGAAGGAGGCAGCAAAAAAGTGATCGGTTCCACAAATAAACATTTTGAAAAAACGTATCCATGTTCATCTGTTTTGTTTTTACAAATTGCACAATTTTGCACGGGTGGAAGTCAATGATTTCTGTTTTGGTGGTGGAGGAAATGTAAAATATTTGGGAAATGGCATGAATTGTTTCTGCCTCAGTTGGGTATTTGCAGAAGCAAGCTGAGTCATGTCTGACCAGTCTGATGTAATATAACTAGTTGTATTATGAGATTATTGACAAGGGGCAAATTCAATTGATGCAGGTATTATCCCTCTATTTTAACTAATTTGTTTCGATTAATTGTCCATTGACTAATTGTGAAAAACACAATCTACACAGGCATGTAAATTAGGTATTTAAATTTTTTATTTTATGGGAGGAAGGAAATTATAACATCCACCCTGGCTTTCTGCATTGCAGTTCTTCAAACATGGAGTCAAATATATATTTTCTATGTAATTAACTAGAAACGTTATATGAAAGGCATATATATTTCTGATCGAATTACTCTAAATGCGTGTAATTATAGCAGTCTAATTCGCTTTAATAAATGCCTGCTGTACTGCACTGGCTTCGCTAGGTGGCAGCAAAAAGGACTTCAGTCTTAACATTTTCTACAATGCTGAACCCATGTAAGATATATCCCGCTAAAACTCCTTTCCGTTTTCCGTGGCCGAAACGCAAGTGTGATATAATCTCAACCACTGCCTGCCAATTACGCCAGCAGCTCTGTGGAGGGAACATATCGTTCCTAAATACATCCTTTCTTACAATGTAAATGAATTGTTTTAATTGAAAGAACTACATAATGGATTCACAAGCCCGGATGCGCGTAAGCAGACTGAAAGGCTTCAATGAGTGCAGCTAATCAGACATGCAAACAATACAGAGTAGTGCAACATTGCATATAAAAACGAAATAGGAATTATAAAATGACATCAAAGGAATAAAAATAACATTCTAAAGTATGTTAAATATATTTATATTGCTATAAAAGCGTCAACTAATTGGGAGAGGAACTATTGTCCATTCGTTTCCATGAATTGAACACATTAAGCACGCATGCCTCCTTGGATAGGTCTACGTGCTTCTGACGTCAGAGATGAGTTAGAACTATCCAAGTATGCGCAGTAAGGTGGACGACAGAGCCGGAGTTGCGAGATTGGAGGATATTAACGGATAGGATCCTGACAGTTTCTAGTTACGGACTACACAATATAGATTTATACTGTATTGCCTGTTGTTACATTGAGACACGCTGTACAACCGTCCATAGTGAAGCAGTGATCTAAACGGGCAACGCAGAAGGAGAGGCGTTTGGCACCGATTCATAGAGCGCCTCATCCTGGTAAGCAGTATTTAATGGGATATTTATTGTTTCAAAACACATGTTAGGCCTTTCATCTATAACGTAATTGTAGCAAGCTATAATCCGTATTGTAGGCCTGTATAAATACAACGTAGGTTATTCTAGGCTCCACCACATGTTTCTTTAATGCGTTTCAAGGGAAGGTTTGTGCGTCGACCCTTCTTGTGTTGTTATTGCTCCGGATGCCCAGAATGCGTCCGTTGTTGACAGCGGGTGTCCCATATGGGCAATAGTGCCTCTGCGCCCTGTTTTCTTATCATTTGTTGCCTGAATGGATAACATGTAGACTATTCAAAACGCAGTTTTAAAATGTGAACTGAAGAATGCAATTTCAAACAGAACTCCTCTGACACGAAATGCATGTGCTCAAGCTTTTTATGACAGAGCTAAAGGTTAAAATATATTTTTTGACTTGTCTTGGTCTCAAATGAGACAATTTATGTCTGACGAAGAATCCAACGTAAGCTATCTGTCAGAAAGGCCAAGGTCTTTTTCTCAGTTATATAATCTTAAGGGCCATTAAAGTCCACAGTAATCATATCTGCCTCCACCTCCCCCAATATATCTACCTGAGCAATCGAGGGCCATCTGTGTGCTTGGCCCTTTTTAATATAGACCTGGGTGTGTTCAAGATGCCAGGCCACATGGACTTCACTCTACCTCACCTGTCAATAAAAACACCTCCATCTTCTAGACGGCCTGCCCTAAGTACAGTTACACAACCAACCATCCCTCATGGTGTGTAGTTGATTGGAATGGTGTCACAAACAGAGACACCGTGAGGGAGGGAGGGAGGGGTTGGGGGTCGGGGAACACGCCTATGCATCACTCAAATAGGTACTCTGAATGGTACAATGCATACCAGACAAGGCTGATTAGATGACGGCTTGGCTAAGCTTGTTAGCCCGAAGACCTGCGACCTGATCCCACATTCTGGCTGAAACTGAACTCCAGGGATTCCTACGAGGCCCACGTGGAGCTGGACAGCAGGACATCCCCTTTAAGGGCTTTATCAGCTCAAGACAAGTGTTGAGTACAGTACAGAGTAGGCCGACAGGGTACTGTCTTGGCTAGTGCCTGTGTTTTAAGAGTGAGTGAATGAAAGCATGCAGAAAGTGTCCGAGAGGTAGAGAGTGAGAGAGAGAGAGAGGGATGGCAGGCTGCTATTAAAAGCCACATGAGTCACTCTTCTTCACAGGTACGCTGGCAGACTCCGTCTCAGAAGCTCTTTCCCATAGAGCGTTTCTAAAAACGTTGATATTTCAGAACACAAGAGCTATGAAGGCCAACTGCCATTCCCAGCCATTGTCATCATCATCATCATCATCATCATCACCATCCTAATAATCATCATCACCCTCAGGCCCAGAGACCCGCCTTTTATTTGTTTGGCCGTTTCTTTATGCTCGTGTGGAGTTTATACGTGTAGGTGGATCGTGGGTTTGTGTCCGGTGGTTGTGGTCGATGGGTGCGTTCCCCGACCACGGGGGCGTTGACTGAATGCGTTCAGTGTTCTGAGGACCCGCCCCGTGGACACTCACCTGTCAGGAATGTTCTTGGCGAGCTTGTGTCTCTGCCGGATTCCAGTTTATACACGCATGGCCTCCTCGAAACAGAATGTCATGCTTGCCAGGCTAGAGGGGGTTGGTGAGGTGTGTGTGTGTTTTTTTTTTGTCGTTAACAAGGTTGCAAAGTTCACTGACTTCTAGAATCTGGTAAACTTTGCGTCAAGTGCCTACAAGTGGAAGGAGTTGAGTCAACAAATTCCTGGAAACTAGTCCTTTCTGTGTTGTTGTTTTTTTTTATAAATGTATTTTTACCTGGATTTGCTGTTCCTTGTTTGACTGAGCTGGTTAGAAATTGAATACCTGTCTGGCATCAATGCGCTGGAAGAGATAAGGCATCAAGGAGGCCTGTTGGGTAGCTGCCTGCCTGTTCATTGTTTGAACACCTCATGACACTGACAAAAGTAAATAGAAATGTAAATATTATAAATGTAAATGTGGGAAATGTTTGTTGAACCAGTTACAACGTCCTGAATTCGACCTGTTGGATGAAAATGGAGAACTGACCGGAGAGACACCAGCTCACTAGCGAGAGAGAGGCAACTCCTCGGCACTACCCGCAGCCTGATGGCTGGTCTGAAACGTGGCCACGATGGGAAGATCGCCGGCCTGTACGACCTGGACAAGACCCTGGGCCGCGGGCACTTTGCTGTGGTCAAACTGGCCCGGCATGTCTTCACAGGGGAAAAGGTACACACACACACACACACACACACACACACACACACACACACACACACACACACACACACACACACACACACACACACACACACACACACACACACACACACACACACACACACACACACCGTTGGCCCAAAATTACCTTGAAATCACGAATAGAGCCTTGACATTCAATGCCTGATTAGGTTGAGAGGAAATATGATTGCATGTGGTCAACAGTTTGAGTCCTAGATGATATATCTTTTTTATAAATGCGAGAGTTTATAAACGGCACGATGTGTCTCATGATGTCTGGCCGTCCCGGCAATGGGTTAGCAAGTGAGGGTGAAGATGATGAGGAAGGGCACTTGGTACAAACGGGAGGTTCACTCCTCTTCCTCGTCCTCTTGCCCCCCCCCTCCCCCCAGGTTGCCGTGAAGGTGATCGACAAGACCAAGCTGGACGCGGTGGCGCGGGGCCACCTGTTCCAGGAGGTGCGCTGTATGAAGATGGTGCAGCACCCCAACGTGGTGCGTCTGTACGAGGTCATCGACACAGCCACCAAGCTCTACCTCATCCTGGAGCTGGCGGACGGCGGGGACATGTACGACTGCATCATGAAGCACGAGGGCGGCCTCGGGGAGGAGGTGAGTCGTCATGCACCTGCGCCCGCACGCGAACACACCAGCGACCCACATGTATGCACACACACACACACACACACACACACACACACACACACACACACACACACACACACACACACACACACACACACACACACACACACACACACACACACACACACACACACACACACACACACACCATCAGCAAACAGACACAAGCACATGCACGCATGTTTGAAAGCGGATCCACATCGGAATCCGAAAGGGTTTTTCTGCCAGGGAACCGTCACATACATGGAATTGTTGTGGTGAAGAAAGAATAAAGGGAAGGAATTAAACATCCAATCATGGGACACTAGACACAGTGGTTATGCGTGCTATATATGCTATGCCGAGACACCCTGACGCTTAATGTTACTGGTTTAAAATATACAGTATCAGAACACAGTCTTAAGTAACTTAACATAAACATAATTGGAACTTTATCATATTAATCCTAAACCATCTTTTTCAACACAGAATATTTTTTCATGAAGACATTTAAATTATGATTGTATGTGGCTTCGTCAACATAATTAGTAATCAACACAGGTGACCAATATTTGACGAATGACTCAGGGAAAACAAGTATTAAATGACGCTGGGGCAGTATCGGGACAATTAAACTGATAATTAAACTTGGCTACAAAGCTAGCTACTGTTGACTTTACATAAAGACTCCATAGTCTCCCGTGTATAAAACATTACAGGCTCGTATACAGTTATATTTTTTATTGTATTTATTATTTTATTTTTGGTTATTTTCATATTCATTCTTTCTTTCATTCTTTTATCTTGCATTTCTGAATCCAAACAACACAATCAATTCCTATGCAATTCTATATACATAAATTGCACAGCTTTGTTGTGTACTCGATTCTGATAAGCAGACCACTGCCATGAATAACAGACCGTTGCTATGGTTGCTATTTCCGAGCATAGAACGTAACCTCCAATTAATATTTCAATTAAATTACATGTATTTTTGGGTTCATGTTCTGTGTCAAAGTATTGTAATTGTAATTATAATGTAATTATATACATTGTAATTATATACATCAATGTAATTATATACATTGAGCCGGTAATTATTGCAAAGTATACCCGACAGACTAAAGACCCTTCTGGGACCTGCATCACCTTACACATGCTATATCTAACCTAAACAAATGGCAGTGCAACTTTATTTCAGATTTTAAAGATGCCATATTATACCGCCAGGTGTGAGTGTGATTAGCCGTTGCAAGCTGTTTTTTAGCAAACGTTGCTCATCTATCCAGCTCACATCTAGGTGGACACGCCCACTTGAGAGGTCACTAACCTGGTGGTGTAATATGTCCCCTTTAATCGACTGTGATGTATAACCACATCCCCCATCCCCTCGTCCCATCGTCCTCCCCCTACAGTTGGCCAAGTGCTACTTCGCCCAGATCGTGCACGCCATCTCCTACTGCCACCGGCTGCGGGTGGTGCACCGCGACCTGAAGCCGGAGAACGTGGTGTTCTTCCAGAAGCAGGGCCTGGTTAAGCTCACCGACTTCGGCTTCAGCAACCGCTTCCGCCCCGGGGAGAACCTCAGCACCTCCTGCGGGTCGCTGGCCTACTCCGCCCCCGAGATCCTGCTGGGGGACGAGTACGACGCCCCCGCCGTCGGTGAGTCCTAGGGCTGCGTCGAAAGAATCAGGATTATCTTGGGAAATATTGAAATCATCTCTTTTTGAGTTAGAAAGCATGATGCATTTATTCAGCATTTCTCTCCAAAAAAATAACGTTTTAACTGAGAACTTTGAAATTTCCCTTTTTAAAATGATGCACAAAATGATCAACAAGGAAATGTTCAAATGGAAAGGAATATACAAATATGTATCCAGTTGTTCTTTGAATGATAAAATAAATAAACTAAGAAATTAATTCAACACGATTATATAGTTTCGCAATCTACGGTAAATGCGATTAAATGCACAGCTTAAGTGAGTCCGGAGAGGGAGCGTGAGAGAGAGAGATGAATAATCAGCAGTGGCCCAGTTATTGATGTGTTTACCTTAAGCTCATATTGCCCGTCTATCAGTGTGCATGTGTGGTGTGCATTTGGGCTCTGAATTTAATATGTCAACCCTGTGTGTGTATGTACGTGTTTGTGTCCTACTGCTCTACTGCGTGGAGTCCAGAGTCCAGGTTGTGTTCTTCTATATGCAAGTGACCAGGACATGGTATAGTTGTATGACCTACACCTGTGCCAGTGTGTGGGCCTAGTGTATGCACATCTCCTGAACCAGAGGGTAATGCAAATCAGCCCTCTACGATTGGACGAGAGTTGTGATAGCAACACGATGAAAAGGAAATGAGGTGATATTGACAAAAGCCATTCAGTCACCTAGCCATTGATGTTTTTTAAGAAAAGGCATATTTATTTACTTTTTTATTTGAAGAGGAGAGAGGAGTTTTAGCTTCTTCTTTTTATCGTGATCATTGAAGGCCACTGTTTGCCTGCATGTAATGAAATCTGATAGTGGGTCATTGTGAAATTGGTTTCTGTTATTTTCTCTCTGTTGTGCTTTTATCTCATCTCTCATGTACAACTGTGTACTTTTAGATATTAAATAATATAGAGCTGGACCTATTTTAGCCATTAAATTATAAGCAACTCCACCATTCAATTTACTATTGAATTATATGAAACTATATCAGTGAATATACAGACAATTAGTTTGTGTGTCTACCAGTTTAAATATCAAATGAAATGCAATCAGGCATGGATGTTTTTGGGGGGGGGGCGGTATTGGGGGTGCAGGTCTTGTGTGTGTGTGTGTGTGAAGGAGGGGCGGGGGGGTTGTCAGCTAGGGAACTGAGTGTGAGGGAAGGGGAAAATTGTGAGGGGGGAGAGAGAGAGAGAGGAGTGTATTTCCATTTTTCCATTTGAGTGGATCTGCTGTGGCTATTTTCTACGGTCTCCTCTCTGCTTCCTCTCATCTTCCCTTTGCAGAGCAGATGCGAGCGAGAGTGAAAAATCGGGCGAGTGGCCAAGCGAGAGAGATTATAGTGATTTATCAGCACTGCTATAGTTCCAGCCTGAACATAAACATCCACCACGGTGGATATGCGTGTGCACATCCACCACGGTGGATATGCGTGTGTGCACGTGCGTGCCCCTATCTAATCAATCAGTTGCCCTGACGGTACTTGGCCGGCTTTCTAAGACCACAGAGTCAGCAATCCCTTGAAAATCCCTTCAAAAGATGCGCTTGACCCAGACTACGACCAAGAAATGTACAGTTTTGTGTCTCCCATTCATGGGTGCTTGCGTGTTCATTCATGCGGCGCTGGTCTTACGGTCATGTGCACTACACGACTCGCTGCCCGCACCGCTGTCTGAAATGAGGATGATGATGATGGGTTCATTAGCAAGGATTACCCATCCGACCAGCGCGACATTAATCGGGCGCGAGCACGCCGGCGGACCGTTTGACGTTGAACGAGGCTCAGCTCAGCAGCGAGGTCATCATAGAAAGCTATAAAGTTGGTAGGCCTTGGAACGGAGGCAGAAGGGAGGGGGGGGGGTCCAGGGATTATCGTGGTCGCCACGGTTAATCCTGGAGGAGGAGTTTACAAATAGGGCGAGTATCGGTTCTGAAAGTGGGGACAGTTCTGGAGGATGCTGTTACAATCTGCTGCTGATGATGATCATGGTGATGAAGAGCTGAAAATTACCTTTAAAAAAAATCTTTATTCAATGGACGGATAGCAGCAAGCGCGTCCTGAATTGTGTGCACATGAGTGTGTGCTTGCCTGGTGTGCGTGCGTGTAGGGCGTGTGAATGATTGCAGAAGTGAGGGACGCAAAACTAAAAGGGGTACTTAAGACGATTGCAGCTGTCGCCGCTAATGGCGAGGCCGTTTGCAGCAGGGAAACAGACTGCCTCGTATAAATAAACCCATCCAATAGCCGGTTGCTTGACCACCGGCCGCGAAGCAGTGATGGGGTTGGGGGGAGAGGGGATGGGGGAGGGGGGAGGGTGGACCAGCGGTGGGCTGGGACGGATAGGGAGGTATCACGGTTGCTAGGAAACGGCAGGGACTGCAGCAACACTTCTCGACTCCCCTGGTAGCGGCGGGCTGACGCACACTCTTTCACAGCCGTGGCGATAAATAGTCACCACCCACAATCCACCTGCATCCACGCCAGGCATCGCATCGCAGGCCAAGAGGCACGCTGGGTAGAGGACTGCTGAGCAGCCACACCAGCGACGACCAATCAAAATCAAGTACACGCGCGAAGGCCAATCGACTAGACGTGCAGAGCGCAGTCGGAATCAATGATGCGTGCAAAGCAAAATCGACAATACCCGCACATAGAATAATGAAAATCAACTGTATGAACATGGGAAAGATCACACGCAGCGATACACGCAGAAACCGTTCAGAATCTACTGCTCACACAAAGAAAGATCTATCATCGGAACACAAAGATCTTTGAGAATCACGTGGATGCTCACAGCATGAAGAAAATAAGGGAGGGAGGCCATAAAAGCGTACAGTATTAATTTGAAAGGGCTATCTTTGACTTGAACCAGTGTGTTATCGGCGCGGTATGCCGCTTGCGTTGCACACCGTATGTGTGCTGGGTATTAATGCCGTCGGAAGACTAGCGTGGAATGTGGGTCAGTGGACCATATTACCGTCAAACACTGTTCTGCATGCCTGCAGGACTTTGCTGCTCTCTTCCAGTACCGCTTTGCAGAAGCCATAGATAGAACGGCTGTAGTGAGCAACTAGCAAGCGTATGAATCAATGACAGATGAACACGTTAACCCACTTCCTTGGTGTGTGTGTGTGTGTGTGTACCAGGAGTGCAGCGTCTGCTGTGTGTGCGCGTGTGTGTGTGTGTGTGTGTGTGTGTGTGTGTGTGTGTGTGTGTGTGTGTGTGTGTGTGTGTGTGTGTGTGTGTGTGTGTGTGTGTGTGTGTGTGTGTGTGTGTGTGCATTTGTAGTGCCAGCCGGCAAGGAACAGCTTCAATGTTAGAGCAGATGTGGTTTGTGCATATTTATGGATACAGCTCTTTGATCAAATATGAATCATGTTTAATTTGTCAATAGGTTCAGAGAGCTTTTGTCTGTGTCGCTTGTCTGTGTTTGTGTGTGTGTGTGTGTGTGTGTGTGTGCGCACGCACACACACACACACACACACACACACACACACACACACACACACACACACACACACACACACACACACACACACACACACACACACACACACACACACACACACACACACACACACACACAACGTGCACTACCGTTCAAAAGCACAAGGGTTTTCTAATCATCAATTAGCCCTTTAAAACAATGTGCTAATCAATGTACCACAGGAGTGATGGTTGCTGGAAATGGGCCTCTGTACACCTATGTAGATATTCCATAATAAATCT
The DNA here is from genome assembly GCF_026213295.1 of Gadus chalcogrammus. Classification (NCBI taxonomy): domain Eukaryota; kingdom Metazoa; phylum Chordata; class Actinopteri; order Gadiformes; family Gadidae; genus Gadus; species Gadus chalcogrammus. The sequence goes on along the minus strand of NC_079433.1, from coordinate 11,689,498 downwards.
GCCGTTTCCACATTAACAATGTCTAGACTGTATTTCGGCTCAATGTATTTTCATTGGAAAACAAAAAAGTGTTTTTCTTTTAAAAAATCTGGACATTTCAAAGTGAACCCAAACTTGTGTGTGTGTGTCACTAAACATAAAGGCAGACAGCCATGCTTGCTTGTCTCTCCCAATCCTATCATCCCATATTTCACTCTGGCACTTTCTCTTTAGGAGATGTCTGTTGTGTTTACTACTACCATTCCTGGCACTGTTAAAAATGCAACGCAAGCCTTATTCGCCTCTCTCCCTCACTCTCCCTTTCGCTCTCCCTTTCGCTCTCTCTTTCTCTCTCTTTCTCTGTCTCTCTCTCTCTGTCTCTGTCTCTGTCTCTCTCTCTCTCTGGTCCTCTGCAGATATCTGGAGCCTGGGTGTGATTCTCTTCATGTTGGTGTGTGGTCACCCTCCCTTCCAGGAGACCAACGACAGTGAGACCCTCACCAAGATCATGGACTGCAAATACAGCGTCCCCGCACACGTCTCCAACGCATGCAGAGAGTAAGACACGTGCACGCTTACATACACACACATCTCCGTACATGCATCCATACAAACGCCTTAGTACAATCAAACACATCCATTCTCATCTGCGCACGCACGCAGGCACTCACTCACTCACTCACTCACTCATAGACACAAGTGTGTGTGTGTGTGTGTGTGTGTGTGTGTGTGTGTGTGTGTGTGTGTGTGAGCTGGAGGGAGTGAACACTCTTCAGGCGCTGCATATTTCATGTTTAGAGACGAGTGCGGAACGAGGGGAGAGAGAGAGAGAAAGGTGGTTGAGGGACGAGGGCGTACCCCCCCCCACCACGCCCTTCCTCTCTCACATTGTCCTGCCTTCCAATCTGTTTTCCCCGAGATGCAGTGCGGTGTCTAGTGTAGTCTTATGCAGTCATCCCCCGTCCCTCCACCATTATTAATCTTCCATATTACCTTTCTGTTCAAAAAGCCTTCTGAAGCAAGCCGAGTCTTCTGCCAGGTTGCGTGGGGACATGAATACTTTAACAATGCATCCATTTGTTCCTCCTTCTGCAAGGCGAGAGCTTCGGGAATTACGTTGATTTCATGTGAAAAGTCTTTACCGCTTCCCCCATCTACTGATTGAAAGTGGTGTGAAAATGACTGGAAAATAGAAGTCCTGCTATGGTGTGTGTGTTATTTATTTATTTATTTTTCTACTCGAGTCGCGGCTTCAACTTCTCGATGGTGCTAATTAACAGATGGTAGACTCAAAATGCAGGGCAGTACTTTTACACTGGAACTTTGCTGAAGTAAAAATATGCTTACATTATCCGTACACATTCTATCCAGGCCTGAGTTAAAGTTCACTTTACGGATAGTTGTGAAAGCCGTGGATCCAAACAGTGGATCAGCAGAACCGCACCGGTTCACCCCGCTAACAACTGCCTCTTGTTCCAGTCTCATAGGTCAAATGCTGCAGAGGGACCCCAAGAACCGCACCTCTCTGGAGCTCATCGAAGAACACGAGTGGCTGCAGGGCGTCGACCCCTCTCCCGCCACCAAGCTAGCCACGCCCCTTGTGTCCCACCGCAGCCTATCAGAGGAGGAACACGGCTGCATCGTCCAGCGGCTGGTGCTGGGGGGCATCGCCGACCGAGACGACATTACTGAGTACGCGTCCCCCACTCGCCGTCTTCACGGTTCAACCAAAGTTTCTGGGCCTTTTGTACTAGAACTGATGATCAACAGTTGGACGTCGGTAGCCAACACTTTCAAACGCCACATGATTAAATGTGTCCACTACTTCAACTACTTTAACTACTTATCACTACCACCGACTGACATTAACTACTAACCACTGATCCTTTCTAATTTCATAACAACGTCATAACCAAAGTCCACTACTGTCACTGCAGGCGAAAAGCCCAATGTTTGTTCCATGACAACAAACACCAGACTATTTAGCAAATCCTTCTCATCTGGCGATGGCTGGACAAGCGCCATTCTGTGCTAGCACAGCTGGTGGCGTGTCTAACTGATTGCCGTCATCTGTGTAATTGCCGTCAGCCGCCAGTTGGCATGGGCTATTCCTAGATAGTGCCTCGTCGAACTAGACAGCCAGCCTGTCGGCTCGTTTTGAGCGGATCTCCTTGATGCCTTAGATGAGGGGTACGTCTTTTCACGGTGGTTTTGCGTGTTTTGGAACGAGACGCTCACCTCTTGCTCACGGTGTCTCAGGGCGCTGGAGGCCAACCGGTACAACCACATCACGGCTACCTACTTCCTGCTGGCCGAGAGGGTGCTGAGGGAGAGGCAGGAGAAGGAGAACCACAGCCTGATTCGCTCTGCCAGCCCCAGCAAGGCTCAGTTCAGGTATGGGGCTCACCCACCTTGACCTTTGACATTGTCCTTCAGGGGATTCGTCTGAAGGACATACACCCTGAAGTTTTCCCGAAATGGACGATTTCAGTCACTGATCTGCCGTTCCCTATGTTCAACCCCTTCGCAGGCAGTCGTGGCCCACCAGGGTGGACGTGCACCAGGACATGACGGACGGCCTGGGAGGCCCCGCCATCTCTCACCCCGGGGGTCCCCAGTCCCCCGCCCGCAGCGCCGAGAGCCTCCACCGGGGACCCAGGCCCAAGACGGCACTGCTGGACCTCAGCCAGAGGAAGCACATGGCCGACCTGCTGCAGCCCATGACCCAGAGCCACGAGAGGGTCCTCCGGCCGCTGGCTGTGCCCCAGCCCAACCCTCTGAGGCTCGGCCCCTCGGGGCACCACGCCAAGACCAGGAGCCCCAGCCTCCTGAGCGTGGAGGAGGACGAGGAGGAGGAGGGCGAGCCCAAGCCGCTCCCCTTCCAGGTGGTGCTTCGCCCCAAGGTGGGGTCTTCTTCGCGCTCTCCGGCCAACCGGCTGACGTGTCGCATGAGCGCCCCGATCCTCAACCAGATCCACGAGGAGATCAGCGACATGGAAGAGGACGAGGCCGACGGGGCAGAGAAGGAGAGGGCGACCCTGCGTGGACTCGCCGCGCCCAGGAACCTGAACCTAACCTCCAGGCTCTCGGCTCCGCCCTGCGCCACTCTATCCCCCGATCGCCTCGCCGGAACGACGCCGGAGTCCTTGGCGACGCCCAGCTCGGAGACCTCTGAGGACGACACGCAAGACGACCCCTGCGAGGCGGGACCCCACGGCGGGACGGCGCCGACGCTCTCCTTCGGCGGGGGCGAACGAGAGCCCATCGTCCGAGCTCAAGGGCGGGAGGAACGTGGCCCCAATGAGCCCGCCAGCCCCCCCAACGGCGGGAGTCCGGGGGACGCTCGGGGCAGGGGTTCGGCCAAAGCCCCCAGCGGCCTGGTGGAGAGCCTGAAGCTCATGAGTCTGTGCCTCAGCTCGCAGTTCCACAATCTGACGGGGGGTGGCGACAGGAGCGAGGCGGGGGACCACCGGCCGGAGAGGCCCGTGTGGAGGATGTGCATGGGCGGCTCCACCGGCAGCCTGGACAAGGTGTCCCTGCTGGGGGGGCCCACGCCCAGGGTGACCCTCCACCGGTCCACCCCTCTGGGGGACTCGTTCCTGGGGGACCCCCTGCTGGACGGGTCCTGCTCGGGCAACCTGAGGCTGAGCGAGCTGGACCTGGCCAGGGAGAACCACCGGAACCTGAAGAACCGGGTGCTGCAGATGCCGCTGAGCGACAAGACTCTGTCGGTGAACATCCAGAGGAGCCCCAAGGAGGGCCTGCTCTTCCCCCCCACGCCCCACAGCTGCTGCCAGGTCATCTGAAGGCCTGTGGACCCCGCCGCACCTCACCTCCACCCCACCTGCCTGGCTGCTACCCCCTCCACCCAACACCACCCCCAGGACTCCGATCCTCCCTCCTCTACCTCACCCCACTCTCTTCTACCTCACCCCCTGTCTTACTCCTTTTCCCGCCACTCCCTCTCATCCCTTCTCCCCCTCATCCCTCTGTCCTCCGCCCTCTCTCATCTCCCTGCTACCCTCAGAACTATCACAGTCAACGCCCTTACCCCCCCCCCCCACACCACCCCACACCACCCCACACCACCCCCATTCCCCTTTCACCCTGATGGTGGGTGAGGAAACACAATTCACCTTCTTAAACACTATATTTAGTTGAGTACAGTCAGTGTTTGCGTGTGATGCACTCACTGCACAACCTATTTAAGCACCTTGTGTGAGGATATCAGGGGAAAATACATAACTCTAGGAGCAAGAAGACCGGATAAGAGACAATGGCTCGCTGAACCACATTGGCATCACAATCCCCCTGGAGCGCAACAGGAACCGGGGAGGGAGGGAGGGAGGGAGGGAGGGAGGGAGGGAGGGAGGGGAGCCGTGGTTTCCTCAGTCCCGAGTGACCATGAAAAGAGTGACCAGCACACATCTATTGACTGACTGCTCTGTGGACATGTGTCAGACTTTACACACACGCCAAGCAACCGGTGTCTATAGGTAATGCACATCAGAACATTTAAGGTGGACGGGCGTTAAATCAGGGTTTTTAAAGTTGTGTCGTTTGGCCCTGGCTATAGGGGAGAGTGAGAATGGAAGAGAAGAGAGAGAGAGAGAGCAGTGTTATTTCATGTCGATCACTCGTATGTCTTGAGGTCTTTACTTTTTTTGCACACTCCGGCCTTTACAACCATGCATATCTGCCTGCACACACAGGCACACACACACACACACACACACACACACACACACACACACACACACACACACACACACACACACACACACACACACACACACACACACACACACACACACACACACACACACACACACACACACACACACACGATGTTTACACATAGGGTTTTATTTTTATTATTCATGTGAAACCTATTTTTTTAAATAAATATTTTAGGCAGTTGTCTTTTTTTAAATGATTATGGCTGACTGATTTTCATATGACTTCTTTAGTTTTTTCAGATGGCAGGAATTAGCACCCAACAGAGAGAGACTATGGCACTTACTTTGAAGTCTGTCCCTGTTGTTGTGTTTGTGTACTTCAAATGGGCTCTGTAGTCTCAGACAGCAAACACAGTCACTTTGATCAAAGGTCTCTGTGTCTCCACTACAGTAAGGCAGTGTTTTGTACATATTGTGAATATCCAAAGACCTTTTAGGGTTATTATTCACTGGCGTAAATATAGTAATAGTTAATAGCAATCAGACTTTTAGAACCTTCTAGAAGGCTGCTGGATGTGCTTTTCATTGTTTAAGAGCCAAACGCAACAGCAAAGGGGATTTATAAACTAATGGAATTGGTGAGTTGAACATTATGGATGGAGAGATGGCACGAGACATTTTATTTATTTATTCATAGGGGATAAAACAAACTAATATTTTTGAATATATATATATATATTTTGACTATGTTGAATTATATTGAGGTGGCTAAAATCTATCTAGATTTGTTTCGTTCTTTCAATTATTTATTTATTTATTCATTTACTTAAAAATGGATACTAACGGAACAGGGAGGCCAGTGCAGTATGCAATGTTGAAGGTCGGCTTGCTAATCACACAATCCCGTACCCAAATACGCCACTAGAGAGAGTTATCTAGCTGCTAATATTAGCGTTGGGTCAGAACCAAAAAATCGCGCATGTCCTCTAGCTTTCAAGGACTAGCCACTTGTTGTGTAGCATATTCAAGGACCTATAAAAAGAAACAGAAACCAACCAAACAAAATCGTGTGTGAATAGATATTTGACTTAAGTGGTATGTTTACCCAGTGCATGTTTTTTACTGTTGCAACTTCAACGTCATACAGAGGTCAACCCACCTATAGCGTATATCTATCCAACATAAGCTGATGTGTCACCTCACTGTACCGTATCCGCACACAGCAATACCAACGACGGAAAAATGTACCAACAAACATGGGTGTGCCATACAATTGGTTTTGAACATATTGTACTGTATGAAACATGAGATATAATACATGTATATTGAAATAAAAATCATGCGAACGGAATAAGACACGTTTTATTTTTATTCCATACATGAATTTATTTAAAAAAACTGAAGAAAATACAAACAAATCATCAAACCTATTGGGGTGGTATTCAAGTAAGTTGTTTGACCCTCCCGGCTGAAAGGTAATGTTGTATAGGTTATGTTGTATATAACTCCTTCCCACTCCTTAAGGATCTTTAAATCCGATGTTAATAAGATATACTAAAGCTAGGGTAGGCAGGCATTTTTGATGGAAGCATTCTTTTTCATATTTGTTGAAATTTTTTCTACGTCCAACAGCAATTCATAAATGAAATACGCAGACAAAAAGTAAAAACATCTGGTATCTCCGGCTGCTGTGGTAGCCATAATAAGCCATCCAATCATTTTGTCTGGCCCGAATGAAATGATTGGATGGCTTACCTAGCTTTCTACCCGCCTAACCGGCGCATGACCTGAGTCTCCCACAAGGCTAGGCAGAGCTTCTGCTCAAGTTAGAGAGCTAGTGGTTTTAAAGTCATGGTGTTGAGAGCGGGATTCTCTGGCACATATGTGCTCCCGATCCTTGTCAGCCAGACTGAATCACACCAGACCATATGAGGTCCACCATGGAGGGATGGACCTGAATGAATCCACACATGCACAGGTACACGCTTACATACACACACATGTACACATAAATATGTAAATGTATGCAGGACACTGAGACAGGTGCATGATAAAGATCAAATCCGCTTATCCTTTGTATCCTATCACAAACCCCCTCTCTCTCTCTCTCTCTCTCTCTCTCTCTCTCTCTCTCTCTCTCTCTCTCTCTCTCTCTCTCTCTCTCTCTCTCTCATACATTATTGTGGGATCAGGCATTGCATGAATACTAATCAAGTGTCAATGTGAATAAACAAAGCTTCATGCTGTGTGGCGTGTTGTTGTTTTGGGGATCAGGAGACCCAGCCGGCCCTGCGTCTCTCGCTGCTGCTAATCAGACCCGGAGATGAGCTGCTGATGAGGCCTGGCCGGCTGCCAGAGGCCCGGTGATGGAGTCAGTGATGCAGATCCCGAAATAACACAAAGCAACTCATCACCTCGAAGCGCTCATTCACACGTCCCCCTGCTCGCATGTGAGGTGAAGAGACATAGAGACGGGGGGAGAGATGGTGAGATAGACAGAGTGAGAGACACTCATAAAGCTAATGGCACAGAGAGAACCGATGATTGACAGAGAGATATAGAGACTGAGGAAGAGAGCAAAGGGACACAGAGGGGCATAGACAGAATGACATTGTGTGTTCAGACTGGCAGACAGGGCGATTGTGTGTTAAATGTGTTTCTATTGTCACTGGCAGAAACCTCCTCCTTTCCTATACGCTTCTGTTCACCCCCGTGGGGGGTGAACAGAAGCGTATAGGAAAGGAGGAGGTTTCTGATTAAGAGACATTTCAACACAGTAAACAGAGTAGTTAGATGGCAGGGCAACACACACACACACACTCCCACACACACACACACACACACATACACACACACACACACACACCCACACACACACACACACAAACACACACAATGAGCCACACTTCATATGGGAATCAAAAACAGATTGTTAGTGGATAAAAACAAAAGGCAGACACATCTAATAGACCAGCCAGATATTTCTCACAAAGCTAAATATAAAGGCAGCCAAGAGGGAGAGGGATGGCTTGTTTGCTTTATCTTTGGTCTGGAAAAACAATCTCAATGAATACAATAGGATGAAGGCGTGCATGAATGTATTGCAGAGGAACTCACACAGAACATATCATTCATATGAAAGCCAAAGCATTTATTCCTTCCCCGAATATGATGAAAGGAATAACATTTTGGTTTTGATATAATTAAATCATAATGATATAATATGACACATTTATGTTAGTTGTAGGGCTTTGGGATGGCTGGGTGTCTTGACGCATGAAACTCAATAGTTATTCTTCTGTTCAGGTTGTATTTGTTGAATTTGAGTTTTGATCTGCAAGTGGAAAAGTTTGTTTTAAAAAACATTGCCTTTTTGATTAAAAAGAGAAATGTGTCTTTGGGAAACATATTTTATTTCACAGATTGGTACATCAAGAAAGAAGGTTAATCTTCTCGAAAAACTGTCTGAAAGCTTCTGAAATATACGAGCTGTGGAGTCACAGTAAGTTGTTAGAGAATGAGCTGATTTTGGTTTTACTTTCTCCTTTGTGTCCCCTGTTTAGATACTGCTGCTCCCCAAAGCCCATGAACCCTTTCCACAGGTCGTCAATTGTGTGGTAAATATTCATATTTGTTGCCGACCAATCAGCTGTCAGCCTTTTCCGACCTGTCTCCAAAGACATCCTCATCCCTCACCAGATGTATTTTTGTGACTTATTTACACTTTGCAAATTGTGACTAATTTACCAATGTATGATTCATCCTGACGTCTGACAGATAACCACCGCGAATAAACAGTCATCCATAACCGAACAACATTACCACAAAGACAGGTGGCCATTAATTTGACCTAAGCGAACAAATATCCACAATCAGCGAGAGAACAAACCTTCGTCCACACAAAGTCCTAACAAATTCTGACAAAGTGAGCGTTACTTCCCCCCGCCATCCCCAAATGGAGAAGCATCATCCCAGCTGCTGTTTTTCTCCGTATAGCGCTGCCAACCATAAAATAGGAGATATGCGCTGCGCCCGCCTTTACCATCGATCACTCAGCTGTGAGTTACTATTGCTGTGTCTGGAGATGGTAGCAGGGGCGGGGCTAGGGAGGGATGTGATCTACACCCCTCTTGAGGTTGTCGCTGTGGTAAAAATGAATGCAGCCTGACGCTTTGGGTTTACTCCAGTGGGACTTTTCTCTGTGCAGTGTTGACAGCTCATTTAAAAGCACTGAGCTCGTGGTGGTGCTGTGTGTTGAGGTATATTTGCTTACACAAACATAATCCTGATAGAATTCAATGCCTACTTTCTACTCTCTAAGACACATTGAGGCCTGTTGGGATACCTGCGATAGCTTGTATCTTTCATATCACTTATGAGCTTATTTGTTGTACTTTGTACCTGGCAGACTTTGGACAAATAGTTTAAGTATACGTTCATTGCAAATGCCTGGGTTTGCTACTTTGGTTTACAGGGACAGGGAGATACTGAGATAGAGATAGAGAGATTGTATGGACTGGACATCAGGCACATCTAGTGTGCATTTTGGACCCGGGGCCAGAGAAGGCCATTGATGTGTCATCCTTATGCTTCACTGAATGCACCCTGCCAGTATCCCCAGGAAAACAACAAACACCCCCCCCCTCTCCCCCCACCAACACCAATTCATTTCCTCAACAGAACGCTACATAATTTCCTGACGTTTCTTTTTTTCACCCGATCCATAAGATTTCGCACGCTGGTCTCCGTGGCTACCCTGTTGCCAGGAGACAGGGTTCGGAAGGGGGAAGGTTTGATGTCGAAGCCGGCGACAGAAGTTGCGAAAAGTGACAGAGGCGGCTGTTAAATGTGGCTGTTACCGCTTGAACACCGCAAATGTGTCTCTTTATGTAGCCCATCCCCTTGAAAATCAGTCACTCTCCAACTCTGAAGTGAAGATCTTACCGTCATCCGAACCCTTTTCCATGGCCGTCCTTCCATCTCCAACAGTGCATGAGAGAAATAATCAAAGTAAAGTAATGAACAACACATCTGTTGATTTATCGTCCCTGTACAGCTCAATAAAGGATCAGTGTTTTGCTATGACATGTTATGAAAGCAGGAAGCAGAAATGTCTCTGAATGTGTCCTTTTCATTCGTTGGTAGGACCTTTGACATAGGTAAACCAACATATCAATCATTGAATCACTATAGATGATGCTGATACCCCCTGATATTTCCCAACTCCTTCAGTTGGGAAATATCGTTTTTCTTACAATAACAATGTGCTATTCCTGTGCTTTGAAATAACTATTTCAGCAGACTATTAATAACTCTTGAAAGGCGCTTGGGGACAACACACATATACTTGCTCACACCAAGCCAGGAAGTAGGCCCTCTTCTGGCCTGATTGCATTGTTGTGGTGGTAAGACGGCCGAGATATTGGAGTACGGTCAGACCATGGGGTCAGACACACTTTTGACCACTTGATATGTTCTTTCTAGGGCTAGGCACATCCAACCGCCACACAAAGCGGAAGGACAGGCGCATGAAGAGCGGCAACACTGCCCTCTGCAGGCCGTTCCTCGAGACTGCTCCTTTCGGGGCTTTGTGTTTCCGCACGAGGAAAGGGACCTTTGTCCTATATATTTAACTGAACAGGTTGCATCTGTGTCATAAATAGGGAACATCCAGACCTCCTATTCTGCATATTGTCTGGATCTGGTTAGTCTTTTGGGGGTGCAGTCAATTTGGTCACGTGTTGCCCTATCGTTTCACAGAATTGGTACTACTCATTAAGTGTTTGCGCAAGAATCTCTATCCACACAATAAATAAGCCACCAAAATAACCCCATGTGAGATAACAACTGCACTAAATGTTTATTTACAAAATCACATTTACAGGCGAAGACTCTCACGCTAACAACCCTTGCTGCGAATCCAGTGCTGAACTTTGACCCCAAGGTTTCCACGATCGCCAATTCTGTTGATTAGACAGACTACCAAGAACGGGTCCGATGTACAGGAGATAATAGATTTCTCCGTATGCACTCTCTGTATCTCAAATGTGCGGTGCAAAGGCAGCATAGTGAAAAAGGGGAAGGAGCTAGTCTTTTTGTTGTGTGTAGTAGGGTGGTGGGAGGGGGCTATACGATTGGCTCATCCCAAAGCCTGCATGGTCTTTATAGGTCCTTTAGGTCCTCCTCAGCAGACCCTACAGCCGCCCCGGTACGGTAAACAGCAAGAATTTCAAGCACAGTCTGGTTGAAGTCCTCCGGCTGGTCAGCGAAGACGTAATGACCCGCTCCTCGAATCACCTGGGTGGGGAACAAGCGAGCCCCCACACACACCCACAGACACACACACACACACACACACACACCCAAACAAACAACAAACACAGCAGTCAGCTGTGTACAGATAAGGACATGACTGAACATGTTTTCCATTGCCAGCAGTGACTCATTCATTGACAGATTTCCCCTGTCAGTGTTTGACGCCACTCAACTCTTCAGAGGGCCTGTACCTTGATTTGCACATCAGGCCTGTCTCTCTTCAAGGCGGAGCCCGAGTCACTGTCGATGCTGGAGCGCGACCCGTAGATGAAGGAGATGGGGATGTCCGGCTGGACGCGACCCACCCTCTCCTGCATCGGGCGCTTGGCCCAGCCGTACGGGATGGTCATGTTCTTAAACGCCGTTTCCCCGCTGGGTTACAGAGCAACAAACAGACAAGGTTTGGGGAGGGAAGTTGTATGGTCGGGCCTCAGGACTTCCTCTTTTTTCCGTTTCTATTTAGCAGACACTTTTCTTTCAAAGTGCCTTACGGTGAATTCAGAAACAGCTCATTAAGCAGGTAGGACTTGCTGACCTGGGCGTCTGTGCGTTGAGATGGTAGATGTAGTCCGACACGGTGTGGTCCTCAAAAACCGACGAGTACTTCTGCTTGAAGTCCGACCTGATGGTCTGTACCAGCATGGGGCCTGGAGCCCAGAGACATGAGAACACAGAGCATACCACTGATACAAGTCTCCAAAGACATCCCAATGATCATAAGCCTCTTTTCATAATGTAGCAGGTTATTCTTAAGTCCTCAGTCGTATTTGGACAACCCAGAGATAGTCTTTTCTTATAATCATATGATGAAGGTTTTTAGTTTGAAATGGCAATATCATTGAACATTAAACCTGTTGAATGGAGTTAGTGGTTATGTTTTTGTGTGTGTGTGTGTGTGTGTGTGTGTGTGTGTGTGTGTGTGTGTGTGTGTGTGTGTGTGTGTGTGTGTGTGTGTGTGTGTGTGTGTGTGTGTGTGTGTGTGTGTGTGTGTGTGTGTGCGTGCGTGCGTGCGTGCGTGTGTGTGTTCACCGAGTCGGCCGGCCAGCCTCAGCCCGGCCAGGGGGTTGAAGGGGCTCATGGAGGCCCCCATCGCTCTGATCCACACTGGGATGGCGCCGTCTTGAGGACCGTCTGGCCGTCCCGGGAACCCCCAGGGCTCCACCAGGAGCAGGTGCTTCACTCTGCACACACACACACACACACACGCACACACACACGCACACACACACACACACACAGACACACACACACGCACATTATATAATATAGGTGTGTGTTTGTGTGCAGGACCTCTTTGTACAGTATGTGCTAAACCTAGATTTCACATCTAGTGTAAACACATACAGACAGAAAAACGCACACTGACGTGACGCACCTAAACCTACTCAAACCTTTGACCGAATGCACAAGACACACCCCGACCACACTACATACAGAACACCCCCCCCCCCCCCACCCCACCCCCCTACCTGTGTGGGTGTTTGAGTGTGTAGGCCGTGGCCAGGTATCCCCCCAGGTTGTGTCCCAGCAGCACCATGTCCTCCAGGCCCACCCTCTGCCTCCACTCCTCCAGGGCCTGCACGAACTGCTCCTCCGCCTCGCGCGGGTCCCCGCTGAACTGGGGCCGGCTACTGCGTCCGAACCCCAGCAGGTCCAGGGCGTAGACGGGCCCGCAGCCCGCCAGAGAGTCAAAGTTCTGGATCCAGAGCGCCACCCCGCCCCCGAAGCCGTGGAGCAGTACCAGCGGGGGGCCGGGCCGGGTCCGGGCCGGCTGCTGGGAGGGCTGAGGGAGGGTGTTGAAGGCCAGGGTCCACAGGTAGTTGTCTCCGGAGATGTGCACGTGCTGCCTGGAGAAGGGCTGCCTCACGCCTGAGGATGTAGAGAGAGAGGGAGATAGCGAGAAAGCCGGTGGATGGATGGAAGACTTTTACTCTGAAGCAGTTTTTTTCAGTTTTTCAATTCATCAGTCACTATGATACCTTGAGCGATTGTGTGCCCATTGTGTTTTTTCAATGACAGAGGGACAAAGAACGAGCCATTAGCCTTTGCTTTGCTTTTTGTGGGATTGACTTCCTATTTTCCACTTTCAATTCAAAATCTTAAAGAATGGATGGATGAATGGCTGGATAGATGAATGAATGGACATGCAGAGTGAATCCACCGACAGCAGGTAAAGCAGTAGGAGATTCAGTACTGAACCAAACTTACTTTTGAGCATTTTCTCCTCTGCGTCTTTCAATTGAGAAGAAGAAGTGGGACACCAGGAGGGCAGCCAACTGGATAGCCAGGAGCTGGGAGTGACACACACACACGCACACACGCACACACGCACACACGCACACACGCACACACGCACACACGCACACAGAACTTTGACCTCAACAATCCTTTTTGTTTGTGTTCAATCTAGAAAAGTAACTTTAACAACAATATCAACGACAAAAGGAAAGTGGGACGAATTAACTCAAATTGAATTACAGAAATTTGTAAAAATGTATTATTGATTAAAAATATTGCAAAATGTAATAGTCACTCATGTCAGAAGCAAATTTCAATAGTGGTCATTTGGAAGCTAGTTTTGAGCATTGGAGGTGTTGTAAATTGTCCACAAATCGTATTAGAGCTCTATTACACTGACTTCAGACAATCTCCGTTGGTTACTAATATCGCCCCCAAGAGCGCTTCAATTGCATAACACTAGTTCTGCAGCAATACAGCCATCATTATGAAAAATATAACGAAGATACACCACAAGATTACTTTCTCAACCAAAGTATCGCGGCATTTGGCTAAACTATTAGTAATGTCGATTTCCCCAACGCGCGGAATCCCAGGTAAACAAAAAATCAACGATAGAACGATTACACGTTTTGAATTACATGGTATACTTTAGACTGCTACTAAAGGAGGCCTGTATCACTAATAATTGGCAATGTAAACAATAAAATGTAGTATATTTCTAACAAAGTGTCGATAATTCATTCCAAATAAGAGCCAGTAATCAACATGCTGAACGGGGCGTGGGATCAAGTCGAGTATAGTTTCTGATACTGTCGATGAATAAATATATAATAAAGTTACCTCTGCTCTGCGATAGATGGGACTTCCTCCGCCATCCTCCGCATGGTGATTGAGGGGACCGACACGTCTCCATGACACTAACTTGTTTGTCAAAGTTCAAGTAGGAGGAGGAGTAGTGATCTGACATTGTCTAGTCGATGGTAGCCCCGGACGACGTCATCTATATCTACAAACATGTATTGCACAAGTGGACTGGAAGTATACGAGGGCAGGGCTAGGTCAGCTGTTCCTGTGGTACATTGAACTTCATGAAATCATTGGTGTGGGGATAGCTATAACATATTCATATTACACACACACACACACACACACACACACACACACACACACACACACACACACACACACACACACACACACACACACACACACACACACACACACACACACACACACACACACACACGCACACAACCCTTCCTTCACTTTTAAAATGGTTCTGTCGCATTCTTGTACCTTTGCCTTTTTTTTTCTGTTTACCAATGTTATTATATATATCGATATTTTTTATCTTCATTGGAATAAATTAATGGGAAATTTCACTTCCTGAACAGGAGCCGTTCAGAATAAGAGCTGTCACTGCTTCATAACAAGAACCCCTTCATCCCGAGAGGACCCATATCCAGGTCAACCCCCCCACCCCCAAGCAAAGAGATTCGTAAGGCATGTAAACATGACATGTTGCATGTCATGTATGACACTTCTAGTCGATTCAATTCTCAACCTTTTATCATAACTTTAGTAAGCTAGATTAATGTTACAACAAGAGTTATCAATTTCATAACTATGCATTGTGCAAAATCACAGCGATATCGATCTTTTTCATCATGTCATCGACACAAACTATATATCATAATAGCCTTTAATCAGAACACACAATAGGGCCATGCCATGGCTATTGCCATGGCATGGCCCTATTGTGCAATGGTGATAGTAGGGCCAGTTGTCACTCATTTAATTTCACCCTGACCTTTTCCATAGAGGCGTTCAAGATTGAGCAATGAGATCTCCAGATATCCCCTCGTTTGTTTCTCATCCTGTATCTATTTTTCAATTTTCCATTGGTTTGCCTTGGATTTATGGTTTTTATTTGGTGTCACCGCCTTAACCTGTCCTTACTTAAACCTCTCTATCTCTGCTGTACTTCATTTAATGGCCGTTTAATGGCCTTCATTTAATGACCCGGTATCAGATATGCAATCAATCGGACGATAGGGCAACCAGCTGATAATGCACTGTGTGGTGTTCACTCAATTCATCTTCCATTTATTCTGTGTCATCACTTAAACCCCTCTGACCCAGTAGTATCCACATTCCTAATTTCACAACAAACATTATTTTTTATTAATTTAGCCTTTGTAATTATCTATTTACTGTTTTACTGTGACTGTTTACTTTATTTTTTTAGGCAAAAACCCTGGGAATGAGGCCTAGTGGTGATTTTCCTTAGCATTTCATGAGATTAACATCTGTGTGGGTGTTTTCTTCTCAAGGAACGGTTCAGGGGACGAGTCGGCTCCACGAATCGGGACCTCGCGAGGCGGCGCTGTGGCAGACCTACACCACAAGGTGGCACTCAAACTCACCGGGAGGCATGAACACAATTAAACCAACAGGGCTGGGAGCTTCAGACACTATTTCCCTGTTGTACCATCTGTTTTTACTTGCTCGTGGGTTGGGGACCGACTTGAGTGCTTCCAAATAGACTCAGAGCACTCAAACACCTTCACCGCAAACTTAGCATACACCACACTCAAAAACACACACTCATTTCCTTTCTCCTCCTCCTAATATCCCGCTCAACCACTGTTCCTGTCACACCACAAGCCATTTGATTGTTTGTTGTGGAAATCTGTGGGCTTCCTATTGCATGGGCCAATAGACAATGAGGCAGGAGTCGGGGCCAACAGCAGAGTCACCGTTCTTCTCCAGGTTATGGCCGTTTAGTGAGTTCTGACTGTGGGGGCTTTTATTGTGGCGAATGGGGCTTTTGCTGCAACATGCTGCCAGCCTGCAGTGTCAGACCACGCAATGCGTCTCTGCAATTAACTTGTCTTGTTACTGAGGGTTGGCAATTACTCCCTTTCTTCCATATGATAGAACAGCATCTTTATCTCTCTCTCTCACTCTCTCTCTCTCTCTCTCGCTCTCTCTCTCTCTCTCTCTCTCTCTCTCTCTCTCTCTCTCTCTCTCTCTCTCCTCCTTGTCTCTGTCTCTGTCTCTCATCTTCCTATCTCTGTCCTCCTATCTCTATCCTTCTGTCTTCTTGTTTTTGTGGCCTTTTATTTTTATATACCATGAGTTTTTGTTCCCTTCATCTCATTTACAGATTTTTTCAAATTAAAGCTCGTACTTTACATTTTCTACATTTCTGCTTGTCGTCCAAAGCCAGCATATTGACGACATGATTTTGCGCTAATTAGTGTGGCATTTTTTATCTGACATTTTGCAGCCTCGGTTCATTATAAAGAATGAGCTCTTTTATTGACCCAGAACCATATGATAAGATAGCCTTGAGGTCATGGTCATTCCAGCAGTTCTCTGTAGGGTGTGGACGTCAAAACAGATAGGGGCGTTATAAATAGCAATAATAAATGAATCATACCTATCATATGATTGAAGGATTTGTTAGATCCAATGCAACTAATCATTATTTAGCATGTGACGCATGTCGTTTTAAATCGACTATGACATACATCTCATTACATTGTCAGTTACGGATGCAGAAGGGGATAGGATGAGGTGGGCCTGTCCTGTCCAACTGCATCCATATCTCCATGAATAAATCGCAGCCCTCGGCCTCACAGCCAGCCCCCTATCCACTTGACTGGGAACATAAAAACATGTCATCAGCATCAACCCCCGACAAGGCTACGCAGGCAATATCTTATTGTCATATCTCGCCATATCTTTCATGTTGTCTTCTTAATGCGACAGTAGCTACAAATTATTGCCTGTATGTTGTTTATTTTACAATGCGCACACACACACACACACACACACACACACACACACACACACACACACACACACACACACACACACACACACACACACACACACACACACACACACACACACACGTATTGTCGTTAATATCAATATTTGTTCTTTGTTGTATACCTATTATTATTATTGAGTGAATGACTTTCATTGAGAAGCTTATAACTTTAAAGCAGAAAAAAAGAAATTCAGAAATTATAATAATATCGTTTTTGCATTCAATTGAGTAAAAAAAAAAGGATTGTTCGGCTATTGTCATTGACGGATAAAGGCCCTCACTAAAATGACTTGTGCTGCCATCCAGTCAGAAGTCAAGGGGGGGGGATTATAAAGGAACAGTCAAAGGATCAATGTCTGGAATAGGAACCATAAAGCACCCCCCCGCCCCCCAAACTTCCTGTTGTCTGGCTGGGATAGAACACAGAGACAGACCCTGAGCAATCTCACAGCAGCCCTCATCCATTAGTTACATCACAATATGGCTGGAGAGATAATTTGTTTTTTTGCCCCGGGCCGGTATTCCTTATGGAGAGAGATGAGCTGATGGATAAAAGTCATCATGATACATTATGTGTATAATGAATATACCCTAGTAGGAACGTTGACGCTGGCAGGGAAGGCAAATGAGAAAATGTATCATAATTCCACGTTGTGTTTTCACTATATAAATAGCAAGAGGATCAACGCTAGAAGTAGTTTTCTTCAAAGATGCCCAGTTCTGTTTAGTCAAAACCATACTCGGATGAAAGCAGAGTACAAGACGCCTCCCAAAAATAAGATTCCCTACTTATTTCATCTCATGTGTTTTGTTGTACTGTCACGGCCGTTGCCTTTTTACTTACTATTTGTAGTAGTGTGACTAAATGGGTGACATATTTAACATTGCCACACCTCAACTCATCAACTAAATGAACGTTTCCAAAGATCAACATCCATTTTGACCCTCACAGGATCAGGGGGACCATGTGTAGCTAATTTAGGCCTCCTGCAAAATCCCAGTGTATATTGGCCGGCGGCGTCAGCCGTGTACGACGTGCGTTGGCAGCTTGACTTCCTCCCATGTGTACAACACCAGATTGACATCAGCCGAACTCCAGGTTTGATCCTTGAGGCAAACTGTAGGCATTGAACAACTATGGATTTTTGTTTGTGTGAGCACAGCAAAGCACCGCACACAGCACCGAATATTATGGGTAATAAGGTACAAGGAAAGAGCGGAAGAGAGGGACAGGGGGAGGAGAGAGGCTGAGAGATACAGAGATGGAGAGAAAGGATGGAGTGGGGGGCGGGGACTGTCTGGTTGCTAGGCTACATGGCTGGCGCCAGCAGCGGATATGATTTATAATGGCACGTCTCACTGTCTGCCTCTCAGTTACTTTCCCCTCACTTTCTGCCCCCCCCCCCCCCCCCCACCAGCTCTGTCTGCTGACTCTCATGCAGCATATAGAAAATACCTTTGTGTATGTGTGCATGCACACGCAGTGTTTTTTGTGTGTGGATTTGTGTGTATTTTTGAATGTACGTCTGCTCACCCTGTGAATGCCTCCATAGATATCTGTGTGTGCTCGTGTTTTTTCCATGTCTCTATCTGCAAGTGGGGTTGTGTAGGCATGTCCATGTGACAGTGTGTGTGACGTATATTTACATGGATGTATAGATAAATGTATTTCTGTGTGTCTCTATCTATGCTTGTGTGCGTTTGTGTGTGTGTGTATGTGTATCGCTGTCTGAGTAAGTGTTCCCACTATATGGATGAGCATGCCTCTGGGTGTGTGTGTGTGTGTGTGGGTGTGTGTGTGTGTGTGTGTGTGTGTGTGTGTGTGTGTGTGTGTGTGTGTGTATGTGTGTGTGTGTGTGTGTGTGTGTGTGTTTCTCCGGACGACCCGTTTTGTTGCGTGCCATCTCATGCACGTGTAGAAACCCTGTAGCCCACACAATGGTGCGTGAGCGCCGGCCAGATGAATGGAGGATATTGATCTGCAGGGAGTGGATCCAAACCTTGGAGCTGATGCCGGCCTCAGGCAGGGAGCACAAGGCTAGACCATGAGGGGGTGGTGGGGCCGGGGACGGCCACGGGGCGACGGCTGCACGGGGGTCCGCACCATCAAGGCCCACACACTGATACACCGTTGAAGAGGCATTATATCTCTTAAAAGCGCCAGGCTTTTTTTCGTCAGGCGTATCACACCGTTTGATTGCCCCGCTCCACAGTCATGCTCCTTTAACGCCGGAATCGCTCCAAACGTGCATTATTGGCAGAAGAGAGGGCAGGACTTCCCAGCATGCTTCTGAGGAAGAGATATCCGTTGTGTGGTTTAGCGGCGAGATGCTAGAGAGAAAGAGGAGAGGGAGGGAAATCCGTCTCTGTCACGTGTTTTGGATCTTGCTTTGTCAAAGCCTTCGTCAAAATGCTCTGTATTTACCCTCCTCGTCTTCGTTGTTGTTTTCTTGTCATGTTGTTATTCTCCTCACTCCGAGGACAGTTAACTGGTGTACACAGCTCACAGGAAGTAAGATAAGGGGAATTGCATTTACGGTACGGCGGGATAACGCTGCTATTCCTGATCCTTTTTCTGCCGACCCCTACTACTACACGGGTCTGCTCTGCTCTGGGCTCGGATGTTAATTTAGCCCCCACAAGGGGGGAAGCTCATGTACTGCGTTACTGCAAATCACTGGTCATGTTGTCGCAAGCGTTTTTTAGACAGTTGATCTCAAATTGGGGATTGGGATTTCGGGGAACGAAGGCCAATTTAAAACGGATGCAGAAGTGCTATGCTAAGACCTTGGCTTTAATCTGCTGAGACGTACTTGAGTCTGGGACTATTTGTTCTTCTCGTGTGACATCTTGTGTCGCGAACGTGTCTCGCTATCAATGCTAACATAACTCCAATGATTGCTGCGTGGTTAAAGGTATACGCCGAGATATCTGTAAATTATCGTGTGCCTGTCTTGCCCGGATTCAGATGAGTAGTTTCATTTAAGTTGTTTCATTCAACATCATCTTTCTGAGCAGTAATCATTAGGATATCTGTGAAGCACCTGTTAGCAGCGCATCACATTTGGCTAATAATCACAGCACCAAAAATAGTGCTGAATGATCTGTGTGTTTGGTGACACAATCTGGTTGCGTTGATACTGACACTCATTTTTAATACATGAATAATCTGAACGCACTGGAAATCTTTGGGCAGTAATTAACAGTGTTTTCCCATAACATGAACAGGGACTAGACTACTGTAACCCCCTGCAAGTCAATGGTAGTGGTCTACGGAGAGCAAATGCTAACCAAGCAAACTCCTCTTAGGGACACCTAGTGGTGAATTTGGAATCAAACAACTCTTCTTAATCTGGGTAAGAAAGGCAAACGACAATTTACAGATATCATGTCGTATCCCTTCAAAAACGGGTAGACTGAAGTCTGTCTTTGACTTCATTTTGGTTGCTCGGCATACATTTAGGCAGGAAATACGGATGCATTTCTCCCTTCTGCGCTCTCTCTTGCTCTCTCCCTCTCAATCCCTCTCTCGGTCGCTCTCTCACTTCCCCACCCACTTCACCCAGTATCTTCCAGTAAATGGGAGATAATTTTAGAGTGATAAAGAGACCAGAGGATATTGAAGGGAGGATCTCACAGACACACACACACACACACACACACACACACACACACACACACACACACACACACACACACACACACACACACACACAAAATAAGATGGCCCCCTCATTCGCTTTTGCACCTGCTGACCTCACAGGATCCACTGAGATGTGGTGGTGCTGAGTGTGTGGCTTCTATATACACACACACACACACACACACACACACACACTTTGACTAATAGTCCTAATGCTTCCCCCGAACTGCATTAGCTACGGTGTGGGATTGATTTAGAAACTGAAAGCCTTTTTCCTGTTTTTGTGTGTGTGTGTTTTTTTTTGTGTTTGTGTGTGTGTATGTGTGTGTGTGTGTGTGTGTGTCTGTGTGTGTGTGTGCGCGTGTGAATGTAAGACAAAAAAGCAAGGCAGGCCACTGTGTAAATGTGTCATTTTGTGCGCTGTGTGCACATTCTTGGCTGCCCGCAACCATAACATCTATCTGTTCTCAACACGCCTCTTGCACACAAACACACAACTGCACGCACACACACCCACACACACACACACACAGACACACACACACACACACACACACACCTGCCACACGGGCGAGGCTTTGTGCACGCCACATGAGAGGAACAGAACCGGTGAGAGATTCCTGTTTGCGGGGCGAGGATGGTCGGGGAGAAAGGTTGGTAGGTTTTATAAAGTGGGGCGGGGTGAGGGGTGGGGAAGAGGACCGGAGGGGGCTGGGTGTGAGGTGGCCTGGGGAGGAAGGGAGCGTGGAGAGGGCGGGCTGGTGATCGGGAGGAAGAAGAGGACGACAGACGTGGTGGAGGCGGGGGAATTGATGAGGCAGAAAGCTGGGTTGATCCCGCTGGGTGTGTTTGTGTGCGTGCGCAAGCGCAAGCGTGCGTTTGTCTTTGTGTCTGTGTGTGTATGTGTGGGTGTATGTATGTGTGTGTGTGTGTGTGTGTGTGGGGGGGGGGGGGGGGGGGGGCTGATGTGTGTGTTTGAGGAAGGAAGTGCATACAAGCATGTATTTTATTTCTCTGTAATCGTGCAAACATGAATTGTGTGCATGGTTGTATCTGTCGCTGTGTGTGTGTGCATGCGTGTGATTGCGTGTGTTTGCGTTTCTGCGGGTTTCGGTTTGCGTGTGCGCGTGTGTCTGTGTGTCAGCTTGTGTGTGTGCAAGTGTGTGTGTGGCTGGCTGGCTTGGCAGTAAATGAAACTGGTTATCAGATCAATATGGTCATCATCTCCCAGATGACTGTGGCCTCTACTGAAGAACAATCATAAATCTCAACCAAATATGAAGGGTACTGATCTACACAGTATATGATGTGTGCATGTGCACATGCATGGCTGCACACAGGTGAAGGTGCTGTGTGTGTGTGTGTGTGTGTGTTTGTGTGTGTGTGTGTGTGTGTGTGTGTGTGTGTGTGTGTGTGTGTGTGTGTAGTGTGCGCCCAGATTGCTTTCTCTGTGGGATGTTGTACATTATGCGTTGTAGTGTCTGTGCATGTCTATATATCTATATATATATGTGTGTGTGCGTGTGTGTGTGTGTGTGTCTGTGTGTTTGTGTGAACTCGTATCCCCATGTCCATGTGTCCTGGGTTTTCTTTATTCTTCTCCTGGGCATTTTGGGATTGAAACGGCAGGTGGAAAAGTCTGAAAAAGAGTGAGGACAGAAGGACGATTCAACCCCCTATAGATACAATGCACACACACTTCCTCCATACAGGCAGCCAATCAAATTTCACCGTGTGCAACTCACAGAGGGTCACAATGATAATGATGGCAATGAAATGAAACACCAGTCTGTTAATTTCCATTGGTCAGTGAAATAGAAAGTATAATGTTTCCATATGGATATGTAGGGAGGTACGTTACCCTCCACACAACATCTGTGCTCCTGGACCAAGGAACCGACGAGCGAGCCATTAACCCTCACAAATAAAGGAAGTGGTTGTACCATTTTACGGCGACAACCGTGGATAAATAGATAAAGGTCTGAACACATGGGGAGGGAATCTTGTGGTCCGATGGAGGGAAATATTATAGCCGGTGTGCTCGACGTGTGTGTGTGTGTGTGTGTGTGTGTGTGTGTGTGTGTGTGTGTGTGTGTGTGTGTGTGTGTGTGTGTGTGTGTGTGTGTGTGTGTGTGTGTGTGTGTGTGTCCATGTGTGTGTGTGATATCAGTGACAAGACTCTCTGATCCTGAAATAGCATCATGGGCCATGTTAAATATAGAAGGTAATTAAATCGATGCAGGGGGGAGGAGAGAGGGACTGAGGGGAAGGAGAAGTGGTCTATTTTACATGTAGAGAAGCTGAAACGGCTCGGAGACAGCATGCCACAAGAGTCAGCATGTACAAATGCATCTTTGTTCCTTTTTCCTGGAAGAGTATTCTGGAGACAAGTTTGATTTGTTTATTTTGTGTTTAGTGTGTTTCCTTATGTGTGCATCTAGAAAGGTTTAAAAATTGGTTTGTGTGTGTGTGTGTGTGTGTGTGTGTGTGTGTGTGTGTGTGTGTGTGTGTGTGTGTGTGTGTGTGTGTGTGTGTGTGTGTGTGTGTGTGTGTGTGCCGTTTCAAAGTGTTTGGAGAAGTGTGCAATCTGGATTGTGTGTGTGTGGCCTGTCACAAGCACAGTGAGTCAGCAGTATTACCCTCATCTGCCTCTTGCTATTCTGTTGCTCTTTTTGTCTCTCTCTCTCTCTCTCTCTCTCTCTCTCTCTCTCTCTCTCTCTCTCTCTCTCTCTCTCTCTCTCTCTCTCTCTCTCTCTCTCTCTCTCTAGGCCCGTTCCTCAGGTTTGACTTCTTCTCCACCACCTTTCACCCTCCCCTGTTTGCCTCTCGTCTTTCTCGCGGTGATAAATCTCCTTCCTAGACGACGCTACCAAGGCGGTCGTTGATCCCGCCCTTCCATGTCCACCGATCACAGGGCGGACAGGGGTTAAAGGTCATTGCATTCTGCGCACACTGAGGATATGGAGACACTCTGACATCCATGACATGCTCTCCTTCAGGAGTATGGAGACGTGTGTGTGTGTGTGTGTGTACGATGTGTGTATGCATACGTGTGAGCGTGTGTGTGACTCGTTCGCACTTGCTGGGACATATTGTGACAGTGGCTGACTGACATGCCCCCTCGCAGACTTACAGAGATGAATTATGACAGCTCACAGTCCATGCTGATACACACACAAGGACACGCACACACACATGCGCACACACACACACACACATGCACATACACACACGCACACAGAGATTAATTATGACAGCTCTAGGGCCATGCTGATACGGACACAGACACGCGGCCACACACACACGCGCATACACACTCACTTCCTCTTTCCCTTTCCCCCCCCCCCCCCCCCCCTCCCGCCCCCCCCCCCCCCCGACACCCCATCGGTCTCTGAGTCCCTCGCTCTCTTTGTCTCTGGCTCCACTGTCTCTCGCCCTCGTCTACCTCTGCCTGAGTCACACGCCCACTCAGACAATAGCATTCTGTGTACCGGCTCTCCCACACAAAGGCACCAGCACATTTTCCTGATCACTCGCTGCACGTCAACCAGTAAATGCAGTGCAGAACGAAAATTGTCCTTGAATGTTTTTTTGTCTTTCACTCCATGCCACAATCATATCCCCCCAAAAATGCCGGCACGCGGAACAAAGGAAATGATGCACATACATGCACGAGGTCATGTTGCGTCTCTTTCTCTCCATCTCTCTTTGTCTCTCTTGTACATGCCGGCATGCACGCACAGATACGCAAACATGCGTACAGTATATCCACACACACCGACGAACACCCCCACACACACACACACGCACACACAGACACACACACACACAAACACACACACACACACACACACACACACACACACACACACACACACACACACACACACACACACACACACACACACACACACACACACACACACACACACACACAAACGGAGAGAGACACGCACATACACACTGCTCTGCTCTGCTCTCTGTCTTGGAATTTTACATTTTGATGAAGGAGGAAGCGCGCAGGGCCAATCAGGGCAGCCGGAGGCGGGAGGAACCAACTGATGGCAGACGGCGGGGTGGTTCCCAGTCACCCGCGTGGCTGCAGCACAAGGCACCGCTTGACGACACCCCCTTCGTCTCAGGGCGCCATGTGGAGTGCTCCGGCAGTTGGAATAAGACCCCTCCTCTATGTCTCCCTCTGTTCTATCAGTGCTGGGGTGTAGCAACTGATCTTATACTACAGCAGGAAGAGAGGAGTAGAGAGAGAGGAGGAGAGAGAGAGGGGGAGAGAGACAGAGGGGGAAAGAGAGATGAGCGACATCAGGTGTCAGTGCACTGAAAAACCTAGATGAGGCTGCATTGCCACGACAACCAACTCTAGGGTACCGCCAGGTGAGTCTGAGGACACACACAGTCACAGACATTTGCACGTTCACACGTTCACACACTCACACACAGACACACACACACGCAGACTCTCTCACACACACATACCCACACGCACACGCACACGCACATATCTATTTATCTATGTTTTCGCCTCAAAACACACTTTCTTTCCGACCAATTAAGCTGGCATTTTGAATCATGGGAGTGCATTCCACAGTGACTTCCACATTGCATTGTCATATGACTAACACATGCGCTTCACCATGGGGACAATCACCAGACCTGTAGTTTGCGGTACAGTCACGTTGGACACAGGCCTTGGCACACAAAGCTGATTTTGTTCTCTGATTGATTGAAAGCTGTATATTTGGTATAGTAATGTATTGAAGTGTGTGTGTGTGTGTGTGTGTGTGTGTGTGTGTGTGTGTGTGTGTGTGTGTGTGTGTGTGTGTGTGTGTGTGTGTGTGTGTGTGTGTGTGTGTGTCTGCGTGTGTGTGTGATTTTGTGCGTGCGTGCGTGTACGTTCACGTTGCCGTCTCTCTAAGTCAGTCGACTAAGACAAAGAGTTCTCCAGTCTGTCGCTGTGGCTCTGCTCCACACATCCACGGAGGGGTGGCAAAGTTCTCGATCCCTCTCTCTTTCTCTCCCTCTCTCTCTCTTTCTCTCTCTCTCTCTCTTTGTGCCTGTCTCGCTCTCTCTCTCCGTCTCGCTATATCTCTCTTTGTGCCTGTCTTTCTCTCTCTCGCTCGCTCTTTATGCCTGTCTCTCTTGCTCTTTGTGTCAGTCTCTCTCTATCTCTATCTCCGTGCCTGTCTCTCTCTTTATCCCTTTCCCTCTCTCTCTCTTTTTCGCTCCATCTTCATCCCTGACTCTCTCTCTCTATCCCTCTCTGTGCCTGTCTCTCTCTCTCTCTCTCTCTCTCTCCCTCTCTCTCTCTCTCCCTCAATACCTTTCTCTCTTGCTCTGAGCCTGTCGCTCTTTTTATCGCTTTCTTTACGCCAATCTATCTCTCTCGCTTTCTCTATCTTTTTGTGTCCGTCACTCGTTCTCACTTTATCGCTCTCCTCTCTCTTTGTTTCTTCCTGTCTCTCTCTCACTCCATCTCTCTCGCTTATTGCCTGTTTCTCTCTCTATATGGCTTTCATCTTGCCTGTCACTCTCTTGCTCTCTTCGTGCCTTTCTCTCTCTCACTCTTTATCTCGCTCTTAGTCTCTCTCTGTCTCTCTCACTCTCTCTCTCTCTCTCCTGCTCTGAGAACCTCTCTCTCTTTCTTTCTCCCGCTTCCTCTTTCCATTTCTCTATCTCTCTTAGCACCGTGCTCTCTCTCTCTCTCTCTCTCTCTCTCCTCTCTCTCCTCTCTCTCCTCTCCCTCTCTCTCTCTCTCTCTCTTCGTGTCTCTCTCTCTCTGGCTCTCAGTGTCTGTCTGTCTCCCTCTCTCTCTATCTATACCTCCGTCTCTCTGCATCTCTCTCTTTATCTCTACTTCTCTCGTGCACTCTGTCACCTTTCCTGACTCTCGTCCATTATGTCTCCTTCTACACGTCCTCTCCTTGGATCTCGTTGGGTGGGAGAGAGGCAGGGGGGTGAGGGATGGAGCCGGCCCCCGGCGGCCATGCAGGGGCTCTGGTGCGGTGGAGCCCCCAGGCGGGGTCGTGGTCTACGGGCTGACACAGCCATCCAGCAGATCAGCCGGGGTGTGCGTTGGGGGTGGGCGGCGCTGGGGGGGGGGGGGGGGTGGGGGGGGGGGGGGCTGTATTGAGGACACTGCCGACTGCTGTGCACAGCGGTTGCTTGGACCGGGGGTGGGGGAGGTCGGGGGGGGGGACGCGGGGGAGGCAGGGGAAGTAGGGGGGGAGGGGGGTGGGGGAGGCTTGCTGGAAAGCGCTCTTGTCATGAGTGCATTGACGGATGGACTAGATTGTATTCCGTGGTGAACGTAAGGGAAATATATGTATGTGTGTGTGTGTGTGTGTGTCGAAGGAGGTTCATCCGGTGTCAGTCTGTGTGTGAGCATGCATGTGTGTGTGGCCAGCGGGCGGGTGGGGTGTGAGTTTGAGAGCATGCGGGAGTGTGTGTGTGTGTCGGTGTGTGAGTGCATGTGGGTATGTGTGTGTGTGTGTGTGTGTGTGTGGGGGTGGAGGCGGTGAGCAGTATGATTCAAACTGCAGGCCATTATAGGTCTGGTGATCGGAGACAAAGAGCCGCCTCACACCAGCTAATCATATACATGGCTTCCTTATTGGCCGTGGATGCATGCGACCCTGCGTGCACGTGCCTGCCTGCGTGCGGCCCTGCGCGTGCATGTGTGTGCATGCGTGTCCGTCCGTGCGTGTGTGCGCACGCAAGCGTTGGGTTCACACCAGAGCGTACTTTGGTGAAGTCGTGCACACGTGCGCGTGTGCTTCGCGGCGCGTGCACGTGCAGAGCGTTTGACGGAGAGAGAGAGAGAGAGAGAGGGACACAATGCGAGGAGCGTACGCGTCCTCTCCGCTCGCCGCCGCATCGCAGGTGGCGGTCGCGGGGACCGCATGTGCGCATTGCGCTGCCCCACGCGCCGTGATCTCCCCCCCCCCCCACACCCCACCCCCGCCCTCAGCTCACCTCGTTTAAACCCGGGCTCTGTACCTGCACTCGATCAGTCAGCCGCTCCTCCTCCTGATCTTCCTCATCATCCTCCACCTCATCCTCCTCAACCTCATCATCATCATCACCATCATCCTTCTCGTTGCCGTCGCCATGACGGGGCCATGCTGCTGGGCTGTCTGTCTGACTGTCTGTAATCAAAGGCTAGACGCCTTAACCGCCACCCCCCCAGGACACCCACCATTATCAAACCCTGGGATTTGCCTCCTTTTTAACAGAGTGCCTTCACTCCGCCGTGCACTCTGTGACGATCCACACGGCGCAATGTGTTGTACTTGATCAGGGAGGACTCGGAAGGGTTTTGCAGTGCATTACGAGATGTTAAGGCCTCCGCTGAATTATCCCATTTAGGACATGGTTCCGATGAAAGTAGAGAAGCCGTTATCTGAAAAGGAACCGTGTGGTCGTCGCACAAGACCCAAAACGATCTGCTCCCGCGGGGGAACTCGTCAGTGCCGTGAGTCTCTATATTAAGAAGAAGCTATTCATATATTCCGTCGGGAAACAGATTTCCTCCGGCATATCTGTGCTCCTTCCGACGGCCGCGAGGAGGAGGAGGAGGAGGGGGAGGAGGAGGAGGACACACGAGGAGGGCCGCCGCGGCGGGGCCGATGTGGAGCGCCTCTGTTGGTGTGGCTCAACGGGTATTTGAACATAGCGGAGAGCCTCAGATCCTGGGCTGACACCAGAAGAGGATGAGCAAAGGGAGAGAGAGCGTGACCATGTGAGCATGGACCAGTGCAGAACCTCTGACCCGGGGTGGAGCCCAAGAAAAGACACCATGTCCCCAAGATGGCCGTACGTTTAGTCTGTCGTTCTGTACGGGGGGAGGTTCCCTTTTTGTGTCTCATGACCAAAGGTAATAACAGTCTCATGTTTGTTGCAAAAAATATGATGATTCCATACCTTAAAATATATATGCAGAATTATTCCATAATACACAAAAGTCTTGTATGTTCTTTAATATATACATATATTTATACAAATATATAAATGGATCTATCTATATGAGTAGAGATAATCTTTGAGGTCGGTGGGTTATGGAATGGTTATGGTGTGCAAAGATGGCGGAGGAGAGAACCAGCGGTATACGTCCCTCGTTTCGTGTCCGTCTCTCTCTTTCTCTTTCCCTCTCCTGTTCTTATTCTATGGCGCTCTGGCAATTTGAGCTCCCATTTCTTCGAGCCTAAAGCCCACATACACGTCCATATAAAAGTGTTGTTAAGCTTTAAGGTGTGCCTCCCTTCCCCCCTCCTCCTCTTCACATCATGTTACACACACACACACACACACACACACACACACACACACACACACACACACACACACACGCACACGCACACGCACACATACATGAATGCCGAGTCAAAGACGGCAGAAGGATTGGTCGAGCTTGGCCAGAATAAATCTATACATATATAATAATACATATCTACAAAATATCTATATTATTTCACCACATTTCACACTATGAGGCCCCCTTCGGATTTTGTGTAAAAATATATACATTATTTCACTACATTGCACACTATCAGGCCTCTGGGTTTTTGTAAGTTTTTATGGAACGCAGTGCATATGGAATAATAATTCAGGATGGAGAAGGGCAGAGAAAGGGCTGCAAATGCAACGGTTAACCCTAAATGAATGTTCCAGAACAGCCCTGCAAAATGGCTGCCATACGGCACGCTGTCTGTGATGGCCGACGAGGCTGTGTGTGTGTGTGAGTGTGAGTGTGAGCACAAGGGTCCGCTCACGTTCGGCCGCATCTGAGTCTCTGTATGCATTATGTTTATGCATGTCGCAGAATATGATCGTGCTTTTCAATATCAACCCTGCCACCGTGATTCAAAGGAAATACAGGTTTAATGGAGAGGCTCTCCTAATCCATAATTACAACCCACGCACAATAGACGGATCGTCTTTAATCCATGTTCTTTCGTGGTTCTACATGCGCACTAAATAAAAGTCATGCTCACTGTATGTTCAATGTTTGGGTGGTTTTACATATGAGGCCACATACGCACTCTGAAGACAGAGAGATACGATGCAGGTATTCTGGATGGATGCGTTGCTGGGAGAAGCTAACTTTTTTCATTTCCCTTTACAGATCCTGGCATCACCGGACAGACCCGAGACCCGAGTCCAGTCTCAGCCCCAGGTCCGGTCCGGTCCGGTCCGGTCCGGTCCGGTCCGGTCCGGCCCCGGCCCCCCTCCAGTCCTGCTTTGCTCAGCAGCCCAGCCCGCTCAGGAGCCATCAGGGTTAGTGCACTTTTGGCATTGCCGTCTGTGCTGAGGCCTGAGCTCGGCTCTCTCTGGGTAGAGGTTATTTATTCCCCCGTGCCCACGAAGGTTCCTTAGGTCTTGCAAAAAAAAAAAAAAGAAGAAAAAAAACAGCTACGCACTCCCGACGCTACGCAATCCAATAACCCACTCAGCAAGTTCCCCTGCCCAGAGCCTTCTCCAAATAACACAGCGGATTTATGCCGCTCGATAGGACGATTACATCTACTTAACTCTCCGATGTGCTAGCGATTTTAACAAAATGGAAATGTTTGGTTGCTTCCATGTTTTTCTACTGGGTGACAGAAGGGGGGAGGGGTAACTACGGCCTCTGGCTCCTCTCACTGTTTTATCTCTTAAAGGAATCTCAGACAGTTTTATCTTTGAAAGGTATCTTTATTTTTTTTCTTCAGAAACATAGCAAATATTGTATCTCCGGTGAGCGGTAGCCCCAGAGTGTAGGGGGAGGGGTGCTTTCTGAGGCGCAAACATACTCTCTTAGACACACCGAGCACACACACCAAATCAAGATTCTAAGAAGAACAGGAAGGCTGCGCTGTTTGACTCATAATTCAAAATACTGCACGTTCAGCATTTTCCCGTGACTGTGTGTGTGTGTGTGTGTGTGTGTGTGTGTGTGTGTGTGTGTGTGTGTGTGCATGCGTGCCAAGTCTTAGAAAGCCAAGGTTTACACATTCACATGTCGTTGCTCCTTTTAATGCTTTGTCAAACAGCACAGCCATGCCATTGGATGGCCATAAATAAGACAGCATCGCACTGTGCACAAAACAGCACCTCGTCCATCCAGGCAGGTGAACCTAATGTTGTACATTTATATCCAAGGGGACCATTAATGTGTGTGTGTGTGGGTGTTTGTTTTTCTATAGCAATAAAATAATATACGTGATTGGTATGCCATTGATTGAAATCATCACCTTCCAATGTGATTAATGAATCTCTTTATTCTCTCTCTCTCTCTCTCTCTCTCTCTCTCTCTCTCTCTCTCTCTCCTCTCTCTTCTCTCTCTCTCTCTCTCTCTCTCTCTCTCTCTCTCTCTCTCTCTCTCTCTCTCTCTCTCTCTCTCTCTCTCTCCACCTCCCCCTCGCCCATGAGTGTGCCGATATGCCCGTGAATATAATGTAGCCATTAGTTGAGTCTATTACTATGAGCCCGCAACAGCTCAAGGCGGGCCTGAAGGCAAAAACGCTCCCTCTTTTTGTGTCTCCCCTTTTCATGCCAGTTTTTCCAAAAAGGTGTCTAATCAAATAAACTGACTGCGTCAATAACAATTGGTTCTTTGTGTTTAGGTTTTAAAAATACATATGAATGGATTTATAATTGTATGTGTCTTGATCATCTCTCCCCTGACCGAATGTCCATTATGAGTTATAATGAACGTTTCTTCCGGCCTCTGGCATCTTGTCGGCATTTCTCCAGACGGAGAGACAAAGAGTTGTTCCGTGGTATTGCTTCAATGCCCTGTCGAGCACCTTGAGGCCGTCCACTACGATGAAAGGTGCTATACAAATAAAATGTTTTACTATTTTTATTAAGTGAAACGGAGAGAGACAGGCCGGCTAACAAAAACCCACTCTGCACACATGCATGCGTCGGCGGGCACATATGTGTGTGTGCTCTGCGTGTGGAGGACTAGCAGATGAGACATGCAGTTAACCGTAAAATGGCAACCCTGCAAGTTGCACCACCGCTGGGGTGGGAGGTGGATCTGGATCGTTTGCTGACCACGCCTCTACAGTGCTGTGTAATGGACAAACAGAACCTAATTTCCTTGTTCTGAAAGGTCTAAATGACCCCCCCCCCCAAACACTCGACGGCAGGATCGGAGCCACGCCTAAACTAGCGTATAGTCATTCATACCCCCTGCACCATGAGAGCACTGCTTCACTTATTATTATATCATGTCCTCATTTGTTTATTCTTCGAGACACAGGAGGTGAGCGAGAGAGGTACCATCAAATAAACGTCTTTAAACATAAGCGATTTGGGATTTTCGTTGCGTTTCCGCCCTAGCACATCATGATGTCAAACAGAAGCAGCCAGGGTGGGTGTGGAGGAAGTGTGTTTGTGCGTGTGTATGTTTGCGTGCACGTTGTGGGACTTTCGGGCCCACTCAAGCTCTTTTTACCAGCGTGGTCATAGTGCATGCAGCAGACCTCCTTATTATCCTCCAACTCAATTTAGAGATGCATTAGAGGAGGCTGAGGCGCGCCTCGTTATGCTCAGATGCAATCAGACTGTCTGTGTTTTGAAAGGAAATCAAAGTGGTGGGCACATCTCTATTGACTCTTTGTTGGCCATATATCTGCATTTAAATGGAGCTATAGCTCTGTTTATGTGGATATAGATGCATTCATGTATGCATATCTACACTTATGTAGATGTAGTTTAATGTATATATGAATATGTGTATTAATATCGATACATTGATATATACGACATGATAATACATTTATATTGATTCATATTCAGGTCACTATTCAATTACTTTAAATTGGATTTGTATAGCCCTTAATCGTCATTACAGTCGCAAAGGGCTTAATAGGGCAAATATTTATGACACCCCCTGACTCAAGCTCCCCAAGACGGCAAGAAAAAACTCCCTTAATCAGCAAGGAAGAAATCTTGAGTCACTCCCCACAGCTGGTGATCGTAGGGTACAGGATCGTAGGCCGAGTGGAAAATTGAGATCTTCACCTTACGGCTCAGCTCTCCCTTCACATGTACAGAACACCGCATCAATGCTGGTCTGTCTCACGCTCCCCGGTCCATCTCACACTCCACTTACTCTCACTGGGGAACTAGATCCCGAGGTACTTGGGCCCAATCCCATTTCTACCCATTACCCCTTCCCCTTACCACTCCCCCTGTGGTAACGAACTGTACAAACTACCATTTTAGTTTCACGATTAATTTGAAACACCCCCCATATGTTCCAAGCCGTCTCTTAATGGGAACCTGGGTGGTTTGCATTTCCAATGAGAGCTCTCACACTGGCGCCGCTATAACTTCCCATACGGCTTTTCCCGCTTTACATTGATCCTCTGTCGTAACCATGTTGGATTCAGACAAACAGAGGATCCCAAAGCCACTGGCAGGCCCGTCGCTCCCTACACGCAGAGTGCGTAGGGCACCAAGTACCTGAGGGGGGCACCAAAAATTAAGGTTTGTAAAATAAAAAAGATAATAATGAATTAAACAAATATGTAAATTAGTTATGAAGAGGCCCACCGTTATTTGTTCTTAATTGTATAACCTATCACTCAATTTCGGCAAATTAGATGTTTTTACCTAATATAGAAAAAGGGGCTCTCCTCTCCCCCCCGCTCGCGTAGGGCACCGAAACGGCCAGCAGCGGCCCTGGCCACTGGCTTCCACCAGACCGCACTAACGTGTCAATTTAGTAGTTGTTTTTTTTATGCGTTGTTTAAATAAAACATGTGCTTAAATCAGGGTTTTGTGTGCAATTTGCTGTTATGTTTTTGCTTTCAATACACCTTCTGAGTGGTGGTTTGATAACCCCTCTGTGTAGCAGTAGTTGAAACATCCAATCATTTTCTATCCGAAGAACAGCACATTCTACACAATGTCAGGAGAAGAATTTCAAAACCATTGAAGATGATACCAAGATTTTCAGATGCACACTGTGCAGCTGTCATTACACTCACGCTGGTGAGAGATATTCTCTCACTCGGTACTCTGTCTCTTCATTAATGTGAGTTTTGATATGATCGGACCAGTCCAATCAGACAGAACGGAGTTCTCTCTTTTTACTGTCAGCGATGCAACCTCGGTCGCATTCTTGAGCACCGGCATGCCATGCTTTCCCCAGGAGAGAATCAGATCCTCAGAATGGATGGTGCTGATTCTCAACACAAAATGCTCGGCTTCAAACAGGACATAATCTGCCCATAACAGAAGATTCCACCCACTTGCTGCCAAATTGGATACTCTTCGAGCCACGGCCATACCTTGATATCCTCTCTGTGAAGATCACGAACAGGAGTCCAACATCGACTCTGAAGGGGGTTCACTTAATGCAAAGACACTCCCACAGAATCTCTCGGGGAACTTGACAATAGGCTTTCTCCAAGTCAACAAAGCACATGTAGACTGGATCGTGAACTCCCAATCCCAAATCATCTGAAAGATGGTGAAAGATTGGTCCACTGTTCCTCCTCAATCCTCACCGCCCCAGTGACTACGGCCAGACGGATGGGTTCCGACCCCCCAAGTGCCTCCGCCCCAGCCCCCTGTATGGGAGTGTCCTCCGGATTGAGGAGATCCTAAAAGTGTTCCTTCCACCTTCCGAACAATATCGCAAGGTGAACTAAGCGTTCCGCCATCCTTGCTGAAGATCGATTGGGCAGTGTCCCGTATTCACCTCCAGAGGTACAGATGGTTCTGTTCAGAGTCCTCTGGATCTATTTGATTCAATCTGGGTCTTCTGCCAGACTTTTCCAGAAGAACCTCTCTGTGCACTTCAGCCATCCAGGAATGGCCGGCAGTCTGATCCAACTTACTACCAGATGGGGATCAGCTGACTGACCTGAACTGGTACTCTGGTGTGACGATACAACTATATTGTGGGCCATCGACTTGGCACAAAGTTCTCTTTGTGTACCAAGTATACTTATTAGCAACCTTGTGTTCCAACATGGTCTTTCTTGTGGCCAAGCCTTGACTGGCACAGAAGTCCAAAAGCAAACCTAGTGCCAGTGCCTATGATCTTGGGTGACTCCTCAGTCCGAGACGGACCCAATGAAGCCGAGAAGTTTAGTTCCAGAGGCGACGCTCTGTGTGATGGTGAGCCCAACTATATGTAGTTGGTGGAGATAGTTTGCTTAAGGTATGATCCACGTACCTCGAGTCTGTTTCTGCTGCCAAGGTCCGGAACACACTGCTCCCAACCGGCATTGCACCTGTCCCCTGAGACCCTGCACATGGGTTGTGGGCCTTCTGAGCTTCACTTCACCAGAACGGTTGGCCTTGGGTACGCCCTGGCAGGAGTATAAAGCTCCAGAAGACTTAGCCCTCGAGATCGTTGTGACAAGGCTCCGGTCCCAGCAACATCTATACTTACAGTATAGATATGGACTTTTCATAGAGTGATAGATAGATAGATGCTCCTCCCTTTCGCACACACTTTGTCTAAGTCTTGAGTTGACATCCTCAAGAGGTGGCACCATGCCCCATCTTCTATTTAGAGATGTCTCATTACTGGAAGAAGGCTCCGAGGCTTGATGAACTCATTCCCCCCGCCGCCCCGTCTCTTTCTCTCTCTCTTCTCTCTGCTGCTGCTGCTATGGTTCTGTTTCCCGAGAGTGTCTCTGAGGAAGGAGTGCCAAGAGAGACTCATAGATAACATGACTGCCATCTGAGGAGCACTCTAGCTGAATCGTCATCCCTACCGATACCTGATGCATGCCTTGTATCAAAACACTGCATTCTTCATGTGAATCCAGGTGTGTAAACAGGTGGAGCAATGGAATCATGACAGACAATGTTAAATTTGTCTGTCATATAGTCAATAAATTGTCTGTTCCCAGGTCTCTCTCTCTCTATCTCCCTGTCGCGCTCTTGCTGTGATTGATTTCAAACCTTTGAGCACCACAATGGCTTTCTGAGTGCACTTAGGGGAGAATCAGGACAAAGCCAGCATCAAAAGTACAAAAAAGGAATATGCAAGTGATTGTGCAAGTGCAAAACAGATTTGAACACACACACACACACACACACACACACACACACACACACACACACACACACGTGTACCATGTAAAAAATACTTTGCATTGTTAATCCCTCTTTTGACCCCAGACTAATTGTGAGCTTGTGTAAAGCGCAGGAGGGACGGATGAGGAGGGAAGGAAGAGAGGAGGGCAGGATGAGGGGAGGGAGAGAGGAGGGAGCGAGAGGATGAAGGGAGACAAAGGATGGAGGAGGTGGGGGTGGGGGGAGTGATGGAATGTTGAAGAACCGTGCCACGGCGGGAAATGCTTTTGCTTTCGCTGAAAAATAAGAGAGGAGTGAGTGAGTGAGTGAGGGAGGGAGAGAGAGAGAGATTGAGAGACAACTAGGATGGAAGGCATACGTCTCCCAGTTCCCCCAGCTCCCCCTTCAAACTAAATTGTCACTGATCATTCATCGGCTTGATGTCTCACCATTCTTTTCTCTCCCCCTCTCTCTCTCTCTCAAATTCCCGCTACCATAGGCTACCACTCGCTACCATAGGCTACCACTCGCTGCCAGGCCACTCATCCATTTCACTTTTCTTTCCTCCCTTCCTCATCCCATATTTCACCCCATAGCTGGCTCCCCTTACCCCCCCTCCCCACCTCCCCCAGGTTTTGCAAACACCTTTACGTATCCAGTCTGTCTCTAGCTCTTCCCTTTATGTTAAACACCTTGCTATAAATTACAATTGGTGCTTCCTGTATTGATCAAGCATACCTTTTTATATAGGCGTGATCAATACACATTCCCAAAACACAGACACACACGCTAGAACAAAATAATAGCACAGATGTTGATCGATTTTTTTCATCCATCACAGATTTTCAGTTTAAAACCATGAGCATGTATGCGTGCGCGTGCACATATGCTCCTTCATATCCGCGGGTAAGTGGCTTCATCTGCTCCGCAGGCGGCCAGCGGCGGCGGGGTACGGTACTGCACAGGTGTAGTGTTGCTCCGCTCCAGCATGTGGACGTTGTCTCGAAGCCGGGGGCTGGCTGCCATGGCAACCATACGATGAGGCAGGCAGGGCTATTTAAAGGAATTCCAGCAGCTGCTTGTGTTGCAATCGGCTCGCTCTGGCCCTGAGAAAAACTATGAAAAGATAGAATCGGTACTCTGAGCCAACAAAGGATGCTATGTGTTTTGTGTACTTTTTCTCATGTAGGGTGGAAATATCAAAATGATCATGGGGTTTCTTTTTCAAATGTTGGCTAGCGCTGCACACATGTGTAATCTTGGTAAAACACTGCAATATTGCACTTAATTGAACTGAGTTACATTAAATTAACTCCTCTGCTTTAATTCAGCTTTGTACAACAATTGAATGGAACAAAGAGATGTTGACTCTGTGTTTAATTACAAGAAACAAGAATCGTTGGAAGTAACATAAGTCCAATCATAAATATGCTTTTAAAAACACAAGAGGATCTTCTTAGCTGTGTCCAAGTATGTATTTGTAATGCCAGAGACGTTGCTAATCCTAACAAGACTTTGAAGTTTTAGGTTCACAGGAGATGGATGAATTGAAACTTGACATTTGAGACTTTCAGTATGATAATATTCTCAATTCCTTTCAGGTTAACCCTTATTTTCCAGGTGTGTGTGTGTGGATGATTGTGTGTGTGTGTGTGTGTGTGTGTGTGTGTGTGTGTGTGTGTGTGTGTGTGTGTGTGTGTGTGTGTGTGTGTGTGTGTGTGTGTGTGTGTATGTGTGTCGTGTGATGTGTGTGCGTCACCAAACCAATGAACTGTTAAAAGTGGTTTCATGGAAGCAAAATTATGAGTGACCCTTCCGTTAACACTTCTTTTCCCTTTCTCCACTTGAATATTTTATTTCACACTAATCCGCAACTCAGTTAATAAGTAAAGAAGGCTTATATCCCTCTACCTCGTCTTAGCACATAGGCACCTCACTGCTTCGCCCTGATTATAAAATCTGCATAGAGACAGAGCGGTGGCATTGACCTGCCTGTCAGATATTAATGGTGGGGGGGCTCAAATATTTTGGGTTTATGTTTAAGAAGCGTGACAAGTAATACTCTGAACACACACACACACACACACACACACACACACACACACACACACACACACACACACACACACACACACACACACACACCAAAAAATGGTAACCCGTCCCGCTCACAGGCTAATTTGCGTCTTGTTGTTCCTTCACAGCTGTCAAAGACATACTGGGAATTAAGAGCAAGAAAAAGGGAAGAAGGAGAGAGAGAAGGCAACGAGATGGAACCGCTTTCTTCCCATTGCGTCCCTGTGGAGCGCACAGCATTCAGCCTGCATGGAGGCGACACGCTGCCACCTGGTGGCTTGGTGCGGTGGGACAGCTGGTGTTGTGAATCAGGCCGCCACAATGCCCGGACCGGCTCCTTCCCAACACCAGGGTCTCACCGTCGCCCCTCTCTCCTATCACCGTGCTATCCTGCATACATATTGTCGCAGACTGCCGTAACTAGAATTGCAATGAATGTATTGAAGTATAATGTGTGAAGAAGACGATTTAGTAAAAATATTTCTCCAAAGACAAGTAAAATTTACAGACAATGAAAATACAAAGTGTGTGCTTAAATAGCATGTTTTTTATTTTTTTATTGGATTTTTGAATTGAATCATCTGATTAAAAACGCCACCATGAAACTCATTGTTTTCTTGTATTAAGATCCATTTGTAAATATTGTTATAAAACCTGTAATACCTGTACTTATGTCGACTATAGGCTACTTGGTGACGTGTGTGTGTGTGTGTGTGTGTGTGTGTGTGTGTGTGTGTGTGTGTGTGTGTGTGTGTGTGTGTGTGTGTGTGTGTGTGTGTGTGTGTGTGTGTGTGTGTGTGTACACCTAGGCCTAGTATCAAACATAATAATTTGATGTTTGATGTTATTGTACACATTAGCTTATGAATATAGTTAGGCTATATAACGGTTTAAATATTTTGAAAAACAACACAAGGACAAGCACAATATAATATACATGACCACTATATTAAGATCTAAAAAAATACCTGTATAGAAATCAACAAAATCTGCTCTGGTAGCCTACATAATTCTGCTAAATCCCAGGCCTGTTGCCCATACACCCATGACCCACTAGATGGCACTAAAGTCTGTTTTCAATATTGCATGATCAATATGCAACGTAGTCGAGACTACGTTGATTGAAGAATCGGATTGAAGAATCGGGTTTGGCGTCCCCACTTCCGCCTCGTGCCCACTATCTCCGTCCGTTGACTGATCCCCATTGACTTTGAATGGGGACGGATGCGCAATGCATTGTGGATCCGTCCGTTCCGTTGGAGCCTTCGGGTCTGTTCGAAATGACTTACTAATTACTACTTACTACCTACTCAATACTTGGCTTACTACTCGAATCCTTAAATAATGATTGAGTAATCCATTTGAGTAATCGACGTTCGGAAGACCGTTCTTCTTGGCAATCTAGCAGTAGGACAAAGAAGAGGAAACGCGGGAAAATCAGACAATAGACAAGAAAAATATAAAATAATTAATCATAATTAATAAATGTTTTTTTTAATAATTGTTTAATAATTGTTTTTAACATATCACCGCAAATCCTTAGGTTGAAGATGTACTGTGACGTTAAATGTGACGTTTATATATTTATTTACAATATTTATTAACGGCGCTGTCACGTTAAAATTGTACCGGGGGCGAAAATTGTACCGGCCTACGTCATCGTTTGTTTACATCCTGACAACCTGCCCCGCAACAGACTACGCGATGCAGAAAACATGTTTCCAAACGACGAAATAACATAATACAGATAGCGGAACGCTATCTGTATTATGATAGATAGCGATAACAATTGTTTTTACTTTATATTTGTATTGTATTTAATTGTTTAATCGAAACAATAAAAAAATGTGCCCGCGAAACGGCGGCCGAACGCGTCAGATGACAAATGTTTTGCCCGCGAAACGGGCGATCGCGTCAAATGACGCGTCAAATGACGTTGGAAGGTTCTAGAAACATAATACAGATAACGGATCGCTCGATAACACTTGTTTTTACTTTATATTTGTATTGTATTGAATTATTTAATCGAATTTAGCTAGTAAACTGAGTGTTTTAAGCAGGTTTCATAGTCTATCTAGCTGGTGTTAATTCAATTACCGCAATTTAATTTAGATAATGTATATATATATATATAGATAGATAGATAATAGATAGATAGATGGGTAGATAGGTGAGCAGGTGTCACACTAAATTTGTACCGGGGGCGAAATTTGTACCGGGCGCGTCATCCATACGTAATCCACTCCAAATCTGCCTGGCAACAGATGATCGCTGAACATTCGCGAACCTTCTATCTAGCGATCCGTTATCTGTATTGTGCTATTTCGTCCTTGACCTGCTTTAAACACTCAGTTTACTTGCTAAATTTGATTAAACAATTAAATACAATACAAATATAAAGTAAAAACAAGTGTTATCTGTAATGATATCAACATCAGTTATTAGACCGTCACACGGAGCATGCGCAGTTGGATTGGCGCGCTGCATGTTGATGTCTGTTCCAAGATACATCGTGTGTTTATTAAGGAACCCAACAAAACATTACATTATCTAGCGATCCGTTAACTGTATTATGTTATTTCGTCTTTGGCAACATGAGCGCGAATGTTTCTTGAAACCTTCCCGGCAACGGACGACGCGATCATCTGTTGCAGGGCAGGTTTGTAATGGATTACGTAATGATGACGCCCCCGGTACAAATTTAGTGTGACACCGCCATTCAAAAGCAGCTTGATATCACCGGCAATTAAGCATGCTCTGTCTCCGATGCGAAAACACGAGAGCTTCGAAGGCTGTACCATTAGGGTCAGGGAAGGGGGGGAGACTATTTTTATATATCAGGTAAAAACATGTAATTTGCCTAAATTAAGTGATGATTAAAAATTAAAAAAAAAACTACGGTGGGCCTCTTCATTGCTTATTTATATATTTTTGTAGTTCAATTATTTAATTATTATCATGATTTTTTTTAACAACCTTAATTTTGGTGCCCCCGCCAGGTACTTGGTGCCGTACGCACTCTGCGTACTCTGCGATTAGGGAATGGCGGCCGGCGGGCCTCTGGACACCTAACGACAAGTTGAATGAAGGCCCCCACCAATAACACAAATGCTTCCGAAAAACGGTCTCAAGGGTGTAAAGACCGAGGTTGCCGAGGATGCCA
Source organism: Gadus chalcogrammus (assembly GCF_026213295.1). Taxonomy (NCBI): domain Eukaryota; kingdom Metazoa; phylum Chordata; class Actinopteri; order Gadiformes; family Gadidae; genus Gadus; species Gadus chalcogrammus. Next base: position 11,648,516 of record NC_079433.1, on the reverse strand, counting down.
TTACACGCACGCCACACCGAGGAGTAAAGAGGCCGCAGAGGAACCATGTAGCACGCAATGGGAGGACCGATGGGGTAGAAGTAGAAAGACCTCACACGAGAGGCAAGTATGCTCAAAGCGGTCCCAACACCAGAAGTAGGTCCAGATCTTCTGAACTCAAACAAGTTTCTGGTAGATTACATTTCCTTTGTAGCACTTGTTGGAATCCAGCTGGGCATTTGTCTAAAGCACAGACCACAATAAAAGTGAAAAAGGAGTCGGAGCACAAAGTAAACCGTCGCCGTAAAGGCTCGGCGCCGCGTGCTGCTTGCCCAAGGCCCCGACGAGGCGCGAGTGCACACGTACACACTGAGAGAGGCGCCCGGGCTCTGTCTTCCTCCGAAGGGTCACCGAAAACGTACCGATTGAAATTAGATCTCACCAAAACGTTTCGTATCGGTGGCGATGTGGACGACCTAGTTATAGACAGTATTGGTCGCAAAGTAAAGCCGGATCGATCGGGGAGGTTCAGATCGCTGAGGGCCGCCTGGTGTCAGCCACAGGTCGCAACGGCAGATCCCGCCCGAGTCCTTAAAAGAAAACAAATACATCTCACTGGAATCCCAAGTAAGGTTCATTATGTGCAGTATCTACAACACTAACGCAATTCTTCAATGTTTCAGAAACAGACAAGTTTAGCTGTAAGCTGTGTTGTGTCTAGCTGAGCAAGTTTACTGACGTTAGCTAACGCTATTATGAAAGTTGCTAACGTATATCTAGAGCTGGTCAATTTTAAAGGTGGAAATGGTAGGTTCTCTTAAATAATATGATTCAAGCAAATAAGCATCCAGGCATTTCAATGAAAATGATGAATGAATTGTATTTAAGTATTATGTGAATGTTCCATGCTTAGCCAAGGCAACACAATCGATTTTGTCTGCTAAAATATAAATGTTTACCCAGTTTGACCGATGTTTTGCTTTTTTGCAGATATCAATGGCCATGGCAGCATGATTAACAGTGAGTTGATAGATATGGACACTAGAGGCCACGGAGAAGTGATAGAGAAACCGCCCAACTCCCCAGCTGGCAGTCCGAGGCATGGTCTAGGGGAGAATATGGCAATTCAAGAGGAAACGACTGACCCCTCGGACAGCGAACCAGAAGACGCGGGATTTTCATGCCAAAGAGCAAGAGTCCATTTGAAGGAAATGTATTGGTCGTGTGCACGCACATACATGCCCTGGCCCTTCTCTAACGGGGGTCCAAAGATTTCCACTCCTCTCTCAAGTCCCAGTGTTGGTGAAAGCGCAACAACCTCCACGCTATTGATTTCTGAACCTGAGGACGGAGGCCTTCTCCCAGCGATGCCTTGTTTCTTGCCACTTGCATTTGCTAACCCAAACAAGGATGCCCCGTCGCCAAACTCCTTAGTTTCCTCGCACGGACATGAGGTCCGTGCTGCTGACGATTCACCATGGCACGATGAAGAAAAGGACATGGATTCATCAAGTTCTACTCATTCCTCCACGCTTTCACAGAATTATGAAACTTTTTCTCCATGTAACTTCAATATTATGACTTCAGAAAAACAAGACACTAGAGAGTTCTTGTTGCACAGTGTTCCAGTGGAACCGTGGTCAAAGATTTACATGGATCCTTCTCTCCCTCGGCCACTGCTCTCTCCTCTCTCCTCACCGACCAAGCCGTCCTACACAAGACTCCTGCCAAACCAGAGGAGCCAAGAAACCAAAGTTTCTGTTGCGTCCTCTTTGGATTTTAGGACAGACGTTCTCGATGAGATCACGGCCTATGAGAACGATATACTACTCGTTGAAGTGGTCCAGGATGACCCAGATCTGTTTGATAACCTGCCTAAGCAGAGCATGTTAAAACTGGGCCCTGCACTTCAAGGGTCACCTAAAATCCCACCCGGGGGATTCATGTCTCGAGCTGGCAGAGCTTTGTTTGAGGCCAAAAAAAGGTAGTTGTGTTTTCCAATTAGGGTGTGATGCCACAGGCAACAAATATTGTTCGCATTTTTCAAAGATGCTCTCTAAAATGTATTTTTGTTTTACAGAGTTACTTCAGCACCAGTCCAGTTCTACGTGAGATCTTTATTTGCTGATCCAATTGAAGGTATGCCTTGAATTTTCCCTCACAGAGGTTTAAGTTTAAACAGTTTGAACTTAAAGAATTGGATGTTGAACATGCTGTGTTATGCGTGTATACTACAGAAGAGAGCGATAGCAGACCGTGGCGTGCCGAACGTTCCACTCCTTCCCCGACGGCAAGCAACAGCTGGCCCACAACCAACCCAGTTCTTGGACCCACAACCAACCCAGTTGTAGGACCCACAACCAACCCAGTTGTTGGACCCACAACCAACCCAGTTCTTGGACCCACAACCAACCCAGTTGTTGGACCCACAACCAACCCAGTTGTTGGACCCACCACCAACCCAGTTGTTGGACCCACCACCAACCCAGTTGTTGGACCCACCACCAACCCAGTTGTTGGACCCACCACCAACCCAGTTGTTGGACAGGTGTGTTCAATGGACATTTGACTCGATGTTGTCTATGTTGTGTGTGTGTGTGTATATAGTTAAAGGTGACATATTATACCACCAGGTGTGAGTGTAATTAGCCGTTACAAGCCGTTTTAAAAGTCTGCCTCTTCTGACATCACAAGTGGGCATGTCCACCTAGCTGTGTGCACGATAGATCAGTCTACCAGCCAACCCAGTGGACTGTAGCAAACGTTGCTCATCTATCCGTCATACATCTAGGTGGACACGCCCACCTATGATGTCAGAAGAGGCAGATTTTCAAAACGGTTTGTAACAGCTAATCACGCTCTCACCTGGTGGTATAATCACCTTTAAAGTGGCCGGGTTATTTGAGAGAAGTTTTAATGAATCCTTCTCCGTTGGGTTTCTCTTACCACAGCCATATTAACAATTGCATAATAATATGATGCTAGAAAATGCATTTCATGTGAAAAATTAGGCTGATGCTGTTAACTTAATAGCTGAACTCTAAAAACATTTGTTCAAAAGTTTAAAGTTGCTTACTTGAATTCTCTCTCCAAAACAGAACAAATTTGACACCAACAACAACCAAACCGGGGACCCCTCTGATTGGTAAATACACCAACATATGTGGACGGTGGATAGGCTATGTTTTTGGTGGTCACCTTGTTTTATTTTATTTTTTCGTAGGCCCCTGACTATTCAGGCAAACAAACCCCTGTTTAATTTGTTTGGATCCAAGGACTGTGACAATGGAGTGGCGCAGCCAGCAGGTTGGTACCTCCAGGTCATTGATTTGGGGTAATGTTCGTAGCAAATTGAGGTTATCTTGTTTTCTTAAATGAGTTCATTTTTCGCAACGCAAAGTTTAAGGTAAACTGAAGGTAAGACGAGCTTTAGGGCTAGGGGGTTGGGCTGAGTCAAATCACAATTTTGAGCCTTTAGGGTAATGATGTGGAAAATCCTCATAATGTGAATAACGAGCCGTATTCCTAAAATGTTTTCCAATATTTACGTCCAGGGTACAGGTTCAATTACTAAATATATCTCAATTTTCAGTGTAGTTGAATTAATTATAAGGACATTTTGGATTTCCCTTCAAGGGCATAGGTTGAAAATCCGAGAGGACCTGCGGGTTTTAAAGCGGCATCAGTCTACAACTGTAAGTATTCTAGCATGACCATGACACTAGGGCTGGCCCGAATGCTATTTTTCAGGCTTCGAATACTCGTTGGTTTTTCCGAGCGAATATTCGAATACTCGTTCCAGAAAAAAACGCCTTCAAAAACAACATTAATAATCCCTATATACTCCCTGGAACCGATTTTGACAGTATCTGCATATTTTGTTGAAGATTTAATAGCTTTTGAACGTTAATTAGTAGGCCTAAGTAGGTTGAAGTTCCTTAGTTTTTCCCCGTGAAAGCGAACAGCTGTTGCTCCGTACCAAATCAGCTGTTCTCTGCCATCTCAGCCCTTACGGGAGCTTTCAATTAATCCTGGAACGTGCATCTTTTCAGGGAATTTGTACAATAAATCCATAACAAATACCGAATATTGATTGTCTTATGTGTCCATATTATAGCCATTATATTGACCGGGTATTCCCAAGACGCTCACGCTCTGCAGCAAGCCAGTCATAGTTGATTGGCGCGGCGCTGTACAGCGAACGTAAACAAACTAAGCTAAGGTTTTAAGTATTACTTTTCCTCCAGAGATCCCGCTAATGTTGTGTTATAAAGTAAAGGGAAACAAGATATCTATTCTTCCTCAACCTCTCTCGCTTCTCTACTTGGTGTCGCTGATGCTTATAGTTTGCCTCCCTTGCTCTGGTACGTCACGAACATGAAAAAGAAAAAAAACGAAGCTCCGAATACTGATTTAAGCTTCGAATACTCATTTTCCGAACGAGTATTCGAATATTCGAATAATTCGGGCCAGCCCTACATGACACAAGCATGTATTGGTCTCTTTTAACATAACCTGCTATAACTGCATTTGTTTATTCAAGCAGGAAATACTTTTGAATGCCTGTGGGACTAATGTTTAGTTTTTTGGCTTGAGATCATAAAAAGAGAAATTTGAAAGGATTTTGCTATTGTATAGCCTACTAGTCTAGTGGTGCAACGGTTCACGGGTTTCCCGTGATCCGTACGGATCAACCATCACGGTTCGGGACGCAAGTGATCCGCGGATCGGCTGATCGGCACGTGCGTTGACGTGATCAGCGCATGTTTAGAGGACAATTCCGGTATTAACAACATCATCAAGTATCGTAGCGAAATACAGTTTCTGTTGTGTTTTATTTGGCGTTCCGTAAATCCCATTGAAACGTAAACCGGAACCGGACGTGTTTAGGTTTGGTTGTAGTCTTTTCGCTCGGTTTGCCGTATCAACAGTAGGCCTAGAACCGAGCGAAAAGACTACAACCAACCCCCCTTGCAATGAGCAATGGGTCTCCCAACCGAAATCAATGGATTTACAAAATGCCAAATAAAACACCACAGAAACTGTATTTCGCTACCAAACTAAAAAAAGAAGATAAGGATGTCTGCATTGACTTGGGAGAGTGTAGACTCTAAACTCTCCCCAGGCAATGCAGACATCCTGAATTGTAAATCCAGGGTTAGGGATTATTTACTATCCTATCCATGTTAAAAAGAAGAAGGAATAATGCCTCAGATTGCACATTTTTTAAATATTGACCATGCTTAAAGGAAGCAGGATTATTACCTAATTTTTCACTTTATTTTGTTTTTACACAGTTGAAGATTTTATTTTAAGTCACATTTGTCTTATCTTTATTGTTGTTGTTGATCCGAAAATGATCCGACCCGTGACTCAAAAACCGTGACCCGATCCGAACCGTGAGCTTTGTGATCTGTTGCACCCCTACTAGTCTGTCTCCTGGGAACCCAGATCACAGTTCAAGCTTGATTTAAATCCATTTTTTATGAATATGTTCTATATTTCATGCTTTATATGGCTGCTATATTCCCAATAACCAGGGGTCTTTTATCAAATTTGTAAGAACATACTAATGGCCTGTTTTGGGTGGGTTTCTTTTAGGTTTAAAGCTTTTTGACAAATCCTCAATGATTTGTCACCCTTTAGATCGCAGTATAAACTGCAGGGGGCTCCAGAACACACAAGTTGGACAATTTCAAAACACTTGTTTTTAATTTTTTTTAGCAATTATATGTTGTTATAAAACCCATAATTGCAATACCATTTCCTAAATGCAAATTTTTCCAAAATTCCGAAGTCCCAGAGACCAGGTATAATAATTCAATAATGTAACCGTTGACCTCTGCTCTGTACCTCTAGTACTGTAAGTTTTACTTCAGTGAGAAGCAGTCGTGTCACTACAAATTCTGCCGATTCCCACACTCGCCTGTTAAAGGGGATGAAAAGGTAAATTGATCTTCATAATGTTCAAATGTTACTTGAAATCTGTTGATGGCTATCATTGTATAAAGCCTCTGGGTCCTTACAAATCTTAAATTGGTCTTGAATTATAAAATGAAAGCACCGTCTCTATTGTCTATTGCTGCTGGTTAGTCTCTTCGAGTTTTTTATTTTTTCATTAAAACTTTCAGTTAAAAATGTATACAAATGGATCAAGGGAAATGATTGGATGTTTGGATATCAGAGCCCCCTAGAGGGCTATGATTGTCACTTCATACCAGTTTATAAATGGCTTGTGTGCTTTCTTCCTAGTTTTGTATGGAGACTGTCCTACGATTTACCAAGAATCAACTGTGCTTGCAAAAAGCAAGTAAGTTTTCATTCGGTCTAAAGCACTGTGTCGATATCATTAATTGTCCATACTCTGTGGTGTTTTGGAATTAATTATTTTATTTTTTCATCACACCACCTCCCCATCCAACGTTAAGCAACATTTTATGATTACATTTGGTTAATTGGTTATATTACTAATTATAGGAGGTCTGTGGGAGAATGTTTAACCGTGTATGAAATTGAGAAAAGCAAAGATTTCTCCTAATTATTAAATAATGGCATTCTCTGTGGTTTTTCAGACAAAGCACGCAGTGTGAAAACTCTTGGCTCTCGTTACTTGTGATCAGCATTTAAAATGATGTACTACAGGGACTAAATAATAAATCTAGGATGAATCGACCAATCTATTAGCATTAATTACAGAGGAATTCACCAACAATTAAAATAACCATTGCATTCCTATGATTGAGTCATTCAGTAATGTTGGTTTCCATTGCTGTTAATCCAACAGCTAAAAACAATCCCTCCCCCCCCTCGGGTCTCTCACCCCCCCAGGTACTGTGTTTGTAGAGTACTACCAGAAGAACTCTCCTGGGGTGTTTTTCTCCCACCACGTGATGACGTGTCTTCTGTGGTCGCTGCTCAAGGCTGGCCTCTTCACAAGCATCCTCTCAGTCCTCAACCGCGTCGTCGCACACCAGATCCCAGTGAGATGTCCAGCCGCTCAGTGTGCTGTTGTATATTTTCAAGCAATTACTTTTCTCTGGTCATTGTATGAATACAGTTATACATGGGTTCACTTTAGCTTTATGCACTCGACATGGCGACGAGTGCGACGGAAATAGTTTGAAACAGTTGAGATGAACAATTAGGTTGACCATTTTCTTCTGGACCCTGTAAAAACGGCAATATTTTAGTTAATAGAAAGACGACGAGTAGAACTTGTATGTCCTGTCTCCCAAAGAGATGTCTGTTTCTTTTAAGAGGAAATCAGTGAATCTGAGGGCAATTTCATACAGACTTCCATGCAAATTTTGATATCGATTCCCTTTGGACGCTAGAGAGTGTAGCTATGTTAACCGACGGTTAATGTAGCTAAATGGCACCAATACTCGCGCCTCAATTCTCACGACACTGTTCCTTGTCCCTCCCTTTCCTACTGCATGACCCTTTTCCTTTTCTCCGGAGACCAGCCGGTACCAGAGTTCCTGCTGGAGCTCTTCAATGTTGTGCGAGAACAGGACCTCAATGCAATCCTACCTGAACTCACAAGGATCACATCCCAGGTACCGTGCCACGCAGCTCACTTTCTGTCTGCTTGAACGAGCTGCATTCTTTCGTTCTTTGTACTGAAGGTTTTCCCTCCCCCACCCCCTGCCACCGTCAACGTGGTAACATTTGCGATCTCCCAGATTTCAATGTCTGCCCTGCCGGCGAGCATGGACAATGCCCAGATGAGTCCCGATATCCACGGCAACACTCTATTGGTGACGGCAGACATGTGAGTGCAACATCCACACACTGTCCCGCCGCTCTCAAATCACCATTCAATAATCACGGCCAAGTGACATTGTAAAAATTATAGTTCTGTACTTCAAAGGTTCTCCCCCCCACTCACCACCACCACCCCAAGCAATGGCTTCCCTGAAAGTCTGAACCTGGCCAACACCCTTGTGGAAGTGGAGGTTTGTTTTGAGGCCACACGCCATTGCACCATGGTTGGAATTTAAAGGCCTACGTGCAGGTTAACCGGAAGTTTTGATTAATGGGTACATAAAGCACTCAAAATATGTTTATCTTTTATAAAATGTCTCCAAAATAGTGTTAAATTCCAGTAGTAGTTAAATTCCAGTTTTTGGCAGTAACGGGTGTTTTCTAACGCCATTCGGCGATGACGTCGCGTTGGGGAGACGTGGTGGAAGGTAGCCTCAGCCTAGTGCTAGAACTATGGCGTCTTAAGAGGTGGCAAGAACCATAAATAACATGTATGATGGCCCACAGCAGTATAATCTCGAATCTGTTAACGTGAGAGGGCGAATGAGGAATTGCCGAGAACTGATGGCGGTCAAAGCCAATTAAATGCATGGTCAGAGGAGAATGAATGGAGAGTTGCTACCATTGAGCAACGCAGCAACGAGCGCTGGAGCTAGCTAATGAACAGCAGTGCATACAATGCACACTTTTATTTATTTTTAATGTCGGTGAATAGCACCGAGTGAAAGTCAACGTTTTTCTTTGTATCTAGTGACGGCGATTATGTCGTTCAGATTAGTACCGGTAAACTTAGTCCGAATATCTAGAAATAGAAGGCATAATGCTAGCTATGGGCTAACTTGCCAGTCCCACCTATGAAATCCCTCCGAGATAATCCCTAATTAAATCTTACCCCCGACGTTGTAATCCGATTTCCGGTTAGTTACCCCACGTTTTGATGGTAGCCTACTAGCTCCAGTAACAACATCTTTGCCTAGTATTTATTTCTAAGATTTATTTTACCCAATGTGCGAAATACCCGTTAATATTCGGGGGTCCCAATCTCTCGATTGTTGCGCAATACCGATGTACATTTGGTAGTAGGCCTATAGAATTACAATATTTCCTGGATGCAAGACAATCAGTATTTAGCCTACATGTCAACACACACACTTAACATTTTTTGATAATCCAAAACTGCTAACTTGTCGCCGTTTTCTTGGTCAATTTGGTCATTCACGTGAATCGTGTAGAACCGGAGAGTTTTTTTTTTTGGGGGGGGGGGGCAGAATTGCAAAAAAATATTGGATCATTTTGTGTATGTCCAGTCAGACTTGTTGTCTCCCTTGTTCTGTGTGGTCTTGCAGGCTATCCTGTGTGAGCCGAATCACCAAAATGAGTTCCCGATGATTGTGTCGTTTGGCTATCTATCTATCTAGGCTTATAATTAACAATTATTCGCCGAAGGCGAAGTGAATAGTGGGGAATAGCCCCCGAGACCGAAGGTTTATTGTTATTAGCGGACATTTTGCGATGAAAACAATATCGAGTTTGGGATGTCAATCATGGGATATTGCCCAATATCCCGAGATAGCGAACCAATCAAATTGCGCCATCTTAGGAGGTTCCCGTGTAGCATTTACTAACTGTATATAATATCTATGTATTTATCTATGTATCTGTATAACCTGCTGAACACTCATACTAGTCTCTACTCTCAAGGGTCTCAATGCGGCTTTGCTCCGTGTCTCCCCAACGTGACGTCATGCAATGCATTCTGGGGAAAATGAGAATCAATAGCAAACCGCTAAAACAGTACCTACCTTTTCGTATTACATTCCCTTTTGTGATACCTAACAACATTAAATACAATAAATAACGGTTTAAATCTTTATTACCAACAAGCAAATTGCACAAATTCGTTGGAAAATAAACCCTGCAACGCAGCCTTTAAATAGGCGCCCGCTGTCTGTGAGGTCCCCCAGGCGTGCCGGGGTCATGGTGTGATTGTGTCCCCTGTGTCTCCGCCGTCCTGTCTCTTCAGCTCTGCATCAAGCTGGAGAACTGGCCACGGCTGGGCTCGGTGTTCAGGAGGGTGTGCCAGTCCGGACTGCGCCCCTTGGACCTGGAGCAGCTCAGCGGGCGCATCACCGTAGCCCTCCTGTCCGAGGCCAGCGGCAAACTGGCCATTCCCTTCGCCGCCTTCACGGACATGGGTAACGATGGGTTTCCTGCAGATTTGTCCCTCGGAATATTCCGTTCACTCTGACGATCACGAAGATTAATGTTTAAAATGGTCCAAGATACCCTCTCCTCCCAGCTGCCGTGCTGGTGTGGGACTGAAAGAGTTTTGGTAGATGACTGTCCCTTTTCCACTGTGACTGGGCCCCACAATCCCTACTTGCAACTAATATGCAGACAACAAGCTTTAAACTGTACGTGTTGGCACTGGTTAAACGACTGGTTGCGACACCTAAACGCTCTTGCATCGGTGTTCATGAGTCCTACAAGGTGTGCTCTAGCAACACGGGGCACACTGAGGGCGCACTCACACTAGGCAAGTTTGCCTGTTCCGTGCTGCAGGAAGATTCATCACGATTCCCCCACTCCCCCCGCTGGCCCGTGGTCACACTGCTCCCAAAGGCCGTGGCCAGGGCACGATTGCTCCTTCATACATACGGCATCACTTCGTAATACGATAAATACGTCATCACCAAGCGTGGTGTCCAGCTGCGACTGAATGCTGTCGTCGGCCCAAATTTCAAGTAAACACTCGACTTCACTATCGCACCAACGTAAACCCACTCGTGAACCGCTTGCTGCCATTGTGTAAAATGATTGTTGTGGGGAAGAAGGGCATGGACCTATAAAGAAAGAAGGGTCGCGCAAGGACTATGTCCTCCAGCTCACGTTGCGTATCCGCTCGTGTGCGCTTGTCATCTCATTAACATCTGTACTTTGGCCACGGCACACCTCTCCCAAGTGTGCTGTGGCCAAGGGGCTGTTCCGTGCTGGAATCGGATGGCGTGGTCACACTAACCAAACATTCGAGACTTTAGAATGCAAATAAGCTCGAACACTAGTGTGAGTGGCCCCTCATAGTCTTAATATTAATGCAAGCCACTTCAATGTTTTTAATGTGACATTTTGTATGTTTGTTTCTCCTGTCTGTTTCAGTCTCACAGGAGGGCGTCGATGACCTCATGAAGACCACCCTTGGTCGAATAGGGGTCTCCCTCATGCTTAGATACTACAAAACCAACCAGTGGGAGAAGGTAGTGTGTCTGTGTACAATAAGCATATGCATAAGCACATAATGCCAATTATATGCCCTTGCATGTGCATGGGGTGTTTTTTAAATCCCCTGCTCTGAAAATACTATAGGAACCTGTTAGAAAAGACAAGTCTGTTTAATTCAAATGATACCTCCAACTGGCTCTTCGTCTCCGCTTCTTCTTCCATGACTGCCAAGTGCTTTTCAATAGACCTTTTGGAAAAAGGCATTTATAAATCCCAGTTAAACTAGAGCTCCCTGTAAATACATGTATTTGCGTCCCCATCTATCTGAGCAGGGTCGGCGAGTGGTGGAGATTCTGTCCAGCATTCAGGTTGCCTTCTCGACTCTGAAAGTCTTCTTTTGCAACAAGCGCGCTGTTTCTCGCTGCTCCCTGATCACCGTGGCTTCCAAGCTCTTCCTGCGGAGCGGCAGCATAGAGGGTGCGCTCAACACACTCAGAGGTAAAGATGTGCCCAAGTATGGAGGAGAGATTGTTATAGAAAGGATGTCCAGATAAACTAATTTGCCTGGGTGTCATTTCTGATAAAAACTTTGTCTAAACTACCCTTGGGAAGGATTTGTTTGTGGTGGGTATGACGGTGCCTTGTTAAGTTTGACTTAACAAGTCAAACTTAAGTCAAACTTTGTCCATTGGACAAACCACAAGCACGAGAGGTGTTGCCTGTCAGGGGCCTGCCGTCCACCACTGGTTGGGTCTGTTGTTTGTTGCAGACAATGAGTGGTTCCTGGCCTCCTGCTCGTGGCCCTGTAGGCCCGAGGACCTGGAGGAACGCACCCATCTGCTGCTGCGGCTGGCAGAGAGCACGGCCCAAAGGGACGCTCTGGAGATCCTCTCAAACCTCCCGGGCCTCAAAGAGCCCAACGGTGAGGGAGAAACCCCCAAGATATGATGATGGTGCCCAGGACGTTATTGACGTTTCAAAACAAAAAATATTCTATTATAAACATGAATTCAAGTAAAATTGAAGAACATTATCACTGCATTAATAAATCTGTAAAAATGTATCGAGTCTAACTGTTCTGTCAGCGTATTCAAAAAGCAGCTAGTTCTTGTGTATTTGTATTTTCCCAAGCCTCCCCACCTGAAACCATGCCTCAAACCATGCAAAGAACACCTCCAATGTCCTCCCCTCCCTGCAGAGTCTGTGGACATCTCCCAGTACGGAGCCGTGTTCAACGCTCACCTGCAGGAGTGCATGGCGAAACGGATGCTGCCCATGGCGTCAGACGTGGCGGAGCTGATGCTGTGCAAGCAGCTGGAGGTGCAGGCGGGCCTGCTGCAGACCCTCCTCACAAACTGGGCAAGCAAAGCCCCTGGCACCGCGCGCGGGAAATATTTGTCCGTAAGTCTCTGCAAGCACGTACCAACAATGGGTCGTTTTTCCATCGGTGTAAGATTTCTACATTTTTGATCGTGTCACGATCAAAAACCTTTTGATCGTGTCACATTGTGTATTTTGAATGTGCCGCTGGCGTAATGGAGGTCAGGTTGGGGACCTGCCCTCAATAATGGTAGCCTGAACACTTAATCTTCATCTTCATGATGAACTTCTGACACATCAGAGGCAGCCCCTCTTGTTTGTTTACCCATAGAGTTCCTCAGTCGTCACATTAAACCCGCCGTCTAATAGATGGAACGGTTGTGATGGAACGGTAGTGATGGCCCTACCCGGGCCAGGTGTACAGGAAATCTGGGAGGGAGGGAATCCGGACGCATATGCCACAGCAAATAAATCATGCGCTCGCAGACTTGTCTAGTTTCCAGGCTATCATTATCAAAGGCATTATTTAAAAAAAGTTTTCTTTGGGCAACAAATACATATAATTAAAAGGTTTCTTATTGAAGTAAATTGCAGTTTAGAGCTGATGGCTTCACTGCTTCAGTTATAGCAATAAAAACGGCATGCATTGAGACGACATGAACACATTTGATCAACCTAGCAAAAGCATGAGGCGCTGTCTCTTTAATGGGGAGACATGCATGACCTTGGCCTCACCCTGCAACGGTCTGGGGGGCAGGTGCGCTGAACGCCGGCTACTACCCCGAAGTGGCCGCGTCTCGGGGCCTTCAGTCCCTGTGCGTCCCCCCGACCCTGGGAGAGATGGAGATGGCTCTCTGCCTCGAGATGCTCATGTCCACCAACCTCTCCTTGGAGCTCCAACCGGAGGTCCTCTGCATCACCGTCCAACGGTAGTGTGTGTGTGTGTGTGTGTGTGTGTGTGTGTGTGTGTGTGTGTGTGTGTGTGTGTGTTTTTTATTGGTCATATAACAAGGTATGAAAAGTGGCAATACCTGCAAAGATTGTGCAACATTAAAAAAATACGATATATTAAAACAAGCCCCATTTAGAATAACTAAAAAATTAAAATCTGCAAAAAAAACCTATAGAGGTATTCTGCACACTATATTGGATAGAGATGATTAAAGTGTATCAGTCGGAGGACGGTAACACCCCCTCTCCCTCCGACCAGGAGCGTCACCTGTGAGAGGGTTTATCTGTCGGCCAGCAACCGGCTCCTCTCGGCGGCGGCCGTCCTCCAGCCCAGTCTGACGCTTCGCTACACCGCCAACAACTCCTCCCAGGAGCATGAGTTCACGCTGGACACGCCCTCGGCGCGCACCTGGCTCAAGCAAAACCGCTCGTGGGCCAGCGGGATGTGGAGCCGCCTCTCCTAGCGGTCACCCCAGCTGGCACCTCCCCTTCCACTGCCCCGCCCGCGGCCACGCTCGCCGATCAAACCCCTCCTCGACGTACTCTCATTCCGAGCCGGGAGAAGGCGCCTGCATCCCCCCTACGAGGGCCCCAGGAATACCAGACACGGAGTCATGGTATTAAAGAAGATGAATGAAGGATTGTGTGTTAGGCCGAGGACTGTGCTGCGTATTTGATACTTGGTCGTGCAGCATGAAATGGTTTCCTTTATTTGGATTTATTTTGTCTTTTACAATTATTTTCCATAACCAATATGGATTCCTTTCCTTAGTTTTTCATTTGCTGTTAAAGGTTGCATAGTTATGTGTAATGTAATAAACAGAGTTGGTTCATGTTTATGCATATTTGTTTTAAGGTTACCTTTAGAATTCTGTTGAATACACTGCTGTGACAGTTCACTAATCCTGGCTTCTTTTGTAGGACGGTTTTTTAATAAACGTATTCAATTAATTGTTTTCGTCAGTACCTCATTGTTTTAAACAATCTGTTAATGTTGCATGGTATAGATTTGAGGGAACATACAACAGAACTTTTTAGAGCAACGATGCTCATCATTATTCGGTTAGACTCCGCATCCAATGTATGCATATCGGCAACAGCTTCAAGACTCCGCTAGATGGTGGACAACAACGAGCATGTTTTCACATTGTGCCTTTAGTGAGAAACTCATCGAAGCTGACTTCCCGCTCTATAAGGGTCTCCGATTTATAAATAGACGTCGTAATTTAGCTGACAGGTTGGATTACAAACAATGGCAATTACCTGAAATGCTGTCGACACCATATTTAACCTTTTTAGCCTGCATCATAACTTTCCTGCAATCATTACTACCACCTCCATACATAAAAGGGGCGATAATAACTACCTAATTAAGAAGCCTCATGACAACATCCATGACACGTTCATTAGCCCGCGTTGTTTACAGTCCCATCATCTGTCTGCCAGCCCCCGTTAAAAAGTCAGTCTTCTGCGTGGTTATGGAGCTGCTGAAAAGGTAAATTGTTCAATGGACCTCGTAGAGGGGGAAGTTAACACACAGAGCCCAGAGCTATTCAGGGGAAAATCTTTGTAAATGGCTTTGGCAGACCCAAATCAACGTCATCGTGGACTAATATGGGCTGAACATGGCCGTGACACCGTCATCAGTGTCACGAGGCAAGGCAGGAGTAATGGCAACACTTCATGCTACTCCATAAAATATTCCTTTATTTACTTAACCACGTGAAAAAGCGATCGTGTCTGCTGTGCTGTTATCACAAGATTCTCATCGTTCAGACATGTCAAACCTTTAAATTATGCTCCTCGCAATTCCTAAAACTACGTGTGATAGCCTACATGTTTCATATGCAGTATAAATGGAGGTTAACTAAAGGGCTTGGTTAGGCTATAGTTTTAGGAGAAAACCGTTGCAGGACGAAGCCGAAGTAGGCCTAGTTTAGCTGTTCGCAGCCAGTGATTTATTTTGCCCTCTAGTGGCCCAAAATGCTTTCCACTGCAGAGGATGCGGTACGGTTCGGTTCGCAAAGGTGCGGTACGGATTGACGTTTTCCAACGCCAAAAGTGGGCGTGACCCGGACTGAGCCGTACACGTATTTGCACAAACCAGTCGGTTTCAGTAATACACATACACATACAGATCGAGCGACACACCCCAGTCCGGTGATTTGGAAAAAGCGACAGAACCGTCACTTCCGCGTGCGACGTGGGGAATAAAAACAAACAAACAGTATAAGGCTCGAGGTATTATTCTTTAGCAATGAACAGGTCAAGCGGAAACCACGTCTCAAAGCCTTAGGGCGGAACAAGGAGGTGGGAAGCCGTTCCTCTGCATTCGTGGGGTAGGCAAGACAGTATGTATATCATTACGATAGTAGTTAAGTAGCTGCACGCGCGATCGACAATGCCGGCCGACATACGACCTCGGAAACTGAAACTGGGCTATTAAGACCTACCTCCCACTCCCTAACGGACCTGAGGCGAACCGAACGTAGCCTACTGATGCACCCTGCAGTGGAAACGCAGCATAGGGTAGGGGGGTGTCCTACATGGCATGATAAGCCCCTTGAGACTGTAGGCCTACCTGTGATTAAGGGCTATACAATTACATGAAATTGAATTTAATTTATTTGAACCACTGATACTGTGACATGTTATTGATCAAACACAAAGTATTTGTAATTTGTAATAATTTCTGAATCATGCCATATATCCCCCAATAAAGGATTCAGTCTGTACGGGAAGCCAACGATTTGTGGTGTGCCAGGACATCGATCTAAAAAAAATGGTGTCAAAGGGACTATGTGCAGGCCAGATAGGTACGGGTTCTGGTTTATGCTGTTATAGAGTGCCTGGCCAAAGTTTTTCGTGTCCAGGCGCAGTCCGGGACAATGAAAACCAACTTAATAAAAACCGGCATTGATGCCGGTTTTTATTCATGTCCCCTCCAGAAAATATGTTTTTCATATGTGTACTAGCCTATATTCGTGCTAAGTTGCAAGGTGATATGTTGTTATGAAATAGTTTTTCTATCATTCTACTACAAAAGCTGATTTGATCCTTCTCTTTTTACATTTTTTAAAGAAAAAATGTGAAGGTTAGTCTGATTTAAATGGGTTTTGAGCTCGCTCGAATAGTGAGACGAACAGTGAATAGCAGTATTCGTGGTGGATTCGTGTATTTGCCAAGGAGACACTTTGCGGGCCTGCGCTGGCGAACGCCAGACAAAAAAAAAAAGGGTGTGGTAGTACTGGTCCCGTGCTGCAGTGTGGATTGCACGGGGCACTTTGCAATGAATTGTTGCACAGTCAAGCGCATCTTGCTAGCAAATCGAAAACCAATTTAGTTTCTACTTTTGTTTTTACGTTATATACAACCTTGCATTGATAAGGGCCATAGGCCTACAATCGCCACGTATACCATATCGCCACTTACAACATAGCAGTGACTTCGATGAGATTAAGAAAACGGTGTACAGTATCCTAACGATTTCACAATGTTAAGTTGAGTGTGTATCACCGTTTACCTTGTTGAAAATAACAAACTCATGAACGCGCGCTTCTCTCTCTCTTCTCTCTCTCTCCTCTTCGCTCAGCTTCTCTCTCTCTCTCGCTCTCTCTCGCTCTCTCTCTCACGCACACGCACAAGCACACACACTCGCACACGCACGCACGCACACGCACACACGCGGCGCCTGAGAGAGCCGAGCCTCCCTTCCCCTCCCCAATCCGGGGCGAGCCTTGCAGCGCTGAACCAGCCCCTCCTCCTACCTCCCACCCTCCCCCTGCTCAGGGCGGAAATTGTGTGTCCATTTTACTATCCGTTGTACAGCGTTGAGGAGCAACCTTATCAATACGCGCCCACGAGACGGGGTACCAGCGCGTAGAGCGCACTCTCCATGTTTTGTTTATATCGCTGAAAACTGGGGGGAGAAGGAAGAGAGGGCACCGCCATACTGAACTGGTCGTTTTGTAGACCCGGTTTCCAGAATTAAGAGGGACAGTGTCTTGCACGATCGCAGGACTGAGTGGCTCGTAGCCCACTCGGGAGCCTCCAGAGAGGCGCGTGGAAAAGCCCTTTGCATTCCTCCGCGCATGCATAGCCAGGGAGAGGTTAATAGGAAGTGGGCTCCCTCCCAGCCGGAGCTGGGGTAAACTTGCAAATTGCGTGCAACATCGTTGGAAAGGTGTTGCGTGCTACGGAGTCCAGCGATCGTTCCGTTCAAACGTCCAGGGGCTCCTGGATCTCTCGGGTTTGCGTCCACGCGATGGACCGTGTCGCTTGTGTGCCAACGCTTTCATGAATAATTTAGAGTCTTCTGGTCCGAGGCTAGTGCTGCTGCTACTACCACCGGTCGCTGGCTGCGCCTGACGCCGAGGAACGGGCCCCGATGGTGGACTAGAGGGGAGACGACAACACGGACTCTGAGAAGCGGACGGGTATACGTTGGACATTTTCCTCGCAGGCTACTTGGTGCGCCCGTTTTATCAACGGGGCTCCGCAGTCATGTTGACTCAGTGGGGGAGGAGAGACGCACCTCATACTTAGACGCTATATCTCTGTCACTACAATTACAGATTTATTTCATGAAACCAGCCTCCAAGACGACAGCGAACGTTTTACCCGTCTAGGCGCTAAAGTGCGTGTTTATGATTATTCAGAAATTACAACGATGCCTTTCTTTAAGCTGCCTTATTATGGGGATGAATTGTCTTGTTAGTTGTAGATCAATGTGTCTCCTGATAAGTTGATCTCAACCTTATCGATTTCAAAGTTGCTACCTCATTTTTTTTTTGCATCTGTTCAGTGTTATTTACTGTAAGAATTTTTACAAGTCGATAAGCAAGGGTGATCCGACTTCATGTATACCTCATAAATCTACCTCAAACACAAACATCATAACACACCCCCAAATTAGATTCCTGGACTAATTCACGTTTTGAATCGAAGCTGTTCATAGTGGCGATGCAGATGGCTTCGTTCCCCGACACTGACCTGCAGACGTGTCCGCTCTGCAAAGAGCTCTGCGGCTCCTCGGCGCCGATCTCGTCCAACTCCTCGACCTCCTCCTCCTCCTCCCACACATCGACCTCCTCCAGTCAGACCTCCAGGAGGCTCCACGTTCTGCCCTGCCTCCATGCCTTCTGCAGGCAGTGCCTCGAGGGCCAGCGTAGCCCGGGAGACCCCCTCAAGCTCCGGTGCCCCACCTGCGACCAGAAGGTGTCCATCTCGGAGGCCGGGTTGGACTCCCTCCCCTCCACCAACTTCCTCTTCAGCAACCTGTTGGACGTGGTGGTGAGCGCCGAGGGACCAGCACCAAAACAGAGAACGCCATCCACCGTGGTGCCTGCTGGGCGGGGGGGGGGCGCGGCTGCCGCGGGCTTCCACCACCAGCACGGGTCCGCGCTTCTCACCAGCTCCTCGTGGAGCCCCAGTGCAGCTCCTGCGACGAGGAGAACCCCGCCAGCTCCCACTGCCTGGACTGCCAGGAGTACCTGTGCGACAACTGCGTGCGGGCCCACCAGCGGGTGCGCCTCACCAAGGACCACTTCATCGAGCACCTGAGCGAGAGCTTCCACCTGGGCGGCCGCGCCAACGCCCTCACCAACGGCAACAACACGGCGGGCAGCCCGGGGGCACGGTGTCCCTGGCCCCAATCCCTGCCAAGAACAACTTCGCCCTGCTCTCGCCCTTTCCAGGACCGCATTAGCTTCTGCAGCACCACGACAAAGGAGGTGATATCCCACCGCACGCAACACCAGGAACACGCATCACTGCTCCGGGAATCGCCGGCCGGGAAGGTCCCCCTTCGCCCCCAGGAACTGGAGATGTTGCCTGGTCTTCCTTACTGGGAATGTGAGGACACTGTGGTGATAGGATAGTGGAACTTCATGGGTGGATGGGAGAGAATTCCCCCCCCCCCCACACACACACACACACCACACACACACACACACACACACACACACACACACACAACGCGCGCACACAAATCAGATCCTAAGAGCTATGGAGAATATGTCGTGTGGTGTTAAAGACTGCTGTTTTATACCTGCTTTGGGACGCGTAGAGGAAGGTTAAATGGGATGGAGGGGAAATTAGTGTTATTTCCATGGATTATGTCTCATAGCCAAATGACAATGACTATAAACGAATGGTCCGTGTCTAGACTGAGATAAAACCAATGGATCGATATTTAGAAACGGCCGGTACTTTCTTGAACAGGTTGGGCAGTCGGAGGTTGGTCCGAGCCCACCCCTCTCTCAATCACCGGCCACACAAACTACTGCAAGCGGCCTGGGAATCACATTCGTCACTGTAATGGCATAACGTGCGTGCCCTACTGGTCTTTGTAGCGTAATGGCATTATGTGTGTGTCTGTGTGTGTGTAACAAGAGAAACACCAGGCCATATGGACTAAAGTTCAAAGGGAGATTAGTGGCTCTTCACCTTGTTCCCCGAAGACCACCAGGCATGTGTGTTGAGCTGGATTTACACACACACACACACACACACACACACACACACACACACACACACACACACACACACACACACACACACACACACACACACACACACACACACACACACACACACACACACACGTGTACGTTTCTGGCTAATCTGTACCACACCATACACTGGGGCAATAAAGAGACCCCTGCCGGACATGCACACATGTTTCTCTAATTGTTGGACGTCCTTCTCATGGAGATATTATAAAACTCTCGTAACAACAGGCAGCCGGGGAGAAATTGCAGGTCACAGAGCCACCCACCAGAGCAGCAAAACACACCAAGAACTGGAGCTTTTTTTCTGGCTTTAGGCTGCAATGTACTACTCCCCTAACCATCAGGGTGGTACAGTCGTAAAAGGAGAAGGTTGAGCCTTGTTGAATAAAACAGTAAACCTCTCGCAGCGAATGCTGGCTTCTTTTTATTCCGTTTCTTGTAACACAATAATGGCTTAGTCAGCGAAGGAGAAGATATTGCACTATCTATTGATCTGATGACAGTTGATATTCTCTTTATGGTACGCCGCCTGCATTAGCTCACTGTTAGAGAGAGCGAAGGAAGCAACGGTCAGCTTTGTTTTTACCCTTTAATCCCTGAGATCATCGCTGATCAATAATGTAGTGGCCCTTTTTAATGAAATTAACCTCAACCCCATCACAAAAAGAGGATAGGAAGTAATTATCCTCCATGCTGATACTTAACGTTGTTTTTGTTTTTTATGTCCTATGAATAAGGAAGCCCCTTCACTTGTTAACCAAGTAAAACAAGCTTGTTTTTTTATTTTCCTTTTCAGTGTTCTAGCCAAATTGTGAATGAAACGTTTGTGTCATTTCATTCAGCATTCCGAAAAAGGCTGACACGCTAGAAACAACGCTCAACTTGCGCCTGATTTGAGGGTTTGAGGGTTACATAAAGAACTAATGACTTCTAGTCTTCTAGTTTCTGACCTATCACGTGTGGTTGGCGGAACCAGGGTTTCGACATTTCCAGCCAGCAAAAGCCATACAGCCCTTCCAGAATGACTTAAAAAGGCCTTTCAAAACAGGAAGGCTGGCGGGTAGGGCCTGGTTCTTAATCCGACTCTCCAGGAAGTGCCACTAGAGGCTGAGGGATTCAACACCTCATCATTAACATTGAAATGATCCACATATGGTCCAAAAGATTGGTCCAAGTCTAGCATGTGGCAGATCTCTTTAGAGGTTCCCACCTCCCAAAGCTATTCCAAAGTGTGTGTGTGTGTGTGTGTGTGTGTGTGTGTGTGTGTGTGTGTGTGTGTGTGTGTGTGTGTGTGTGTGTGTGTGTGTGTGTGTGTGTGTGTGTGTGTGTGTGTGTGTGTGTGTGTGTGTGTGTGAAGAAAAAAAAATAGAAAAATGGGTCATACTAGGGTCTCGATTTTGTGTGGAGGTGATTTAGCCACCCTTCCCCCTCTCTTCCCTCTGCAGCCCATTGCCAGTAAATAGGTGGGTTCACTTTTCCAGTAAGGGCTCTGTTTCTCAGTAATGCCTCAGCCCACTCACTCATTCACTCAAGTCATGCAGACCTGACCCCCGGGGAGGGGAATGACACAGGATAAGCCCCTGCGTCTCTGCTACCTGTGAGTCAGGGGCAGGAGGCAGTTGTTGTCTAAAGAAAGGGATACACAAGCTCGAATCGATCCGCTCTGAAACGGTGACTCACTTTGGCCCCACGTTCCAAAACCCTTAAATAAGTCCCAAGTTGTTCTCGAATAAATGTGTCTCTTCCTTCCTTCTAACACCCGTCCCACGATTTGGGGAAAGCTTTGTGATTGGCCCTATTATGCGGTCTTCTTCACACAAGGCAGTAATTGGTAGAATACCTGGGTGGTTGTTTTGCTTGATTCTTGTGATATCGTGCAGGAATATCCGCTTGGAGTATGGGTCTGCGAACCATTCGTTAACACGTTTGGCCCTTCCTCTATTGTGTTGACAATCAAAAATCACAACAACCGGATGAGGCCTGATTCTTTCATCTTAGTAGTTTCGTAACATCATTGAACAGTCAGATATTAAAGTACTGGTAAGTCAATGGGCAAGAACTTAACAGATTTATAATTTGAATTATTTAAATTTTTAACTCTGAACCAATTTTTTTGAGACATTTTGTTGCTTTTGTCTGCTTTTATTCTTCTCTGCTTCATCAAAGCTGATCGTTTTTTACTCGGGGCCAATCGTTCTACAAAGAGACTTCACTGAGTTCTGGGAACTTGTAACTGCCATTTAACATTAATCCTGATGTGTTAGTCATGAAATGATTAATTGAGTGATCGGTAAAATGTTAGATTAATTGACGATAATTCAACCCAGGTCTGTGAATGAGGTGTGTCGCGGGGAGTGGGGAAGGTGTGTGTGCTGTTACACAGTGCGTCTCGACAGAGACTCCATCAGAGCGACATCACTCCAGCGTGGCTGTTCAACTCGTTATTAATGTTTTTTTAAACTAAGCAATGGGGGTGTTTTCCCCTCCCCTATACCAGGCGACATTTGTGATTTGTCTCGGTCTACTTTGCGGCCCTGTGCTTCCCATGTCCCATGACTTTATGGGACTTTTTTTTTAGGTGTGGTTGCTAGGAGACCCATTGGAAACTCTATCTGAATGGGGCACCATTTATGACACCTACTCGGCGGAGCCTGAAAACTAATAAAAAGCGTTTTCACAAAGGCTCATTCAGAACTAGTTTGATGAACACCAAATTCAAATTCTCGTTGGTTAGAATAGGGCAAGTCAGGTGTCTGTGTTTTTGGGATGTGTATGTATACTTTTCTGTGCTCGTGTACGACTTTACATACTACTTTGAGTAGTATGCATTTTTTAAGAGTAGTAGTAGTAAGCATTTTTTAAGATCGAGGTTTCCAAGACAAACGATGAATGTGTATTACTCTCATAAAATCCTCGTCTATATGTTTACACATTTGTGGCATAGAATGCCACAATCATAGATGAATCGCTGTTACCATCTCTTAATCGATTTGAAGAAGGATATGATGAAGAGCATTTCAGTTGTGGCAGCTTAACTATCAAGTTATGTCCTCTGAAACCAAGAGAGTCGCATTATCTGAGCCACCCAGACCTGTAGCAACGCTTTCAGGGCTTAGTCTGGCTTTAGCTGACCACCTCACTTCTATAAGATTGCCCATTTAATTAAATGCAACATTCTGGCCCCATAGGTTGTTAAAGGACTGGCCCGATTACATCCACTTAAGCTTTGACTTATTTGTGAGGTTTTCCAATCAAATATTTGGATATCCAAAAAAAGAGACGTGGAGCGTTCTAATGTCTTGCACCCTTGACGTATACATTTTTAAATTTATCACTGAGATATCACTAGGTTATTCGGAAGAAATCGAACCTAACCCCCTACTTTCAGTGTCGCAAAAAAACAAAAAACTTTAATGTACACATACTGTATGTACCTACTCTTCCTCAGAACAGGTTAGGTTTAAAACAACATTCCCTGTGTAGCTCTACCTCTCGAGTACCACTCTCCCAACCCCCTACGTGTGCGCTATACTATTGGACCCATACATCCCTGTTGGCCATTTAAAGGGACTTTGCCGTCATAAAAGAGCTGCATTTTCCACGAGTCAAGGAACCTTTTCCTCTGCATTGTTGCGTAACCATTCCAAGGTCTTCCTATGATCTGCCATTGTTGTGTTCTTCTCGCTGTGGAAAAATACAATTGTGTGTTGGGCTTTTAGTTTAGTTCATAATGGAAATGCAGTCCAATTGCTTTGTATCACTGGACTAGTGTGTTGCTTGGCTTTGATTCAAAGGCTCCAATATGCACACAATATATGTGTTTGAATCAAACTAGGCCACTTACTAGGGGATAATTCTTATTACTAGCAGTACATTTGTAAAAATGTAATCATTGTTAACTGGTAAGAATACTTATGAATACCCACAGTGTTTGCAGTTCTTTAAACATTCCCCATTCAGTTCCACAGACTAATGAGTCATTACGGTTGTCTTGTGTTGTGATGTAGACCCAACGGCTTCAATGGCTGGCGCCTTTTGTTTTGATTCGCCAGGGGTCTAATCCAGGGTGTTCATTCACACAGAGCCAGTGCTATTCTGTTCCACCGCTCCGCACTGACAAAGCGGAAGCACGCCTGTAAACGCAATTAATCCCTAACAAAACATCCTAAAGACCCTTGTTTGGAAGCCGCCCGCGACATTACCCCGAAAAGCTTTTTTCAGTTTGGTCTCCCTCGGCCGGCCGGCCGGTCGGTCGGTCGGTCGAAACGGTCGAACGGTCGAGCCGCCGCCGTCGCGGTGGCTGGGCAGACGGCCGGGGTGTAGCATTAACATTCAGATTAGTTGGTGGTGGTCTATTTACACACATAAGTAAATATGCTGGCCTATTGGCGCTCAAAGCCTCTCCGTGCCAGCTGTCCCTGTGTTCGGAGTGCGCTGGCCGGCCCCGGGCGGCCCCCTCACTGCTTATGCGCTGGAAACGGAAAATTGGATTACATCAAACGGTGGCCCCCACACGTCGTGATGTCACCCCCTCATGCATACAAACACTTCCACAGCTCTGTCCTGCCACAGGGAGGGGGCTGATTCTAATGATATGATAATCTGGCAAAGCGGAGCGCACCTCCCCCCCAGCCCCCCCCCAACACCCCCCTTCCTTTTCAGGGCAAGCTGCTATCGCCATGGAGATTGCCCCACACACGCGCACAGGCACACACACACACCTCCCCAGGGGAGTCGGTTTTATGGGGAGGGGTCAGAGGTGAGAGGCGTGGGCTCGGGGACGGGGCTGGGAGCTGGGGCTAGTTAAACGACGGCGAGGTGAGGAGCAGAGTGAGGCTGAGGCCGGGACAGCCAGCGCTCTCCTCGGGAGCATTCTCTCGTTTCTCAGAAGCTGTAACCGTAGACGCTATCTCCTACACACAGACGCGCGGTGCCAGCGTTTCTGTTTCCTGGGACGAACACGTCCGTCGTCCATCTGTGGGCACTTAGTGTGTGTGTGTTTGTGCGTGCGTGCGTGCGTGTGGGTGTTTGTCACGAGCAGGCTGCAGAGATTATGTGAAGTTGGACTTCCACAGTTTTAATGCACAACATGTGCCCAATAATTAGAGAACAGCTCCTTTATTTCCTGTGTGTGTGTGTGTGTGTGTGTGTGTGTGTGTGTGTGTGTGTGTGTGTGTGTGTGTGTGTGTGTGTGTGGTGTGTGTGTGTGTGTGTGTGTGTGTGTGTGTGTGTGTGTCCTAGCTTTGATGCCCTATCTGAAGCCTCTGGGCTCTGTATGCTAAGGACTGAGAGGAAGTCCTTTGTCATGTTTGCATTAGACAACACACGACATTGTCCATTGTGAAAACTCTATTGTGCACATGATACAGTTTGTTTAGTAGGCCCTTTATCAGATGTAATTACTGTTGATTAATTAGGCTGTGGAATTCGTCTCTGGGTCGTCACGCTTGTGCGTTCCGACCGTCGTGTAAAAGTACTGTTTTGGATTTCGAGTAAGTATTTTCCTAGGGTGTTGGTTAACGTGTGTGTGTGTGTGTGTGTGTGTGTGTGTGTGTGTGTGTGTGTGTGTGTGTGTGTGGTGTGTGTGTGTGTGTGTGGTGTGTGTGTGTGTGTGTGTGTGTGTGTGTGTGTGTGTGTGTGTGTGTGTGTGTGTGTGTGTGTGTGTCACACGGTGTGGTACACTCAGATTGCCTTGGGCAATGCAACTGTGTACATAAGACATACATCTGCCTGCTCCATTTTCCCTTGTAGAGCTCCTGGCTTCTCTCTCCTCTTTGTTTCAGTCCCCTGCCTCTCTCTCTCTCTGTCTTTCCTCTCTCTCTCTCTCCCTCTCCCTCTCGCTCTCTCCTGTCGCTCTCTCCTGTCGCTCTCTCCCATGACATATTATTCCCTCTCTTTCTCATGTTACTCTTCTGTCTGCTCCCCATTCTCGCTCTCTCTTTCCCCCGCTCTCTCTCCGCCTCAGTTGCCACACACACACACGCTCACGCTCACACACGCTCACGCTCACTAGCTAAGGAGGAGGCCAGCTGACTGTGGTTTGTTTTCGTTCTCGGTGTGAGCGGGTCAGCCAATCAGAGGGCCTGGCTGTGACCACCGCCCCCCTATACAGTATGTAGTATCTGGCAGGGTTTCAAAACACCAGCAGGCGTGTCTTGTGTGTGTGTGTGTGTGTGTGTGTACCGGTATGTATGTATGTATATATGTGTGTGTGTGTGTGTGTGTGTGTGTGTGTGTGGTGTCAACACAAGTTTATGATGTGAGAGAAGGGAAAGGAAGGAAAGGAGAGTTGAGAGGTGAAATGGCATGCACGCTATGGAGCAGGTGTGTGTGTGTGTGTGTGTGTGTGTGTGTGTGTGGGTGTGTACCTACTATAAAGTTTTTGTTTTTTTCGTCCTCCCTTGGTTAATTTTTTTTTGATGTGCTTTGAGTGAAAGTTTGTTCATGTGCAATTATGTGGCCAATCGTTAAATCAGCTACATCGGTGCTCTGTGAGTTGGGTAATGGTTTGGTTGTTGATCCCTGATCCTGTGATCATATTCTCCTTGCCAACACGTTGGAAGGATGTGATCTGTGGTCTGAGTTTGGGAAAGGATTTGCTGTTGGCGAAGCAAAGCTTTCCTTTAGCTGCCCTCAACCCCAAACGATAACTTTAAGTTACGAAATTTCTGGATTTCTGCGATTCCAGGAAAGGCATTTGTACCACGGTCCCAAGGTCCTTTATTATCTTTTATCTTTACTTTATTTGTAACCACTCTCTCTTGTCCTTTTAAAATATATGAAAAAGAAAGAAGGCTCATCCTTTTTATTATTCCTTTTTTTTAGAATAGATAGATATTTTTATTCACCGTAATTGAATAAAGTCTTTTAGTTTTTGAAGACTTTGGAAGTGTTCGGCAGCGGCTGTCCAATTCACTGACGTCGGCTCCTTGGAATGTGTGTGCGCGCCAGCCTGTGTTTGCGTGCAGCCATCTCTCTCTCTCTCTCTCTATCTCTCTGCTACTCTTCCTCTTAGTCATACTCTCTCTCTCTCTCCTCCTCTCCTCTCTCTCTCTCTCTTCGTCTCTCATCTCTCTCTCATCTCTCTCCTCTCTCTCTCTCTCTCCTCTCCTCTCTCTCTCCTCCTCCTCATCTCCTCTCTCTCTCTCTCCTTCTCCTCTCCTCTCTCATCTCTTCCCCCCCCCCCCCCCCCCCCCCGACTCTTATAGAGAAAGCATGTGTGTGTCTGCCCGAGACCTTCAGCGAGGTGCTCTGGGAGGACTCCGGTGAGCCATGCATGCTGCTGCTCTGCCTCTTGACTCAAGGCGAGCTCGCTTCAGTCCAACCACAACCTTGTCCCAACAATATGTCACGGTTCGTTGTGTTCACAAACGAGAGCGACTGACAACGACGGGGCGAAAGGGGAGGGTCTACCCCCCCCCGGTCAACCCCCCCCCCCCACCTCCCTTGGCTTGTTTTCAAGGCAGAGAAGTGCTCCTTTCACAGCCGCTGCTTCCTGGCACTGCAGTGTGATGTTACGGGCCCACCACGGGCCCACCACGTGCCCCCCAGCCCTACCTCCTCCCAGCCCCACCCGCAAAAGTGGGTGTGTAGTGTGCACGCCGCCAGCGAATGCTCCAACGCTGGATGTGACTGGCTGGTCAGGCCCGTGCCCTCTACCCCAGTTCCCAGCACCTATAGGAAAGAGCGGGGGAGGGGCCGTGGAGGGGGCTCGGCCGCCAAGCCTACTACTGCCTGCTAGCGCTAGGCTAAGCTACGGTTGCGTTGCTAAGCCCAGCCCACTGGACCTTACAGTATTGCGTAGTCAATGTTGCATGTGTTTCACTGTTTTAGGTCCAACGTCAGAACCTTATAGTTATGTATTTGTATATTTGAACAAATTAACCTATGTATTATTTGGTTTTATACCTGTGTTGGTGTTGTGAACACACCGGTCTGCCTTGTCCATGCAGCTATTTGGATTTGACTGAGACAAGGGGTGAACATCCATCCATCCATCCATCCATCCATCCATCCACACGAAGGATTTACAATGACTCACTTCCCCAGCGGGCTCCTGAGCTGATCCGGCTGCCGCCAGGCCGGCTCTGCACCTCCATGCCGACGACACGCATGTTTAATATGTGTCTGTCAGTTTTTTTTGAAAAAAAAAAAAGGACTGCGAATTGGGTCCAGGGCCTCTGAAGTAGACTCACGTAATTCTGAGGCTCCCCCTCGCTCCCCTCGCTCTCTCTCTCTTATATATAGTCTAGGCTTTCTCTCTTTCCCCATCCTTTTATTGTGTAGTTTGTTCATTCTTTCTTTCTTAGATGTTGAGAACATTGTCTGGGGTCTATTATTCCCTGAGCATGTTTACTCAAGTGCAGCGAAGCAAAGCTACTGAAGCGGAGGTGAGAGGCGGAGATGGAGAATACCGAGGCCAGAGTAGAATGGGAGAGAGGAGACTGGCTCTCTTTAGTGCAGCAACCTGTATCCGTTTGGTTAATCAATAATATGGATCGGCTGAGGCCAGCGTGTTATGCAATCCTTGACCCTGTGTGTGTGTGTGTGTGTGTGTGTGTGTGTGTGTGTGTGTGTGTGTGTGTGTGTGTGTGTGTGTGTGTGTGTGTGTGTGTGTGTGTGTGTGTGTGTGTGTGTGTGTGTGTGTGTGTGTGTGTACTACGCACGCAGTGTCGGGTCAAGAGTTTATAGGCAGTTCTGCTCCCTCCCAGTGGAGGTGTTCTGTATATCTGTACGGCCTACGTATAACCACAGCTGGATTTAGCTTGGTGGGGTTTTGTAGGCACTACAGACATTATTTAATGTGTTGGGACTCAATAGTGGGGGATCGATCAATTTAATGCAAATGTCATCATAAAATCACACACACACACACACACACACACACACACACACACACACACAACACACACACAACCACACACACACACACACACACACACACACACACACACACACACACACACACACACACGTTCTCTGCCATGACACTATGCTTCACACCTATCCATCCATCATCCCCCCCCAACCAAGCCCCCCCCCCCGCTGCATTCCAGCCTTTTGTTTTGTCCCTTCCCCTCGGTATTTGGGGAGCATTTGTAAGCTTTTGGGGAGGGGGGTCTCCGGAGAAGGGGGGGGAGCTGAGGAGCTGTGAGTTGGGATGACATTAATAGGCGAGATTCAATAGAAAGAGGGAAGGCAAGAGAAATATGGAGAAAAGGGATCCAAGAGATGGTGGGGGGGGAGGAGTGGCTGTCAGAAAGGAGGAGTTTCTTTTTGTGTGTGTGTTGGTGTGTCCTATTTAGATTGTTCTCCTACTCCCACTGGGGAATCAGCCATTATTGATGGATTGATTGTAAGCCCCGCCCCCTCCATTCGGATCTCCTGCTATGGAAGCCATTGATCCCGTGTCTCTCTGGGGTATATGATGGTCAGCGCATATTTAATTAGCTCCTCATTAGAGCCAATCAGCATTCTTTCATGGGTTTTATGGAAGGGCTATGTTTGTGGATATACGTTAACTTTATCCACAGATACTTTTGAGTTACTTGATTTATTTTTAATCAATGTTCTCTTAAAGATAGAGTTTGTTTGCCTGACCCAAAAGTAATGCGTTTGATTAATGCATTAATCAAACGCCCATCTGGAGCGATTGATCCAGCAAGTGATCTCTAATTCCTTGCTCCTTTCTTGGAGGATGCAGCCTCTCTCTGGGGGTGCCGGGACACTTCAGACTCCCCCCCCCCCCCCCCCCCCCTGTCAACCATGTATATGTATGGGCCGCTTGTTGTTTGTGTATATGTATATGTGCCATTAATCATTACAATGCGTGCATTGATTCGGCTCATCACATGTTGACCGTTGGTGGGGGACCCGATGATGTTCATCCAATCGACGGCCGTGACACCCAGCTGGGAGTCCTCTCGCCCTATCAGAGGGATGGCTTTGCACCGATTCGGGTCGCGTCAAACACGCACAAGACATGCGTGAAGTTCACTGAATCCCTGCCTCCCTGACCGCATCAAATCAAAGAGGAGGAAAAAAAAAAATCCAGGCCGATCACTCTTCTGTAATTACATGGGTTAAAAAGAATCTCTCTCTCTCTCTCTCTCTCTCTCTCTCTCTCTCTCTCTCTCTCTCTCTCTCTTTCTCTTTCTCTTTCTCTCTCTTTCTCTCTCTGTGTGCAGGTGTTCCTGTTCTTCTGTGAGAGCTGCTCGGTGCCCGTCTGCAGGGAGTGCAGTGCGGGGCGCCACATGGGCCACAGCTTGGTGTACCTGCAGGACGCCGTGCAGGACTCCCGGGCCGTCACCACCCAGCTGCTGGCCGACGCCCAGCAGGGCCGACACGCCGTGCAGGTGAGACCCCCCCCCCCCCCCCCTTTGAATCAGTGTTGTGATTATTCATTGCGATTAACATGTCATCGATTTCATTGGACCACCGGGCCGCCATGTCACTTGGCTCTGTGCCATGTCCTTAGCGGTAGCGATGGGAAGAATATGATTTTAATTTCAATACATTACTTGGGATCTTTCACCATTAATTGAAAAGGGATTTTGATTAATATCCATTTAATTGTGCGGACTGACCTCACACTCTCAAGCTGGGTGGCTCGGAAATGTAAACACAATATCTCCGATCGGATGTGGTTTGACATTTCGACGTGTGCTCTGATACATCTATCGGCTGTGATGAAACTGATAAGGGTGTGTATTGATCCAGTTCCGAATTTAATTAGCGACAGTGCGGAGGACATGGAGGGCACCCCCGTCCCTCAATTGGGACATCAATATTAGTCATGGAGATTTGTGACGCAAGGCCACATGGTCATTTGTATGCGTGTGTGTGTGTGTGTGTGTGTGTGTGTGTGTTAGTGTGTTTTTAAAATTTAGAGGAAATTAGCCGTCAGTGTAAATGTTGTTGCTTTGCAATTTCCAGGGCTGATTTATAAAGCAACAGAAATCACATTTCTGCATCGACAAATTCACTACGCACGAAAGCAAAACGCAACAAAAGCACAACAAAAGCACAACAATCGGGTGGTAACCCTCAAATCTTCATTCACAGAAACAAACGACACATGCCGCTGAAACCCTCGACGCATTCGACAAGCTCCAGGTCACTTTTGGTAATTGCGTGCCAATTTGCATCTCAATCCGTCTGATGTATTCTCCCGCTCCGGGATCAATACATTGACACTGTGCAGATGTATTGACCCGCCCACACAAAGGGAGGCCCGGCGCAGAGTGCAGAGCGGCTGGGGAAGGACTTTAGAGGGCTGGCTTTATGAGCAGATGTCAGCGCTCCGATCGGAGCTGTTAAAAGATGCCCCGTGCCAGATGGGGCAGCGTTTCATTGTGGTCTTAGGAGGTGCCGGACCACCACCACCACCACAGCCCTGGACCAACAGCATGTGACCCAGAGGTCCCCGTTTAAAACGATGCCGCTATAATGACGTTAGGTGTTGATTTGAGCTGGGGAAATTCGATTTTATATGTTCCCTAGTCCAACACACTGCAGCGACTCGGATAAAAAATGGGCGGGTTTGTTTTCAATCACACGGACACACTCGTGCGTGCACATGCACACGCAAATATTGGTATTTATCAATTAAGAGGCCTTGACGTATAGGATGATCTACAGGTCATTCTTGTATGGAGCCACTATTAGACCCCTCAAACGTCTCGATCTCATTGGACGAACGCCGCTGGCGGCGTATGTTAAAACGGGCAGCTGTACCTTTGAGAAGCGCTATAGATGCTGGGGTAGCTGCGGGCTAGGGGTGGGCTAGCGGGCTACCAATCAAGTTGTTGATGTTTGAGAGGGACCAGAGCCGGGAGAAAGCCAGGGGTTAAGAGGTGGTCCAGCTGGTCAGGCCTGATGCTGGGGAGGGGTCGCATGGGGTGAGGTCCGAGGGTCCGAGGGGGTGGGACTGGGACTGTAGGTCAAAGGGGTGGAGGAGGGGAAGCTGGGAGTGGGGTATGTGGGGAGGGGGCAGTGAGGTATTTAAAGGGATTCCAGAGAAGGAAACATCCCCCGCCAACAGTCTGCATCCCCCCCCCACTCCCTCCCTCCTGGCACTCCCTTTGAAACAAGGAGAACACATTAGCGGGAAACACTCCACACAAACACTAGCCTCTCTCTTCATGGCCTGATTGCAGATTGCAGATTGCATTGCACTCCTCCTCCTCCTCCCACCCCCTCCCCTGAACTCCAGCTGTGGCCTTCCACACTGATAGGCATGTAAAGGAGCAGCAGGAGATACGAGAGAGAGGGAGAGAGAGAGAGTGAGAGAGAGCGCACAAACAGAGCCACATGATTCCTGGTCATCTCCCTGCCTTGTATTGACCTCCTCCCTACTCCTGCCCCACGTATAAGGCCAGAGCTACTCAAACGCCATCGCTTCGAGATCAGCTTGTGCCAGGATTGGCTCTTCTATTTATTTTAATTTATTTTCTCTATTTAGTCACTCTAGTTGACCTTTATAGTTAATCAGGTCAGTTCCAGTGACATTTAACTATTTTACCAGCCTACACAAAACCTGGCAGAACAGCAGCAGCAGCAGCCACCCTCAAACAATAAAAAACCCAAAAACGCACCAACGAAGAAAACATTTAGTTGCATATTGAATCTGGCACAGACCGGCTGTTCAGGTTTCACCTGCAGGGCTTGGTTTGAGAGAGTCATGTGTGCATGCATATTGCAAGGCTCCTAGTTAAGGTCATAGTGTAAGAGAGTCCCTCCCGAGTGTGACACTCTCTCTCTTTTTCGCTCTCTCTCTCTCTCTCTCTCTCTCTCTGCCCTGGCTGCGATTACCGAGGTGGCCTCAGAAAACCCCCAGTACGTCTGTTTCTGATGAGGTGGGCCGCCCTTTTTGTCAGCGGCACTCAGACAAACCATTCCTGGAATGTCGTTCCGGGTGACCAATCAGGTTATGCAACACGACAAAGGAGGCGGAGCAATGCTGTGACCCGCAGCGATGAAACCCGCCGCGCTGGCCCAGCGCACTCATGGTCATCACGTGACGAGCCTGCTTGACCTTTCGGTCCCTCTTTCTCGCACACTTGAACACTTGTGACACAATCGAAGGCATGTTGGCGTCATTTAGCAGTGTTTCCTCTGTGATTCTATTTCTTGAGCAGCAGCGCTGAGGTGTGTGCCTGTTTGGGTGTGTGTTACTTTGTTTACATGTGGGTGCACGGCGGTGATGTGTGCGTGGACACTGAGAGGTTTTAGTGGGATCACTGCTTCCAGCAGGGCTCTGAGTGCATTCAAATGGTGTACAACATATAACTCGACAAGAAATAGTATGCAAGCGCACTATTGTGCACGAACAAGTAGTTGGTGCCATTATTGTTGCCGTTATATATTGTTCTATAGCAGAACATTATTTTGGTGCAATAAGGGGCACCTTAGATATATTTATTATAAATAATAAATTATAAACAATATTATTTTGGGCTCCGACATCATTTTGCATTTTTCTTTGAATATTTTAGAAAACCAGCATCGCCGCTGCACCATTGCTGGGAGCATGAAAGGGAAACACTGCAATCTTTAAACTAGTTCTCATTCACACACATTTTCAAACCAATTTTTGGGTTTGTGTGCATTTGGTGTTCTACTACGTTCCAGGTAACCTAGGAGTAAACACCGACGCTAGGGTATATGTAAACACACACGCACGCACCGTTCCCCTGCGGTCGGAAATTTCCGCCCTCTCCACATCCATTATCTCCCCCGACCTCTGACCCACTGACCTGCTGGCTGGTCAGGGCACCCCATTGGTCAGTTTTCTGTTCTTTGTCCGAGCCGTGGCGCTACATGAGAATGTCCAGGCTAGGGGAGAGAGAGAGAGAGAGAGGTAGAGAGAGAGGTGGAGAGAGAGAGAGGGAGGGAGGGAGGGAGGGAGAGAGAGAGGGAGAGAGGGAGAGAGCTGAAACAAGGGAGAGGGAAGAAAAAGACACTCGCATGACCAAGAGAGATTGATTGTACATATAAAAAAAAAAAACATTATGAGAAAGGGCTTAGAAAAAGATCTCTCCTAATGCCACCCTTTTTACAGCCCTCCCTCCCTCCCCTTCCTCTCTGAATGCGCTACCTTCTTCTGAGGGCCTGAATTAGCTGACCCTTTAACTGCCTGTCTCGAATAGCCAGGCCAGGGAGAAAAGGCCCCCCCACCCCCGCGCTAGGCATTGTTTCTGCCAAGGGGTGGGGCGCGTCTTAGGGCCCGGGTCGTAGATTATGACCTCAGAGGTTTTAGTTGACCTTTGCCCTCTGTGGCTTGTGTCACAAAGGAAGCCTTATCCAACTCCCTGCTTGTCCCTGTGAGGTCCAGCTCCCCCCCCCCGTGTGGCCATCGCCAACACCCCCCCCCTACCCCGAGAAAAGGCAAAAGAGAGAGCAATAGGGCAGAAGGGGAGGACAAAGAGCGCAACAAAAACGGGCCTTCCCCCCACTGCGGGGGTTGCAACCTAGACCTCAGGAGCGGCGTGCTTTGTGGCTCTGCGTGAGGCGGAAGCTTTGGGTTGGCTGACAGGAGGCCAGTTCTTTCCTGATCTTTTTTGATGGATCTTTTTAATTAAGACGACGCTCTCATTTCTAATCCTTTGGAGGGGGACAGTTAACCTAGCGAGCCGTGGTACTCTTAGCTTATCCATTCAGCATAAGACCGTGAGAGAAACCATAAATAATATCCAACAACACAAAACTGAAAAAATTCTCAACCTGAAGGAAAAACCTTTTGCACGCCTATTCACAGCCTGACGCATTCACACTACATCACATGTTATAATCAGTTCATCAGCCCGATGTCTAGCCTATGGATCAGCCAAATATCCCTTGGCCGACGGAAGGGAAGTCGTTTTCCCCCTAAAGGGCCGTCGGCAGGTCTTCCTGCCGCCTCCAGCCAGTATGTTTGAGTGGCAGCCGATGGGCCAGCGCAAGCCCCGCCTCATTAGGAAGCAGAGCCGTGCTGTCCCAGCATGTAACCACTCGCTATTCCTGACCTCTGCAGCTCCTCCTCCTCCACACACACACACACACACACACACACACACACACACACACACACACACACACACACACACTCCTCCAGCCCCTCCCCTCACACACACCTCCTCCACCGCTCGCTCCCACCACGTGAGAAAGTGATAGGTTGCTGCTTATGGGCGGGGCCCTGACGGCGGCCTTTCATTGGCCGTGGGGAGCTTTGCCCCGCGTCGTGTCCACTGACCCTCGCTCTCTCATATCCTGCGTCCTGTCTGTTCCCTGCATTGACAGGATGGGAAGTCATTGCTGCTAACTCGCACGCATAGCGCACTTATGTCATAAATTTGTCTCCTTTTTATAATAAATAAATAAAATAAGATATGTAAACCCTGTTTAATTGGGGGATTAGGATTCACATTCACATGTTGGTGAAAAATCTTATGCCGAGTTATCTTTACTTGTTTTTTGCCTTTCTTACCCAGATTGTATTCAGTTCTGTAGTCACTCAAAACGCTTCAAAATTAATCCATTTATTAGTATTTATTCATACATTTGGCAAAAAGTTTGGCAAAAAAAGTTAACACGGAGGCATTGAAACCAAACAAACATATTTTTTTAATATGCATACTTTATAAAAGGATCCGCCTGTAAATTGCGGTTTACCTGTCTTGCCATGATTCACACGAGTCCAAATGAATCACTGAATCTTCCAGAAGGGGAGTTTGCTGGGTTAGCATTTCCTTTCTGTTCGCCTCCTCTGTAGATTTGAGTTAGAGCTTGGCTACTGCTAGCTCAAAGGAGGCAGTTAAGGGAAAGCAGATGCTAACCCCGCCAACTCCTTCCTGGAATGATTACAATGATTCATTTAGAACGAAACAACTGAATCTAGCGCAAAGACAGCAAAACAACGCCATTGACAGGGATATCGGCCGTCGTTATATCTCCTTTCATATTGTGCGTGTATACATAAAAAATTATGCTTGTTTCGTTTACTTTTGAACATTTATTAATTAATTCTAGTAAACAAATGAATTATAACGTGGTCTGAGCGACTACAGAGCTGTATTCCCTGCCACACTCGCTCTTTATCCCTCCACCTTCAGGGCACCTCTGGAACACTGACCCAATGTCCCCCCCCCCCCCTCCAACCCCACCCCCACCCGGTCCCTCCCACAGCTGAGCATGGAGAAGGCCCAGGCCATGGCGGAGCAGGTGGAGATCAAGGCTAAGGTGGTGCACACGGAAGTGAAGGCCATCGTCCTCCGTCACCGCAAGGCGCTGGAGGAGAGGGAGAGCGAGCTGCTCTGGAAGGTGAGCCCTCCACTGTTATTTATCTTTTAAGTCCCTTGAGATGTGATGTTCATTTTTAAAGGGAGAGGGTTGCGTTAAATGAAGTAACGCATACATAAAACACAACTGAGGTCCCACAGCAGAAGAATAGTTCTGGTATTAGTTGATGCATCGTGGTTTGTGATTTCCCCCCCGTTTTACAAAGGATACATTTACGTACATTTACACGCGTCATTAGGTTCTGCCTTTGCATTGTTTTTCCTGCCTTTGCATTTGAATTGAATCCGACGTACATTGTTGTTTTTTCTTGTCCTTCGCTGGCTTAGACTGATGTAAAATACATTCAACGCATTGACAAGCAGATAAAGTCCAAACATCGTTAATTTTGTACTAGCACCAATATATTTCACACATACACTAGCACACACACCACGCACCTCACACACCACACAACACAAACCCACAACAACGTCCTTCAACAAATGGCAGGATATCCTTGTGGTTTTGCCGAAAGGTTGTGTGTTCGAACCCCCTAATGTCTAAAGTACAAAGATTACCTGTACGGAAACCTAACCCCCTTCCTGCTCATTATGTGCTGTAACTTAAGTACCTCACTGCACCTCGCTTTGGACTCAAGCATCTGCTTAATGGGAAGAAAGCAATTATTAAAATCCTCTTAAGATTTCTTTTTTCCTTCTTCCATGTCACATTTATGAGAAGTAGTGTTTCCGCTGAAGGCGTTGTTGCCTTAAATGAGGGGGGCGCAGGAATACTATACCAAAGCACAGCCATGGTTTAGGGGCCGCAGTTAAACCGTGAAGTGTACCGAACCGGGTGTAATCCACGCGGGGCCAATGGGCGACAACTGCCAGGCGGCAACGCAGTAAAGATGTAATGGAGTGTGTAGGCTATCAGACGCCCCCCCCCCCCCCCCTTCCCCTTCCTTGAACCCCAAGGTTTAAGGTTTCTTGGGAAAGTAATGTTTTTGAAACCCTTAAAACCACTTCAATAATTCTCTCTCTCTCTCTCTCTCTCTCTCTCTCTCTCTCTCTCTCTCTCTCTCTCATTCTTTCACTTCCTCTTTCTTTCTGTTTTCCTTAATCTTTCCTCTCTCTCCCCCAACCCCCTCTTGACGTGCACTCCATTACTGTAATGTATGGCGTTGGTGTGTTGGCTGTATGGCGTGTGTCTGTGTGTTCTGGACGGGGGCTTTGTACTGCCAGCGGATGGCAGATTGAGGGGAGGCTGTTAATTGAACCTAATACTTGCCAGTCTTCCATTAAATGGAAATCCTTCCCTTCCACCCTTCCGCCAGAGGGGTCCAGTAACGTTGTAAAGGAAAAAATGGCCCTACGTCTTTCTCCCTCAGATGTGTGTGTGTGTGTGTGGTGTGTGTGTGTGTGTGTGGGGGGGTGCCCCTGCAATAAGAGATGTGAGGTCAAAGTGTCACACAGAACATGGGTAAGTGAAAACCTCCTGGTTTTAATGCACTGTATAGGGCCAGGGTTCACACACTTCATTCTAAAGTCTTTACTCTGCCTTTCGGAGTCATTACAGGCTGGCGCTATGAAACACATGCACGCACACTGTATGAACTCACACACTGTATACTAACACACACACACACACCCACACACGCATGAACACTGTATACACACACAGACACACATACACATGGTACACACACACAGACACACGCACACTGTATACACACATACAAACATACATGCATGCATACATAGCTACATAAACACATGGTTAGGCTTCATCTAGTTTTGGTTCCTTTGTGCCGTGCATCTGCCCGGGAACGCTCTTCATGCGTGTTTGTGTTCCAACCGGTGAACCCAAGCTTGTCTTTGTCCCCCAGAGACGGGGAAAGGCTGTTTCTGCCCCCTTTGTCTTGGGCCATCATAAAAGCGGTTACAGTGTGGCTCCCGCTCTTAAGTTGCACAAAGGGGCACCCTCTTTTTTTCTGCCGCAGCCTTTGTTTCCCTCGGGGGGCCTAAACCACCCCCCCCACGGCATCAAAAGTGGTCATATAGATTCAGAGGCCCCCCCCCCCCCCCCCCAAGCTATTATACACCCTTGCTAGACAGCACACACACACACACACACACACACACACACACACACACACCCACACACACACACACACACACACACACACACACACACACACACACACACACACACAGTGAATCTCCTCACCAACTGCTGCGCATAATGATAGGGTGGAAGTAGTATTTAGTTTAGGGGATATCTTACCGAAAGGTGTCTTGATCTTGATCCCCCCAGTTACCATTTATCTCTGTGCTTACTATTATTACTACATTACTAAGTCATTAATTTCTTGGCCTATGGAGAATGATTACTAGCAATAGTTGTTACTGGTTATCACATTGTATGAATCACAATGTAGCCAATCAATCTTTTGGTAACATTAACTCTTTGGTAACATTGCACTCCTCACTGTTAGTTTGTTGATGCTCTTATAGCAGTTGGCACCCGCATTGCTTCTTAACATGATTGGAACAAAACTGTACTAACAGGAGAATACAAATAGCCACATGGGAAATGGCTGGCCGTGCATTCACTGGCATTGCTCCTGTGTAGGGCTTGTGCATTGCCAGGTCACATCACAAGGCGGTCGCCATTTTGGAAGCAGTGTACGCGTGTCACACACTGTGGGTCGGCTTAGCCCAGGAGGTAGAGCAGTTGCCTTGTAACCGAAAGGTTCGGTCCCCAGCTCCTCCTAGCTGAGTGTTGATTTGTCCCTGAGCAAGACACTTATAGTATATATAAGTAGTAGTATATTAACCCTAACTGCTCCTGACGAGCTGGCTGTCGCCTTGCATGGTTGAATCTGCCGTCGGTGTGTCAATGTGTGTATTAACCGATATTAACCGTCTCTTTGGATAAAAGCGTCTGCTAAATGCCCTAATTGTAATTGTAAAATTCTGTCTGTTTAGAAGGGTTATACAGTAGCTGGAGGGTACACAACAGCCGTTTTTTGTTCATTCAAATAACCACGAAGCTTAAATACGTGCATTCCCTCGTTATGATCCATTATTTACTTCCATTTGTTTCCCCCATTAGTTGCATGCACTCTCCTCTAGTGCCATAACTACCATACCTTCTATGTCATCGACTCCCTTCCTCACCCACGTCTCCGCTCCCCCTGCGTTCCCTGCCGCAGGTGGAGAAGATCCGGCAGGTGAAGGCCAAGTCGCTCTACCTGCAGGTGGAGAGGCTGCACCTGAGCCTGACCAAGCTGGACGGCACCATCGCCGCCGTCAGCCAGGTGCTGGAGGACGGCCGCCACCTGGACGTGCTGCTGGCCCGCGACCGCATGCTCACCCAGATCCACGAGCTCAAGGCCCTGCGCGGCATGCTGCAGCCCCAGGAGGACGACCGCTTCATGTTCACCCCGCCCGACCAGGTGAGGCCCCCCTGTGGTCCGCGTTACGACTGGGCCGTGGAGCGGGGGGGTGGACCGTGATGCAGCCCCTGTAGTCACTGCGATGAGCTGGGGGATGGTGGTCGGTCCCATGTGCTGGGTCCTCTGGTATTGAGCCAGAGGGCCCACACGGCTGGAGCTGCGCAAGCCCTGAAGGATATGGAGATCGAGTGTTTAATGAACCCACTTATTCAGAGGACTGTAAGAGGTTATGGGGGTGTACATGGTTCCTGTCTGTTATTTGTTGTTAACTTTGTCGTATGTTGTACTTTGCTGCCTATTAGCGAGGTCCTTCTTGAAAGCAGGTTAAAATCTCACTGAGTCTTCACCTAGTTAATTAAATGTCGCCGTACTAGGCAGAAGTACGGTTCATAGTTCATGGGGCCATAGTGACGATGCATGGTAGCCATGATATCCCCTAAGCCTAAGAAATGCATACGACCTTTATCCTATAATTTTCTTCAGGCTGTATGAATCTAAGAGGCAACAAGTCTTCCGTGTCTTCCTGTGTGTACAACATGGAGTTCAGCATGTACAAGGCGGCGATCAGCAGCTAGGCTATCCTAGCGACGCCGCCGAGCCGCAGCGGCCTGTGTGCTTAACGCTCCCCTCCCCGCCCCCAGGCCCTGTACCTGGCCATCCAGTCCCTGGGGCTGATCAGCAGCGCGGCCTTCGCCCCCGTCACCAAGGCCCACGGCGAGGGCCTGAAGACGGCCCTGCGCGGCAAGCCGGCCTCCTTCACCGTGGTGGGCTACGACCACGACGGTGAGCCTCGGCTGTCGGGCGGCGACGCGGTCTCGGCCGTGGTGGTGTCGGTCGCCGAGGGCAACCTTTCGGCGGTGGAGATCACGGACCACCAGAGCGGCTCGTACACGGTCAGCTACCTGCCCAAGAGCGAGGGGGAGCACCTGGTGTCGGTGCTGGTGTGCAACCAGCACATCCTGGGCAGCCCCTTCAAGGTGGCGGTGAAGTCGGGCCGGAGCTACGGCGCGCTGGGCTCCCAGGTGGCGGCGTTCGGCTGCGAGGGGGAGAGCGACGGGGAGCTGTGCCGGCCGTGGGGCATCAGCGTGGACAAGGAGGGCTACGTGGTGGTGGCGGACCGCAGCAACAACCGCGTGCAGGTACGGCCCCGGGGGGCCCTTCGGCGACGGGGGGGTGGGAACGTTGGCGCTCGGGTCGCTAGTCGCTAATGCCTAGCTCTCCTCGATTTTTTTTCTGATTTCTTCGCTATTGGTCATTTGTATACATCTTGCAGATATCTTGTTTTTAATTTATTTGTAAAATATATTTGTAAAAGGTATTATCTGTAAAATATTTTTTATATGTGTATTTCATTAAGCACCAATCCAATAGTTTTAAAGTTCCACGTTTAAGTAGTAAGTCGTAAGTCGTAACTTGCACTTCTGTGCCACTGTTTCTCTGCAGCAATTTTGCGTGTTCCACAACATCGTTGCTTCCTGTCCCTTTCTCCAGATATTCAAGCCCTGCGGGGCCTTCCACCACAAGTTCGGCACCCTGGGCTCCCGGCCCGGGCAGTTCGACCGGCCGGCCGGGGTCGCGTGTGACAGCCAGCGACGCATCATCGTGGCTGACAAGGACAACCACCGCGTGCAGGTGGGCGGACAGTGCCGGCCTCGGTCAGACCTAACTGGAGCTCTTAGAGGAGGTTTGGTCCGGAAGGACCATGAATGGATTAGTCGGGAAGTGCAAAGACTTTTTCTGGGGTCATATGTTAAAGGGTGTGGGCTTCTTGCCTATTTGAGGTCCCTTCCAGGGTTAGACACAGGGCGTGAGACCGTATTTTAACCTTGAATCAAATATTAAGATAAAAATGTAAAATGATAGGTACATATTTGGTCCAAATACTGTTTGGTTTGTTTGCGTCATCAATAAAGATGACTTGAACAAAACACCTCACCAAAGTACACATTCAACAACGCCACCATGACCTGTATTTGTGTTGATTTAAGCCAACGCTTCCCTCGTTAGCAACTGGTTAAACGGACAGTCTAGTGTGTGTTGACACTGCTTTTCATTTTGGTTCATCCTCCACCTTCAACAAACAGAATCCTTAGTGTGTGTGTGTGTGTGTGTGTGTGTGTGTGTGTGTGTGTGTGTGTGTGTGTGTGTGTGTGTGTGTGTGTGTGTGTGTGTGTGTGTGTGTGTGTGTGTGTGCTGTATGTAAATATGCACTCTATAGATAAGAATGGACCAAAGCCCATTCTACTACAAGACTTTTGGTGAATGGTATTGTCTTCTCCTTCCCCTAAGAGGCTCTGACATCAAGGCTTCAACAGCTAGGACCACTCTGCAGAAATGTATGGCCGACCAGCAGTATGGCCGCATAGCTACTGCTACACTGGCATTCTGGACCACTGACTGTGTATGTGTGTGTGTGTGTGTGTGTGTCTGTGTGTGCAGGTGTTTACTTTCGAGGGCCAGTTCGTGCTGAAGTTCGGCGAGAAGGGTACCAAAAACGGGCAGTTCAACTACCCCTGGGACGTGGCCGTCAACTCGGAGGGCAAGATCCTGGTGTCGGACACACGCAACCACCGCGTGCAGCTGTTCGCCGCCGACGGCTCCTTCCTCAACAAGTACGGCTTCGAGGGCGCGCTCTGGAAGCACTTTGACTCTCCGCGCGGCGTGGCCTTCAACCACGAGGACCACCTGGTGGTGACCGACTTCAAC
Organism: Gadus chalcogrammus; assembly: GCF_026213295.1. Lineage (NCBI taxonomy): Eukaryota > Metazoa > Chordata > Actinopteri > Gadiformes > Gadidae > Gadus > Gadus chalcogrammus. The sequence continues at coordinate 11,606,345 of NC_079433.1, read as the reverse complement.
AACCACCGGCTGCTGGTCATCCGGCCCGACTGCCAGTCGGCCCGCTTCCTGGGGTCGGAGGGCACGGGCAACGGGCAGTTCCTGCGGCCGCAGGGCGTGGCGGTGGACCAGGAGAACCGCATCATCGTGGCGGACTCGCGCAACCACCGCGTGCAGGTGTTCGAGCCCAACGGGAACTTCCTGTGCAAGTTCGGCACGCAGGGGAACAGCTTCGGGCAGATGGACCGGCCGTCTGGCATCGCCGTGACGCCCGACGGCGTCATCGTGGTGGTGGACTTTGGGAACAACCGCATCCTCAAGTTCTAGGACAGATTTGTCTCTCTCTCTCTCTCTCTCTCTCTCTCTTTCTCTATCGCTCTCTCTCTGTCCGTCTGTCCCCCTCTCTGTCTGATCACGGTCTCGCTGTCTGTTGGTTCTGTGAGCAGAGCAGTGGGTGCAGGACACGGAGGAGGAAGACATATCAACCAACGCAATCCGGAGGAGAGCTTAAAGAGAGAGATCAGAGCAGGGAAGAAGCAGCAGAAGCAGAGAGAGTTGAAGGGAAATCAAAATGTTTTTGTGTCCCCGCTGTAGTTTGCCAATATTGTCAAAAAATCGAAAATAATCTGTGGTATGTGTGATGAAAACGGGGGACCTCCGCGAAAATCAATGACCGTTTGGCAAAGAAAGGTTTTTATTTCCTCCTTCTATGCTCATCTCGGCGTTCGGCTCTGTTCACTTTTTAAGCTCCGCTCAAGTAGCCATCTCAGGGAACCTCAAATTGTTATGATTCTTTTCTTAAAACCTTTTTTTGTTTCGTTTTTTTTTTTTTTACCCTCTGCTCCACACCTACCTCATGTTGCTCGTTATGAATGTACCCACAGTCACTGAGCAGAGGTGTAGTCCGTGAAGGTTTACTAAGAAGAAAGAAAGAAAAGAAGAAGAAAAAAAAAAAACACAAAAAAAATGTCTACCTCAATACTTTTTATTTAAGAGAGACACAAAGAATTGACTCTTCGGTTGGTATTTGCACAGGATTCATGGATTTATTGCTGTGCAGTTAGGAACAGAGTGGGTCGAGTAGGACCTATTGAAAGTTCCCCCCCCGAGACCGTTCTCGGACCACTGTACAGGCCGCACAGTGAGAAAATTGAGCGGCCCAAGAACCTTGGGGTTCACTGGTGTCATTTCACAAGTCCTCGTTTGTTTTGTTTGGTTTTTTGGGAGGCGATCTTCTCCAAAATCTTCCAGGAGCGACTTATTTTGACTCTGTGGAAGATGTGTTGTGTCATAGCCGCCCCAGGTAAATGCGTTTGGAGCAAAATGCCAATCTCTGTGGGAATCAAAATGGAGCTCAGGTCATTGTTGTTTGATTATCATTTATCCGTCAGACTCTCCTGCTGGCCTTGTTGGCTCATCGATCATACCGGATTCAGATAAGGCCCATTAAGGATTATATTGTAAAATAAATAATGAATATACTTATATATATATAAGTATGAAAACATTTTTAAAACCCTCCCCTTGACATAAGCCAATAGTTTTATATCACAATTGTTTAATGTAAAACAAATACCAATCGGCCATCAGTGAACCTAATGCCCCCAGGGAGACACAGAGGTCCTTATGCAAAGAGAGCTTTGTCCTCTCTCGGTAACCGAGGACCCACCAAAGGATTTCTAAAAGAAGATGCTTCCAGAGCGCAGTGTGAGCTCAAGTGAATGGTCTAATCATGAATAAGCAGCCCCCTCAGCCGTAGAGGTGAGCGCTATCAACACGATATCGGAAAGAAGGTCTCATTGGCCACCATGAGGACAATTCCTGATATTGAGAAGAAAGAACGGCCATTCGAAACAATTCCTATGAATTTAGATCGCGGGATTGGTCGCCGCTCAAATTGTTTTTAATCAAATCGTTGGAGAGTGGCGGGACCACAGCCCTCCCAATTATTGTCTAACTGCAGTCCACCGAAAGATAGACCACCTAAAGATGGAGGTCTGCAGAACAGCAATTCGAAATCCGACCAAAGGTAGAAGTCCCCCCAAAAAAAGTTTTGGCATCTTCCAAACAAAAAAGGTTGGAAATCGTCGTGGTCTTTTTTAAGCAGGATACCTGCGGCCCGTTAGGGGGGCCCAACAGTACGGCGTGGTCGACCCCGGGGACTGAACCCCTGGGATCTGGGTCTGGGGTTCGGACGGATGCACATAGTCGTTCCACCAGCATCCCATCGTCTAAGACACAGATTGCCTGAGGAACAGGAGTCCCAACCCACCTCTTGTTGTTCTCTCTCCTGGGTCGACAGGAGACGCCTGAAAAGAGAGCCCTGTCTCTTGACACCAAAGAATCCCCCACCCTTGATTTCCCCCCCCCCCCCCCCACCCCCCCCCCCCCCCCCCCCCCCCCCCCCCCCCCCCCCCCCCCCCCCCCCCCCCCCCCCCCCCCCCCCCCCCCCCCCCCCCCCCCCCCCCCCCCCCCCCCCCCCCCCCCCCCCCCCCCCCCCCCCCCCCCCCCCCCCCCCCCCCCCCCCCCCCCCCCCCCCCCCCCCCCCCACCCCCCCCCCCCCCCCCCCCCCCCCCCCCCCCCCCCCCCCCCCCCCCCCCCCCCCCCCCCCCCCCCCCCCCCCCCCCCCCCCCCCCCCCCCCCCCCCCCCCCCCCCCCCCCCCCCCCCCCCCCCCCCCCCCCCCCCCCCCCCCCCCCCCCCCCTCTTTTGATCGTTAATATAAAACAGCCCTATAGGCTCAAAAATAGCACCTCCCAAAAGGAGCATTTTCATCCCTGCATAACAACTACCAATACCAATCTGGCAACACGCCCAATGCCAATCTCAGCCTACCCTCTTTTCTTCCATGATTTAAAAGGAAGAGCAAATCAACCCTCTGTCCCCCTCCAGACGCTCTAGAGCTGGACAGGTCTGTTGTGTCCAGAGAGGGCCACAAGGGGACATGTCCTGGGGACCCTGTTTTTTTTTTTTTTTGTTCTACACAGATACCTCAACTCTTGAATTCCTGCCCCAATGTTCATGTATATCCACTGTACATTCGGTCACATTGAAATACCTCAAGCTGTACACGCACCTCATATACCTCATTCATTATGACCTTGTTTTATTGTTACTTCGACTCTGGTTGGAACATATACCTCATCCGATATTTATGACTAACAACGTGCAAGAATAACACAAGAAACGACATACCTCAGTCTTTGATTCCGTCGGGGGTGTTATGGCGACTTACGTCTCCCCGTTACTCCTCGGACCAAAGATCTCTAAAAGTTCTTCTGTATTTCTTAACCGAAAACCCATCACGGCGTGGTCGTCACCACTCAAAACTTGCGTCCTCCAAAAGGGTTAACCCGTACCCCTTTATTTAGCATAACGTATGTTTAATCCACGGTGAAACGGCCTGCAAACGTACGCCTTTCTACCCCCGACCAAAACCCAACACTCAGAAACCAAATGTCAGGAGGAGCAAGCAGTGCCAAATGGATCCCCTGAGAGAGAGTGATTCCGTGCCAAACAGGAGGGGCACTTGAGCCACGCTGTAATGGACGACCCGGACCATGCAAAAAAAGCATAACACACGTGTTAGCAGACGCAGTGTATCCCAGAAAACCTCCTTATGTTTTTTATTATTAACTTGGATTGGATGCACTTAAGACGCGGCTGCGTCCCAATTCTGTCATCCTCACCTTACCTCATATTGACCACCGCTTTCCCACGTGTACTGTTACTGTCTGGTGCGTCGTGGTGAGGGGAAGCAACAGTGGCCTCTTTTAAAGAGCCTTGTCGAAAAAAAAAAGAATATTTTGAATATCCTCTCGTACTGCAGCACAATTTACCCTATAATTCCACGGCAGTTGGACGCTGGCCTAAATCTGTGATATAAAAGTAAAGCGAAGGTTGGTCCCGAGCTCCGTTTGAGTTCTCTCAGAGCGAAGGACTGGTCGGCGCGATACAACAGCAAGCACATTAGACACTCGCTAGTGTTGGGCTGGACACGGCTGCTTTGGGCACACACAATAAATACCATTGATAGTATCCGTTTATTTTTCCTTTCTTGTGTTGCAGTATTACTTTATGAAAAAGTTCAGTCATGTCTGCGTCATTTGTTTTTCTTGTTTCTCTTCTAAGTTAAGTTTGCAGAATGCTATCTTTGAGATCCTTAGGTCTTGACTCTGAAAGAGATAAAAGAATACCGGGGCAGGCGTTAGTTCCTCATATGTTGCATGCTTTAAAAAGTCCTTGTATTATACTGAACTCTTTTCTTGATTAGGTGTTAAACTCAGATGGGGGTGCCGCTAATACAAGTCCTGGGATTGGTTGTTTTTTTCGGTTAAAATGTATACCCAAAGATGTGTGTGTCTGGCTAGGATTGCATTGGATGGAACTGACCTTTTGACCTTTGCGATTGTATTTCCTGTTCTCTCAAAGCGTTGCAGAGCAGTTTCCTTTATTCCCGCCAACCATGCCTTGATTTTAGAGATGGGAACGAGGCAGGGTTTTACCGTGCGTACAATACAGACTAAAGATGCTGCCTCGCCCATCTTAACCAGCAGTCTTTATTCCCTGGTTGGCCCTCTGATAGCCATACCATGGACAGGCACATCAACGTATAACCTCTTTCCCATATATAGATATCAGGTATATATAACCTGTACGAGCCCGGCCTGTTAATTGCAATCACTCGGCATAGAGGATTCAAATGAGTACAAATTCACTAGGCGTCCATTTTGTGTTTTGACCTAGTTATGGAAACCTCTCGGACTGTGTCATGTGACACGGGATTGGTCCCGCACAAACGTATCAAGTCAGCCTAGCATTTTCCTCCTTATGTCTCAAAAGACCTGGGAAGTGTAGTGCTGGCTGCTGAGCCTATGATCTTTGTACCGACCCTCTCCCCCACCCGCCCACACCCTTGCTACAGTTTACCCTTCCCCCCCCCCCTATTTTTCTTATCGGGCCCCTGTGGTTTTTCTCCTTTGTTTTTTTTATTTCTGGCCCCTCGTGGCTTTAAGAGGAAAATAGCAGAGCTGCACCATCTGACAGGTGCAAGGTCATAGACCTATTTTATTGATTGTATCCTATGGAAGAAAAAAATAAAAACAAACTAAAAAGTTGGAAAATTTTAGAAAGGAAAAAAAATAAGTATCTCAGGTAGATTTTTGGCGGGCACGCTCCGCAGGTATCTCATTGAAACGTGTCCTGTAGTGATGATGAAGATGATGTAGTTTTTCTTTTCTCCCCCTACCCTGATCGCAGTACTAGTCTGATTCTCTTCTCAATGTCCCCATGTATATTAACGACAAAAAAAAATGATTTGAATAATTTAATAATTTTCCCCTCATTACTGTTTTGTCTTTTGTTTTTACTTTTTCATTTCCTAAACAAAATAGTACAAAATACTCCATGCAACAAGATGCTCCTCAGCCCTTTTAGAATGTACCGTTTTGTTTTTTTAAAGAAAGGGCTGGCGGAGTCTCACTCTCCACAATGCACTGCTTTAGACCCCGGCAGGCAGAGCTTGAACCCACGGCAGAGAAACAACGCAAACCCCATGAGGAAAACACACACAAACACGGCTAGGCCGTGCTGGTTAACGTGGAAACATCCAGAACCTTCCATTGGCAGCTTTAACATTTTTAGCCAAATTCAGGATTCTCCAGAAGGTTCTCGGTGGTAAAAATACAAAAAAGTAAACCAAAACGTTCTGCCGTGCTCTGCCTCCGGTTGTGTGTTGGGCAGTAAGTTGTGTTGGAGTGTTTGTGTTTTACGCGCTGCATCTGTGTTGTTGCGCAGAATTCCACTGAATGTATCCTCTACGCAGTCAAAGAGGCAGCGAGGCTCCGAGTGGCCTGCTGAGTTTAGATGTTGCTGCTGGCACTTCCATGTCCAGTTACACAATGTGTCTGTGTCTGTGATTTGGTGGTTGGTTGGGCAGGCGGAGATTCCTTAGTCCGCAACACATGTTGGACACACACACACACACACACACACACACACACACACACACACACACACACACACACACACACACACACACCACACACACACACACACACACACACACACACACACACACACACACACACACACACACATTGTGACTGGGTGGAAGGGCAGATGTCAGGTCTTCAGTCTAAATAAGGTGAAGGAGACTATAATATATCGGTCACTCGTGGCGTTGGCTGTCCTCTATGGACTTTAAACATTTCCTATGCAGTTTTTCTTTGTTTACACTTAAAATAAACTTGTATTTCTTTGACTTTGGGATTCTGTCTTTCTTTCTTTGTTTTTTGAAATGTACGTTTTTATCTTTGAGGTAATGGCCGTGGTAAAAGACTTAAGTCCTAAGTCTTGAAGTGTGTGTGTGTGTGTGTGTGTGTGTGTGTGTGTGTGTGTGTGTGTGTGTGTGTGTGTGTGTGTTGGCTTTTGAGGTATCAGCCATGATTAAAGGCTTAGTCCATGCATGCACGTGCACACACACACGCTCACCCACACACGCCTGCCCTGCCTGTAATAAAAGTTGCATAAGTAACATTCCTTAGGCCTAATAGAATTCCATACAATTAGGAATGTGTAAGCGCCTGTGTACCGGGTATATCTTCCAGGGTTCCCTCCCGACCCAATACTCTCAGTCTTAAGCCTACTGATAAACGCTTGGAGCCTGGAATAGCTCTGATGGTCTTCCAGGGACCTTGGTGGTGCAACAAGCCTTCAGGAAAGGAGCGATCACTAATTTATGTATGTTGTTGTTCCAACAAATGGGCACAAGGAAGCCACGAGAGCCTTAATAAGGTAAAGTCAGTGGATTTGATTCTTGGAGATCAATCCAACCACACCAGGTTTTATTTTCTCTTTCTGTAATTTGGTCTGGAGAAAAGATAAAAACTGAAACTGGAAGAAACAAAATGGCTGCCAATGCTGCAATGAAAAAGTGATGGTCCATGTGCGTATCGTAAGACCCTCCGAGAACTGGTGATATTCATCCAGGACGTCAAAACAAATCCTGCCTTGTCCGATGCATTTAAAGAGGCTGAGGCTTGTGTTTTCAATGAAGTGGCTCGATGCTGTCGAACCCTGGCAAATTCCAAATTCAGGGGCCCCTCAACTCCTCAAAGGCCCCTCCACACACACACACACACACACACACACACACACACACACACACACACACACACACACATACGATTTGAGGGTTAGGGTTAGATAAATACAAAAATAAATACATTTACGATTCGCCTTTGCGCCCTCGTGTTCTGGATCCACGAGGTCAATGCAATTGATTCATAATTATTTTCTATGGGAATAGATTTTATCACCTGAATTAATGAACTTTTCACGAATCTAACCGGATTCCCTGTATGTTCGCTTCATTTAATAAACTGAACTTTACCAGCGGCTGTAGGCACCCTATGATACTGCGAGCGAATATAACACTTACACATCGTTGATTTATCGTTGTTAGTTACTACGCCCTGAACGAGGAAAGCCAATTAATTAATATAGGTGCAGTTTGCATTGCAACTTGACCATGATGTATCATCTCAGACTATCATACTAATAAAAAATGACACCGAATCCGAAACAATCTGACTTGTAGTTTCACAACTATACCGCTGGGTGTCGCCATCTACACATCTCATAATAGGCCTGAGAACAACGTAAAGTGAAAGTCTGGCCGACCCACTCCCAAGTTCGAGTTCCCGGAACCATTAATTAACACACTTTGTTAAATTGACAAGCCTTTAAAACCATTTCAAAATACACTTTAAAACATGTGATGTGATGTACATTGTGCCACATAATTGAATTGGGTTCATTGACGTTCTGTGGACAGTGCTCGATGAGAATAAGGGAGAGGTGATGGGATGATCCTGAAAATGACAGAGGAGCAGCGAGTAGTACGCCGGGGGCCTGTCTGGATATGTGGATGCCATAGCAGATGTCTTGGCTTGGTCCTCCGTTGTGTGTGTGTGTGTGCGCGTGTGCACGTGTGTATGCTTTGTTACACCTACTCGGGCTGATTGAGCTACCGGTAATTGGCCCCTCTTAGAGCACACACACACACACACACACACACACACACACACACCACACACAACACACACACACACACACACACACACACACCACAACCAACACACACACCACGCCACAGTACCAGGGTACTTGATGATGATGCTGCTTCGTCTGATGCTTGTGCTCCGGTCTCTCTCTACGGACCCTCCTATACGGCTTCTCTACGGACCCTTCTCCGGTCTCCCCGGGACCTCCTCTCGGTCCTTCTCTCTATGGACCTCCTCTTCCACTCTCTTCTCTAGGACCCTCCTCGTCCGGTTTCTCTCTAAGGACCCTCCTCTACGGTCTCTCTTACGGACCTCTCCGGTCTCTCCACGGACCCTCCTCTCGGTCTCTACCTATACTGACCTCCTCCCCGGTCTCTCTCCACGGAACCTCCTCTACGTGTGGTCTCTCTCTACGGACCCTCCTCTCCCGTCTCTCTTATCGGACCCTGCTCTCCGGTTATCCAAGGACCCTCGCTCTCCGGTCTTCTCTCTAGGGACCCGTCCTCTCCGGTCTCTCTACGGAACCTCCGTCTCCGGTCTCTCTCTACGGGGGGACCTACCCTCCGGTCTCTCCTCTACGGACCCTCTCTCCGGTGTCTCTCTACGGACCCCTCCTCTCCGGGTCTCTCTCTACGACCCTCCTCTCCGGTCTCCTCCCGGACCCATCCTCTCCGGGTCTCTCTCTACGGGCCCTCTTCTCTCCGGTCTCTCTCTAGCCGGACCCTCCTCTAACAGAAGGTTCGGTCTCTCTACGGACCCTCCTCTCCGGTCTCTCTCTACGGACCCTCCTCTCCGGTCTCTCTCTACGGACCCTCCTCTCCGGTCTCTCTCTACGGACCCTCCTCTCCGGTCTCTGCTGAGATGGGGGCGGGGGGGGCGAGCGAGGGAGCTTTGAAGATGGAGGAGCTCTCAGCATCGCATTAGACGAACAGCCTCCACTGATGGCTTCATCTAGTGTGTGTGTGTGTGTGTGTGTGTGTGTGTGTGTGTGTGTGTGTGTGTGTGTAAGCCATCTGCCTGGATATTGGTTTATTTCATGGTTCTTGTACATAGACTCTCCTACTCTCTCCTTCTGTCGCTTTCACCCGCCCTTTTCCTCTTTCCCCATCGCCTCTGTCTCTCTCTCTCTCTCTCTCTCTCTGAAAGGAGGGCAGAATAATCCCAGCTCTCAGAGTGCATGGGAAAGCAGCTGAGCCCCCCCCCCCCCCCCCCCCCCCCGTCTTCCTTCATGAGGTCTACCTCAAGCAGATGCAGGCTGAGAGGAAGGGGCGGGCAGCGGGCTTGACGTATTGGTTTGACGCGGAGGCTAGTGTGACGTACATGTGACGGCATTGGACCCCTTCCTCCTCCTCCTCTAGACTGCTGCCCTAGGCTGCCCCTCCACCCCCAATCCAACGGCAGCAGGGAGCAGCATCAGGATCAGAGTTGAATAAAGTATTGCTATTGAGACTTGGGTGGGCAGAGAGAGAGAGAGAGAGAGAGAGAGAGAGAGAGAGAGAGAGAGAGAGAGAGAGAGAGAGAGAGAGAGAGAGAGAGAGAGAGAGAGAGAGAGAGAGAGAGAGAGAGAGAGAGAGAGAGAGACCACTCTGTAAAGGCTGGCTCACAGAATGTAATGTACCCCTATTTACCTCCCCCCTGCCGCCCACCACAGAGGCCCATTGCTTGGTCGGGAGAGAGAGGTCGGGAGAGAGAGGTCGGGAGAGAGAGCGCAGCTAATGTATTTCTTCTCACCACTGAATGAGTCCTAGCCGCCTCTGCTACACACACACACCAATGGTAGTTAGGATCTCATCGGGGTGTCTCAAATCTCTGTCATGGCCTTGGTTTTCTGCATCTGAGCACATCAGCCTGTTTCTGTATCTCTGTCTCTCTCTCTCTCTCTGTCTCTCTCTCTCTCTCTGTATCTCTCTGTCTGTCTGTCTGTCTGTCTGTCTGTCTGTCTGTCTGTCTGTCTGTCTGTCTGTCTGTCTGTCTGTCTGTCTGTCTCTCTCTCTCTCTCTCTCTCTCTCTCTGTCTCTGTCTCTGTGACAATACAGGCCATGTTGTTGTCCATGTCGGCCATTTGTAACAACATTATCCTGTTTTTCCAAGCCCTCTTTTCCTCTCTCTGCATGAAATGGTGATAGTGTATCATCACAGAGACGCTATGTGTGTGTGTTTGTGTGTGTGTGTGTGTGTGCGTGTGTGTGTGTGTGTGTGTGTGTGTGTGTGTGTGCGTGTGCGTGTGTGGGAGAGAGAGGTGATTCTGCGCGAGGTGGAGGGCCCACCACTCACCTCATCAGCTCCTCCGTGGGGTCAGGACCGAGTCGTGACAGTTTTCCGTGCCGCATGTGAGGAGCGGTGGATGGACCCTCGCTAACACCCGGAGAGGTGAGACCACGCTGTGTGTGTGTGGGGGGGGGGGGAGCTCCACACCTCCACACCTCCTCAGTGAGACCCCCAGAACAGGCCTTCCCTTTAGCTAGCGCCCATTTCTCCCTAGCACCACTGAAAAAATGGAACCAACCGTCATCCTTAGGAAGGTATAAAACATGCCGTAAAACAGAATATACATTTAATATTTCATTCTGGAGTAATGCCTCTCATTATGTGTGACCTCAGATTTGCTACATACGGTTTAATTAACCCCTCGTTAGCCCCTCAGGGTATACAATTGCATGATAAAGCTTTTATACATTGAGTAGTTCACGGGTTCAGTACGCCCAGTGGTCTCCATGCGTCAGGGGGGTTCAGAAGAAACACACCCACAGGTCAAGGGTCACTGCTCTCGTGAAAACCGCTATAACGGCCGACGGACCGTAGAGCAACCAAAGAGACAGGTCCAAGATGGCCGTGCACGGAGCACGTGACCCCTGCTGTGATTCGGGGTGCTCTGTTGGGCGAGCGCAAATTAGCGTCCACGAGTCCTTGGACTACTCCAAACAAACGTCCCTACTTGTGCATTGTGTCCGTGGTTATTACCCCTTCATCTGCAAGGGTGCTTTGAACCTTGTATGTTGGAAGGTTTTTTTTGCAGGAAAAAAATAGAGATAACGTAATATTGAGTTCAATAGAGAAAGAAAAAAAACGTCTTTAAAGTTTGCTGCGTTGTGATGTCTCTTGAGGAATCCTTCAAAAGACACAAGAAGAAAAAAATCTATTCTCATTTACACTCAAGACATATCGCAACACAGATGCAATCAATCCAGACCAAACATTATTCACCACGTCAACTTGGTTCTGTAGTTCTGCCGTATATTTTCCATCAAGTAGCCTATAAATATTAATACTTCCCATTTAATTTCTTTGTTGTTTTTCAGAGACTGCTTCAAAATCCCGTCTCCCTGGATACTTGCAAGTGTTTGTGTTTTTACCTAGTTAACTTGACTCTTTCCCCTGCCCGGCACATCCTGTAATGTTTATCAGCCAGAAGTCAACCGGGCATTATGCTAATGTGGGTAAACACACAAACAAACAAACACACACACACACACACACACACACACACACACACACACACACACACACCACACACACACACACACACACACACACACACACACACACACACACACACACACACACCTCTCCTTTCCATCCATCTTTCTTGTTTGTTTTCTAAAAACCCTGATCATTCATACAAACACTACAGTATTGCTAAAGAACAGTTTCACTCTCAGTATATATTTAAACCAGAGGGGACCAATAGGGAAAAGCTAGTCCTATCGAAGAAACACCATTTTGGTTGAGATTGCTTAAAGATTTAGAAAAAGTAAATGGGATAAACAGATGACGTTGACAGTTACAAATGGATTCGTACTCTGATGGGGGAGAAGTCAGGACTAATGTACATAAATTAAACTGTATCACTGTGAATGTTCCTTTCCCCTGCATCCTCCTCTCCCGTGGCTCTCTATCCCCCTGTGTGTGTGTCTCTCATCTCTCCACTTTAAAGTGTTTTACCTCTCCTCTCTCCTTCCTAATGATGACATTTCCACACCGAGTGAATTGATGCTAGTTTCAACACAGGCAGTTTCTTTACTTTCTCTCTCTCTCTCTCTCTCTCTCTCTCTCTCTCTCCCCGTCTGTCCCCCTCTTGTTTCATCCCGCTCTGTTTTAACGACCCTGCGTTCTTCTTATACACACACAGACGGCAAATGGCCCACACAGGCAAACACCACCGCGGGCCCTGATGTGTGTGGGCACACGTGTGCTTAAAAGTCATCTGATAGAGATAAGAAGTGGGTCCGAGTCATTGCCCCTGCCGCTCCAACCACTCAGTCAATACCAATCGAGGAAAGTTAAACACGGGCGCTAATGCCATTAAAGATTGTTAATCGATTCAAAAGAAAGAACAGCAACCGCCCTGTTGCTTATTATGACCCACACCGGCTGGTCGCGTGATTGTTGGCGTTGCAAAGGGTTGCCCCCTGCGCGTGGTACGATTGATGCGGAGCGCGTTCGATCTTGGAAAGATCCATTTTACTGAACCGCTTTACAGTGGTTGACTCTCGATGTTTTTAATGACATTTAATCAACCTCATTCACTTATCTAAATCCATACCCGCCATCCTATTCGAAGCCGGGAGCCTTGCCGTGTTAAATGTTAAGTGACAGGAAATTATCCGGAAATTGATGACCACATCCACTCAGTGTCAGTTTCTCCTTTTAACAGTTCTCAAATGGCATTGCATTTATGAAATGGACAATATCAAAGCACACGTGGAAGAAAAACAGGACGCTCCCTGGCTAGAAATTGAGACGAATCTGCGCTAAATTGATGTTATAAAATAATGGCACTGTTACAAAATGTACAGTCTAACAATACAGCCCTGAGTGGATAATCTCAGAAGGAGCAGGGAGGCTGTTGTACACATGAATCATTCATCAATGTTTTAAATATGAACATTTTATAATAAACCAATATATGTAATTCCATCATGGCATAGAGGCCTTGGAATACCATTGAAAGGCTATGTGAGGGATGTTAAACGTGGTGTGGAGGTTCTTCATGCTGTCAATAAGGTGCAGCCGTATCAAATAGACAAAGCCCTTCTGGTTCAATATCATCGTGTTTACTTGTTATGTTCCTGACTTGCCCTGTATGGCTGATTGCTCTACTTTGTACGACAGGTCATGTCTTAGCAGTTAATTAGCGCTGCACGTCGTCAAGCGTGATTAGACACGGCTTGTGGGGCCTGCTTACCTGCTGTATTCTAATCAGGTTTAATCCTCTCCCTCGTAGTAGCACAGCTTCTGGCAGATGTTTAGGTCTGAGTTTGAAGTGCGACCTGGAATTGATTTCTCGCAAATGCTATTCTGCTTCAATGTCTGAAACAGCTTCCTTCTCAAATCCCTTTGACTTCTCTTTCTATCTGTCAGTCTGTCTGTCTGTCTGTCTGTCTGTCTGTCTGTCTGTCTGTCTGTCTGTCTGTTTGTATGTCTGTGAGGGACTGCACAACAGAAATGTGGATTGCAGGCAGAAATGACACAAAAATGTTTTTATTTTAGCTAAATTAATGCAGAAAAAGGTAGTGGTAAAAGATTAACAAAAAGGACGGAGGATCCAACATAAGTGATGTAAAAAATATAAAAAGGAAGGAATTACAAATTTTCATATTATATCTAATTATTTTTATTATATGTATTTATTATATCTAATTACTATAAGAAACACAATATAAAGTCTATTATGTTTTCCCTCCCCATAGTACAAGGAAATAGACTCTACCATGAAGTCAAATCATCAACACATTTTTAATTTTGTTTGAATACTCTCAAACAAAATTAAACTACTCTCTCTCTGTCTCTCTGTCTCTCTTCTCTCTCTCTCTCTCTCTCTCTCTCTCTCTCTCTCTCTCTCTCTCTCTCTCTCTCTCTCTCTCTCTCTCTCTAAAAATCTTCCCTCTGGTAGGACTTATGAGGGAACCTCTAATGAGGACCACCGATACACCCTGCAATCACGCTTCACGGTGTGTGGATGAGAATATGAATAAATAAACCCGGTAACGACCAAACTGCCGCAGAGTTTCCCTTCCATTTGTTGTTCCCAAAGTTGGCCATGCCCAGAGGTTGCCATATGAAAGGTAAAAGGCTGAGATGTCAAGCAGAGAGCTTGACGGTCATTATACATGTTTTCTTTTCCATTTTCAGGCCTATAGTCTCCTAGGAAGTACACTAAATCTTCTGCATCTAGCTATTCCTGGGGACGTCCTCAAATGTCAGCTCTGTCCTCACCTATTTCGTGCTGCTTATAGTGCGTTCGAGATGCATCGTCAGCACGAGTTGCTCTTGTGACATAATTTCCTGGCTTGTAGCACTTACAGCGTTCCCGTTTATCTTCGAGGGCATCGCTACACGACGAGTTGGGGAAGAACAGTCATTGGCTAGTCATTTTTATTGTTACCTACATTAGCCTATTTAGCAAACCAGTTTGAAAAACAAACCACAAAACTTTACATTGTATTGCACGCACAGCAAGACCGTGCAATGCATAAATTGGTGACCAGATTAAAGCAGCAATGTTATCAAGTGTGTAAGAGCATTTGGAATCGACATTAAAATATCCAACATGGTACAAATACAAAGAAAATAAATCTCTTTACGGGCACAGCAATTTTTATTGTCAAGTCGTATGGTCAGCCTCACTGAACTTGATTGACTCTTAGAATCCTGAGATACTACTACCAAGAGGGTGTGTCTCGATGAATATGCTGCAAGAAACCTGGGTGATTTCCAATTTTGCAACTCGTGCGGGTGGTGTACGAGGCATCTCAAAGACTCGAACACACCATTACACCAGACCTTTTTATCTCGGGTGTCACCTTTAGATAGCAGAATCCGCATTGTGACATGGCCCATACTCAGGGCTAATGTACTTTCACACACAGTCACACAGTCATGATGACTATCAGGATGGAATGGCGTGTGCATGTTAAGAAACTCATCTGCTATTTGGGCAGCTATAGTGAAATCCATAATAATCATATTCTGTGTATCAATGTCTTTTCAACGTTACTAGCCGTTCACAAACAAACCCTGACATGTATTTTTCCATGTGATATGTGAGACAGCCTCACCGTTTTGCCTGCCAACAGTTCAAATATCCCACAGCTCGACAAACACACCCATCATCAACATCAACAACATCGAAATGCTGGTGGCTGAATGCTCAGAGACATTTACAACCTTGACTTAAATTATTCCCCAGCAGGAAGTCTAGATTAGGTCCGTATTTCACTGCTCCCACCTAAGTCACGTTCCCCGGCTCCTAGTTCCACATCATCATACACGTAAATGGTAAAACATTGTTTAAGATTGTTTCTCCCCTCTTGCGCGTTTGGCTAACGACAGCTCACAGAACGAGGGGTGGAAAACACACACCGGAACAGAATGTAAATGTATTTTTTTATTTTCTTAACAAAATAAGAGGTGAAAATGCAGGGCTGGATGAGAGGTGAGCACTAGATGCAGAGATGCTATCAGCTCTCAGCTTTCTAATTAACAACCCCTCTTCACCCCACACTACCCCCCCCGAAGATTGACCTGGTACCAAGGGGCTCCGTAGCAATTAACATCAGCGTGTCACATGACTCATCACCGTGTGTGTGAAGCTATATCGAGCAGGAACGGACAGACTCGTGTTCCTCAGTCTGCGAGAGACAAAGTGTGGGTTTGTGATCATTCAGTCCGTTGTCAGTCTCTTTTCATTTTTATTTAATTTTTTTGGGATTGATGAAAAACGATATTCCTGAATCAGGGGGATGCAGGGTTTAAGCTGAATCATCTTTCATTTGCTACTCCACCCCCCCCCCCCCCGCCCCCGCCCCGCCCACATCCCCCCCCCCCCCCTACCTGCAGCCCATCCAAATTAAACGTGGACACAAACACATGGGGAGGTGTACCCCATTTTAAAATGAGTCACCTGGGGAAACAGCAAAAAAACGAAAAACGTTTATCTGCTTCAAGCCTGATCATTATAAAAACATGATCATATGGACATAGCCTACATTATATATTTCTTCCTGAAATATTTGCCAGTCATACTATTCTTGATTGTATTTAATACAGCCATAGGGTCCAGTTGACAAATTCATCCCGAGTTGTGTGCGAGCTTGTGGTTCTATGCTACGACATAATATACCAATGGTGGAGATGAGACAGAATACTGGCAGCTGGTGGATAACTTTGTTCGTTGGAGTGGGGAAAACCACCTTGTTTTAAATGTAACAACGACCAAGGAAATTGTGGTGAACAAAATGTCATGTATGTTTTATCAGTCTGTTGTGGCAAGTGCCATTTTCTTTGCAGCCATCAGTTGGGGCAGCGGCATCAGGGCTTGTGACTCTAAAGAGCTTAACAAGCTGATTAGGAGGGCTGGCTATGTGCTGGGGACCGCTGTAGTGTCCATGGAGGTGGTGATGGAGAGAAGGATGGTACAGAAATTGTTGAGTATTATGGACGATAACACGTATCCCTTGCACAATCTAGTGAGTGAACAAGAATGATTTTAGTGGGAGGCTACGACAGCTAAGCTGCAGAAAGGACAGATTTAAGAATATTTTTTTACCTACTGCAATTGCACTTTATAATAACTCCCCTTTTTAGTAAGGACAGAGGAATATTCATTTAATATTCAATTTTTGGGGTTTTGTGGGTGCACGGTTTTGGTTAGATGGGATATGTATGTATACATGTGTTGTGTTGTGTTGTGTTGTGTTGTGTTGTGTTGTGTTGTGTATGTATGCCGGCTGCTGGAACACCTACATTTCTCTGCTGAGATGAATAAAGTATATCTTATCTTATCTTATCTTATCTGAACCAAGACCATGCTCCGACACCTCTGCCTCGTTGCCCGTCTCAGACCCGCCCTCCCTCGCTCATGATCGAAACCCTCATCCTCGCTTTCATCACCTCAAGGATGTATTACTGCAATAGCCTCTTCATGGATGTCGCTGGCAATATCCTCAGGTCTATGGCTCTGCAGAGCGGCTCCTCGCCTGAATATGCTCCAGACATATCACTGAATTGGCCACCAGTCAAATACACTCCGATCCACTACAAGATTCTACTCCCCACCTACGAGGCACTTTGTGACTCTTCCACCATGCGACCTCGCTGTGTTCCTCCATCTCCACACTCGGTCTGGCGATGCGGGCACTCTTCTGGCCAATCGTCGCACCAGCTTGAGGTTGGCTTCATGGGGGGACAGATCGGTCACATGAGGAAGGCTGACTCCACCGCAGCCTTAAAATCCACTGCTAATATTTGCCTCTGCATCAATGCCTTCAGCTAACACTCTTTAAGTCATGAAACATTTTTGATCAGACTGTCTGGGACACTTTTAACACACACTAGTTTACAGTCTTTGTACTTGTACGCTGTCTGTCTCACTTGTCCTTCTAATGCGCTGTACCTATTACCAGGCATTTAAGTTCCAAACTGGAGTTGTATGAATTTAATTATATTTGAACACGAAAAAACAAAAATAGATATTGGACAACAACACACCAAACTGCAACTTCATCCTGATTAAAAAATATCTGGGGCGAGGTCTGCGTCAGCGGTCTAGGCTCTAGGGCATCCTCACTTCGTGCGTCTCCCTTTCCAACGTCTCTTCAACAAGCTCATGTCCTTACCTAGCTCAACAAGTTTAATTGCAGGTTTTCCTCGAACAAGTACACCGGTTCAATTTAATGGCAAAAAATGATTTGGTAATTTAGACAAAATGACAGAATCGTTTTGGCGTAGTCAGAGGGGGAGATGAAAGGGGGGACATAGATATATAAACCGGGACATTCCTGAATGCTACATTAGTGGGCTTGCGCAGGTGCTCTGAGAGGCAGGAGGTACCATCTGCAAGTTTTGCCAAACACAAATGATTAATTATGATTCATAACTGTTTGGAAGCACAACCAGATGCTGAAACACATTGTCAAATACCACACGTTTTAGTACCTATTCGAAATACGATGAAATGATATCTTGTTTCCAGAGGTTTTGTACATCCAAATGCATGGGTGCGGCTGTAAGGTTGTTTACGGTTGTCTCTGGGTGTATGTGTGCGTGTGTTTGTGTCTGTGTGTCTGTCTGCATGGCCGTTTGTGTGTCTTTGTCTATTCCTGGTCGTGTTTTACAGGTGTGTGATCCATACATTTTGTATGCGTGACAATAGTTGATAATTCGTTCTTCGGTGTTGTGGTCAGGCCTGTAATGTAGAAACAGAACGTCACTCATGAGTCCCACAGTGAGCCCTGAAAAGGGAAGGGATCGGCAGACTCTCACATCAGTACCTATGTCACCAAAGCAGCATCTGCTGATGCATTTGTTTTGTTGTTAATCCTGTTAATCCTTTTTTAACGAGTAGACATGTTGCATCTTTGTTTCCTCCGAGAAAAAGCACACCGCTGAGAAAAAGATTTAGCAAATCCTTTTGCTGTCAGCTGGTACAGATATCCTCCTGTATCCCTCACACACAATCTCTAATCCATTCGACTGCGATATACATCTCAAACTCCTACTAACAACCACTGCTTGTGTGTCTCTCGTCTGAGGTCAATCCCCCTGACGGCGAATGTAACCCCTTCAACACTCAGACCACTGGGCATCTCCTGCCTCCTGGTCTAAATAGCATATGCTGCCCAATCACCAATTCCCCCTCACCACACAGGGGAAGTAAAACCATCTAGCACGCAGTAATGTTAAAAAGGCTAAGTTTGCTGCATTAATTAAGCTAACTTCCACAAAGATACGTATGTCACCAAAAGCAGCATCTACTGATGCATTTGCTTTGTTTTGTTTTGTTGTTGTTAGTTATTCCTTTTTTAACGAGAAGACAGAAAAAGCACACTCTGAGATTGACACATGAAGGTGAATCCATACCGCCATATACATTTCCCTCGTCCGCTGTCAAGGCAGTGCACGCTTATCCAAACCAGTCACCCTAAAACCTTTATTTTAGTTTCCTACTACCTCTCCCTTATCTCTACAGCTGGGCTGACAAGGACTCGGGTGTCTCTGAAGTGGGTGTGGACCCGGCCTCTCCAGGTGATAGCTGTATTCCACTGCATTCCGGCTCTCAGGGCTCAGCGAGCCATTGGCAGACGAACACCTAATGGATTATATCTCCCATGGGAGGCAGGGGGGAGAGTGAAAAGACAGAGAGAGATAGACAGATGTGTCTGGGCTGTGTGCGTGTGTGTGTGTGTGTGTGTGTGTGTGTGTGTGTGTGTGTGTGTGTGTGTGTGCGTGTGCGTGCGTGCGTGCGTGCGCGCGTGCGTGCGTGCGTGCGTGTGTGCGTGCGTGTCTAAACAACAAGCCCTTCAATGCTCAACAAGTGTTGGGTGTCGAATTGCAAAGTGGATACTCCCACTTGTGATGTCACTAGGCAGGGCGGGTTTTGAAATGGTCTGTAATGGCTAATCACACTCAGATCTAGTGAATAAGTAAAATAGGGGCCCTTTAACTACCCTCCATAGTACCCAGAAGATGACCTCTAGACTTCTCTTTTCTTAAAGCTTCCTCACTTACGTCGCTAAATGTAAGGAGGAGAAAGAACACAACACATCCATCCATCCATCTATCTATCCTTCCTCATCTCCTCCCAGCCCCTGGCTCTCTCCTAAGGGTCTTCTAACTTATTGTGAGTTGATGGAGACCACCTTTCTTCCTTCCCCTCCCACACACACTCATACAAACGCACAGGCACACACCTGTAAATAAACGCATGCACACACACACAGATACTCACGCTCAGGCTTGCATACACTGGGTACCGGTACATGGAGCAGGCCTTGTGTGTTTGTGTATTCGTCCCCTCTGGACCCCCCCCTTCACAGCTTGGGAAAAAATAACTTTGTGCGGGGGGATGTTAATATTTGATGGTGTGTTGGCCCTAATGGATTTGTTTTGGATTTGTCGGCCCATTCATTATGTGGCAGGTTGACAAGGTAGACCTATCTATTGCTATCAGAGTGGGGAATCCTCAAGGGGAAATAAGAAACACTTGGTTTCCAAGGAGGGTAATTTCTCTGTACCAGGGTTGACTGCGTTTGGTTGGGTTCTGTCATACGGTTTTGTTACACACAACATTTCAGACGCTGCAGCAATCTGACAGGAGAATCTCTCCTGATCCTTTGTTATTCACGGGTCAGAACCACGGTGCATCTGAGACCCCTGCTGTCCTTGTCTTGGAGCCTGAGCACTATGACCTGATGATCATTGATGATTCATGCTACAAGGAGTGCTGTCCTAGCGAGGCTGACCCAGCCAAAGGTCCTGAGCCGAGGCCTACGGTTAGACCACTGTGGTGTATGTTTGTGACGCATTGATATACGGGATATCACTTTGCATTTGATCTTCTGTTATCCGTTCTACTTTGAAAATTTAATTCCAAAACCTTGGAATGGGTAGGCCAGGGTAGTGGTTTTGTTCCCAGTTGAAAGGTTTCATGTTCGATCCACATTGTCTGCAACATAGCATGTTGGCAACCTTGAGCATGACGCCTCACCCCCATTGACCCTTTCGATAACTAAAGAACAGGATATTCTTGTGAGACCTTAAACCAAACTATTAATGCATTATTGCCATTACAACACACAACACAAAGCTGCCGGTAGCAGTCCGCAATTGAGGACACAGTTTAAAAAAAAAAATGTTTGTGCTGCGTTGATGAAGACCAACAGGTGGTTGTCGGATGACGAGTCCAATAAAGTTGTCGTGGAAAAAAATTGCATTGAAGTAATTATCTTTCTTTTGAGGAGCCCTCAGTGTTTGATCGGTGATTCAGTGAACTATATCCATCTCGTCTGTCCGGGGAGAAGCCCTTGGGGGGATCATACATAATTGAGCAGCCATGTGCGGGAGGGATGACTTTTCACCCCAACAGGCGCTTTCAGAGTGGAGGGACGGCCACGGCAGTCAGTGGTCCAGCATGCCTGTGTATCCGTAGCTGTGAGGCCACACATTTCTTCATAGTGGCTCTAGCTGTTGAAGCCGTGATGTCAGAGCCTCTAAGGGTTAGGATGACAATACCATTCACCGAAAGTGTTGTAGTCGCAGCGAACTTGGCTTCGGCCAATACACGCACGCACGCACGCACGCACGCACGCACGCACGCACGCACGCACGCACACACACACACACAGTTCCTACTTTGCAATGCAGTGTACTGGTGGTAATGGTTTGTTTGTACAAAAACAACCTTTCAGTTTTCAAAGGATTCTGTTCAGAGAAATTGTAGCCAGAAACGTCCACAAATGATGAAGGTTGTCTTCAACAGGTGGATTCTCTGGGATTAACAGAATGGTACTAAGTCTTTTTCTAATCCAGTGCAGTTTGAAATATATTGTCGTGTAATTTTCATTTACCTATTTGGAATGAAATTATATTTGCACACACACACACATATTGTTGACATTACTTTAAATCTAAATGTATTTAGCATTTTAAACAACACAGAAAGGTCAAAAGCCATATTTTTATTTTAAAGAATGATAAGGTAACATTCATACAGAACAATCGTTTAAATAAAGCCCAAAAATGTTTCACCCTTCACACACCCACACAGGACCTCCTTCGGTCTGTCAGATTTGCCCCTGACCTAGGAGGTTTGAAGCCCACACTGGAGATGTTGGCAATTGGCCACCATAAGGCCCGCACAAAACTCCCATTTGACTGTTCTGTGAGTGTTTGTTAAAAATCAATATTTAACTGCATAGCTTTCCACTGCACATCAAATGTTGTGTAATAAAAACGTCCCGGCTCTTTTTAGACGGATATCTTGCCGTTTCCGTTGCACTTCTAAAGGCTAGTTATCGATTTCCATGCGGACAGGCCGTTTAGACTGGTCGTTAAGTCTGGATATCAAACCCAAAACGTGTATCGTATCATCCCAACACACACTGGTATTATGAGGTGGACATTGAAAGATAGACAGCTTCTATTCGACGTGGACCACTTGATAGTTCCCTTATGGACGTACCGCTCAAGCGATTGATAGATTAGGATAAGAGATCTGATCTATCCTGAACACCTGGCCAGCGCTCGAATCGCTTCAAGTATGTTTGTTACTGCTTGTTGGAGATTGTTGGAACTTTTTTTAAACTTCTGTAAAGAGTGTCAGGATTTTACCAGGTAATTCTGAAACATAAAGAATAAAACACACTCTAGAAACCAGACACAGAGACACAGAGACACACACACACACACACACACACACACACACACACACACACACACACACACACACACACACACACACACACACACACACACACACACACACACACACACACACACACACACACAATTCTCACAGATGTGGTTGTGTTTCTCTTGGTAAGCTCTATCTAGCTAACCTGCTGATGATTAGTGACAATGTTATATAAAAATTCACCGGGGAAGGTGTGACAACGGCAATATAATGCATGTGTCTTTATAGAACTTTTTGAAGTTCTGGTCTGTAAGGAACACTGTGATATTACACTGTGATACTGTGTCCTCCTGAGATGGTCTTTGAAGCACTTAGTACAGCAGCCTTCACACTGAATTTGCAGCTATAATGACTATAAATAGAGATAAATAAGATGTCCTTCTGCAATTCTGCCAAGGCAAATGAGGGGCCAATTATCAAATAAATTCCAAATGCTGAACACTTTGGAAAAAAACGATGAAAAATAGATGAGCTCCATTAAAACAGGAACAACTTTGCTAAACATAATTATGTTATCTGTGAAGTTTATTTTCTTAGTGCACCAAAGAGGAATAACCATAAATTGTCTCGACTCTGCTAATACAAACTGCATAACTTGCCTTCCTCTCTAGTACCAGCCTTCCTCACTCGCTCTGTCCCTCATGCTGTCTCTCTATCTCCCCCTCCATTCAACCCTCCCAAACTCCCTCCCTCCCTCCCTCCCTCCCTACCTCCCTCCCTGCCTGCCTCGGCCAGGTGAGACAATGTTTACATTGGCTCTCATCGACGCCATCGACCGTCTCTTATCATGGAGAGCCTGATTTGCTGTGCTAATTGCTTTGTGATTACCCCCCCCCCCCACACACACACACATGCACACACATGCAAGTGCGCACACATCCCTCCATAGAATAACAGGTTTGAGACATTTGGACCCAGTAGTGCATATTAGTGTTACTATTGTTATCTTTTGGTTCAAATCTCTCTTTTAAAGCATGTTTATCACATGCTAGACTTGTTGATGCTTCACCCACTGGGGAGCACTATGTGGTGGCAGAGACGAGACAGGTTTGCCATGCCTGTCTGGAGGGCCTTGGGGAACAGAAAGGGGTCCACACTTTTATTTTGGATCTTAAGGGCTTCTTACAGTTTTTTTTTACCTTTTCAAACAATGATCTCAATATTTAATTTCTTTCAGTTTTTGAAAGAGTGCATAAAGAAGTATAATCATTTTGCAAGACAAATCTGCTCTAGCTGTGTTCTCGTTTCTATGGCTTAGCAATGGAAGAACGGCTGGTTTTACCATAACATTCAGTCCGTCCATGTTTATTTAAAAATAACTTTAGAAAAGTAATTAGAATCAAATATTGAAGGGTGGCTGAATCCCTGCCTAAGTGCGTTTCGTGCCAAAATTCATAAATCTGTGATTCACTATGGCATGTTAACACCCCAGCTAGTTTATGGCTCGCTATCTTCCTTGAGGTCCCTTTTAGATCATGTCTTCATTTACGTATTGTGATAAATATATATCCCACAATATATTTATACTTTTGTGATAGTGATACTTGCCTTAAATGCAACGCGCCTACAACATACCCCCTTTAAAGGCCCACTATGCAGGATCGGGCATTTCTTCGCTGTTTTCTTGGTTTGGCACGCACATTTCTCTACACAGCGCCCCCTACAGCTTCGTAGTAGATATTTTACAACACTGTCGTTACAACTCGTTGACGATCCTTCCCCATGCACTTCTACGCGAGCCATGTGCATTTGTTTTCAAAGAAGCCGGCGAATGCGTGGAGCCATGTCCGAAGTAGATGTTCATAAAGTGTAGGCAAGGTTATACATTTTTTAAACGGTGTATTTGTATTGCAATAAACATAAATCCATCCTTTTTTATAGTTGACGGGGAGAATTTATATCCTAGATTATAATTGTTTTATCTTAGGTTGAAAAGAACAATCAGTGTAAGAGTGTTGGCCAACATAATAATCTAAATAAACAAGAACCTGGATTCGGGGATTCAGCCTGTATCTGGGGGACGAGACAGACGAACAGCAAAACACCCATGGAAACAAAGGCGTTTCCATGGTTGCAACCAAGCAAGCTAGGAACATACAGGGCTCACAACAAAACGGTCGAGAAAACACATTTTTACAGGGCTCACAACAAAATGGTTGAGCAAACACATTTGTACAGAGACTATCAACATCAAGAATACCACGAAGACAAAGTTCACCCAAGGGTACTTTCAATTTCAAAAGCAACACGGCCAAGATGGCTTCTGATTTGCAGTCTTCTTTTTCTTTCAGTTCACGTTATTCCTGAAAAGCTTGCCCAACGTTTACTCGTGTCTGGCCTCTCTGTCGGTCAGTCACCCTTTTCTCTTCTTCTGTTCCTCCGACATTGAGTTTCTCTGTCTCTTTTTAGTCGGCTGTTCTATGATGAATGTAACAATCCCTTAGTTACTTGTGTTTATATCGAGCTGGTTCCCTGTTTGGGGGTCTGTGCCGTAAAGCAATTCGTTACTTCGCGAGACCCGAGACTCCCGCGAGAGTAGGCGGCGGGTCGCCGGCAGAAACATATTCCCTTTCTCCGCCAAGATGCGCAAGGGGGAGTCGAAACAACGAACAATAGAACAAAAATGTATGATAGAACCATCGCAATGACTCTTAGCCTGTTTTATTAAGGTAAATCAAGCCAAAAAAGTTGTTCCCCTTTCACTCATGCCTGGTCTCTTTTCTGGTCCATTCTTCTTTTGTTCCACCGACAGTCGCCTCTTGTGTCCCTTATCAGTCGATTGATCCATGATGAATGCAACAATTGCCTTGCAACTGGCTGTTTATATCTAGCCGGTGCCATGTTTGGGGGTGTGTCTGTGCCGTAAAGCATTTTCGAAGCTACAATCTGACTACATTTTCGAGGCGCGCTTGGATACTTCCGCTGCGTCACATCCGGATTGTGTCGGTCCGAACAGAGCAAGTTGCATATGCGCTTTTTCCTTGGAGAGGCGACAAGGGGCAATGACACACCCACCAAACGACCCAGAAATGGTTGCAGAACCATCAGAATAACTCTCAACCTGCATCATTAATGTAATTTTTGGCTAAAAAAGTTGCATAGTTGGCCTTTAAAGCATGTGAAAAGTGTGTCTGTTTTTGCTTTTGTTTTATTTATTCATCTACTACTATTTCAACTTTGTTTTTTATTGCTTCCATGTTTGAAATAAAGAAAATCAATCAATTAATCAATTAATCAAACATCTATATGTGAAAACTGCATTATCGATTAAATAAATGTATGCATCTCCGCTTTTCTGCTGTTTTGTGCAGGTTGTAATACCTCAAAGTCAGCAACGCTGTAGCTTTCTGTAGGCCACCAAGACTGTAATGTCGCTGCACGGTAATTGGTAGCTCTTGTCCCCATGTCGGGAGTGTTCAGTAATTGGCCACATAGCCAGGTGGGTAAATAGACTCCACCCATTAAATCTGATTGAAGGAATGGAAGGAAATCAATAGACTGAAATTACTTGAGATTTCAATGGAGTTGATTTAACATAATTTTCTGATTCGGCACACCTTGATTACCCTTAATAGCATAATAAGAAGTAAATTACGTATTTTTGTAGACCATGCCCTTACCCGTGATAAAAACACAATACAACAGGATCTAAAGGTGTTATGGAGCAACGCTTGATGCAGCATTTAAGGTAAAAAGCGGCAATGGTTTTACCCCGGTAAAATACATGGCGGGGGACAATGTCTTTCCGTATACTACTTCTAGGAAAATCTAAGGATTTGAGTCATTCATTCGAGTCTGTATCCTTACTTGCCTGTTCTGCTGGTCTCTCTGGTAAGAATCCTATGAGTCACACATACTTGCGAATGCAAATGCATTCAGAATATCTTCCTGTGGGAAGAAGAACTAGAGGGGAGGAGAGGGTAGGAGAGGAGATGAGATGGGTGAGGTAAAGGCCTCTCCTATTCAAAAAATAATTTCTGGATTGATATTCCCATGAATTGAGGGTCAATTATGATCCACTTTACCAGAGGATCCAGCAGTATTGGCCTTTTTTCATCATTCTTTTCAGCTACTAAACACCTTAAGAACGCAATACAGGCAAAATACTAATTCCTTTCTCCCATGTTCTACTGGAGCAAAACCATTAGGGTTTAGGAGTAGGACATGGAGTCGGCAGAGGAAGGGAAAGACGATGGGAGAGAGGAGAGGAAGGACGAGGGGAGATGAGAGGAGAGAGGAGACAACAAGAGAGAGAAGAGGAGGGGTGATAGGGCGGGAGAGACCAGAGGAGAGACCAGAGGAGTCCTCCACCTCAGCCTCCTGGTCGCGTCCAGCGTCAGTCTCTTCCAATGCCAACACACCTTCACCTGTCTGCCATCCACTCCGTCCGTCTGCAGTCTCCAGCCCCTCGTTGTCAGATCAATGTCTTCATCACATGGTAGCTACGTCCAAGATCCCCAAAGATTATCAGCAAGCACTTCACTCATTTACCGACCCTTCGCCTGTCCGGCTCTCTGCCTTATGCTGAGCCATTACCTGTCCGGCTCTCCGCCTTATGCTGAGCCATTACCTGTCCGGCTCTCCGCCTTATGCTGAGCCATTACCTCTCCGGCTCTCCGCCGGTTGCTGACCAATCACCCATCTGATTTCCTGCCCCGATAACGAACCCCTCGGACCAACGACTTGACTTGCCTACCTGCCCCCCCGTCATCTTGTCACAGCCCTTTCCCTGTCATTATAGATTCTCGTTTCTTCCCTTAGCCATTCACATTGTGTCTCCTTGTTCTACCTGTTGTGCATTTGGGTCAAATCGCCCCCAGAATTGAAAAAGAGGCAAGGGAAGAGGAAGGGTGGAGAGATGGGGTAGGAGAGGAGACGGCAAGAGGTGAGGAAAGGAAACCAAGAAGGACACAATTTATAGAGGAGAGCAGACAGTAAGAGATCATGATAATAAGCACTTTATTCCCATAATGAGGGTTTTTTGTTTCTCACCAGGACAGAGCTTTTTTGTTTGTGTGTGCGTGCTTGGGATGTGTGTGTGCGTGTGTGTGTGCGTGTATAAGTGTTTCATGCTGATCAGAATGCAATGGAGCAGTCCATTGCCTTAATTTCTCAGTGCAATCCCCAACTCCACTCCAAACTGAATCCACTCTGGCTCAAGTGCTGATGACTTACCAGCCCGGCACGCTGGAGGGGTATTCATCATTTGGCCTTGCTTTATTCATGCATGTGTGCCTGTTAAGCTCATTGTCTAATGCGTGTGTGTCTGAGCATCTGTGTGTGTGTGTGTGTGTGTGTGTGTGTGTGTGTGTGTGTGTGTGTGTGTGTGTGTGTGTGTGTGTGTGTGTGTGTGTGTGTGTGTGTGTGTGTGTGTGTGTGTGTGTGTGTGTGTGTGTCTACGGACTCGATTGCATGCACACAAGAGGTGTTTTTCAATGCATCAGGCTACAAATAAAAAAGAACAGAGCACGCTTGTGCATGCGCACGCAACACGACATGACGCATGCCAGTGCGGGCGTCTCTACTCTGCTCAGGTATTCAGTGGGGGAGCCTATTGTCGACGTTTCACGGACGAGCCTCTTAAGTGAAAACAGCTGATGATTGCGACCGCGGTGTTCAGCCGAAGCGGTCGAGAGACACTTGATCCGAAGGTCTCGCCTTTCAGCCTACACCTGGAGAATAATGAGGAAAAGGCCTGCGAGCCAGTTGGCCCCCACGAGATGGCGTGTTGTGGCGCATGCTGATCACTCCGTCCGCGGCCGCTCACATGTGCCTGGCGCCTTCGTCAAGGTGCACACAGGCACGCAGACACACATATATAATCACACATTATTTAATCTATATTATTTAATATAATATGTTATATAATAGACAATGCATGAAGACCATACACTTTACTGTGTGTGTGTGTGTGTGTGTGTGTGTGCTTATGTGTGCGTGTATGTGTGCGTGGGTCAGTATGTGTGAGTGTGTGTGTGTGTGTGTGTGTGTGTGTGTGTGTGTGTGTGTGTGTGTGTGTGTGTGTGTGTGTGTGTGTGTGTGTCAGTATGTGTGAGTGTGTGTATATATGCTTGTGCTTGTGTATGTGTGTATGTTCCTGATGATATCGGTGCTATCCACAGAGATGTTCTCCTGGTGGTGACAGATGGAGGTAAGGAGCAGGGCTGCACAGCGGTCCTCCGGGTAGCACAACCACACTGAGCCAGGATAATCTGCAGGATGTTTGGGTCGCAGCGACACGTTTGAAAAAGACTGATCTCTGACGGGCCAACTCAAGGCTACCAAAATGATGTGTTTGTGTGTGCGTGTGTGTGTGTGTGGGGGGAGGGGGGGGGGCTGTGTGGGAAGGTGTGATGCATGGAGAAGGATTTAAAATAACTTGGCTAACTATGCAGGAATGCTCTCCCATATAGAAGCAGCAGGGTGTCTCTAATATACTTTATATATTCTCTCTCTCTCTCTCTCTCTCTCTCTCTCTCTCTCTCTCTCTCTCTCTCTCTCTCTCACTCTCTCGCTTTCTCTCTGTCTCATATCTGAGACCCCCCTACTAAGAGTTAATAAGATAAATCATGAATTTATAGGGAATTGATCATTTAAAAAGCATTGTTCCTACATAAATAATCATTAGTCATTATCAGTTCTAAATGATTAACAACATAATGAGTTAATGTTTCATTAGAGATTTATAAAGCTTAAGCATGATTTTCTAACTATTTACAATGTGTTAATAATTCTTTCCAACCATTTAATAATTCTGACAAACAAAGCATCAACTAATACTTTCGAACCCAGCCTTCATGTAATTTGTAAACGCTTAATACCATGTCATCATGTCTTTGATGAAATAAAGGTGTTGAGGTCCAGGCCCTGAGGAGTGACCCCCCAGGGTAGCCAAAACCAATTCCTGTACATTTATTCAGATGTTTCAATTATTTTGCACCGCATGGTTTGCTTATCAATGTCTATTTCTAAATCACCACATGTTCCATGTTCCAGCTACAGCTCTGGCACGGCAGCGTGAGCATTTCTGGGACCTGGGGTCAACACTCGCTGATAATTGCGGCATGTTAACCTCATGTCATTTTGGAAAATGAACTCTAATAGAACTAGAACTGTAATCTGAATTGTAACACATTGTGGTTGCTGTGCCGTTGACACCACCAAGATTAGCTTTAGTGTCCCCCTAGTGTTTTAACAAGCACCGCACACCGCAGACTCAACTAGATACGAGTCAAACACTAGATTTGATTTTAGTACAATACGTTTAAAGGCTACTCTAGATCTGCCCTTATTCCAAGAAGACACCAGGTGGTTTGTTGTCGTTGTGTCGTCAGTCCCGCCTCTTGGCCGTTTGGTAGCATTTACTTCATTGAAGTTTTAACAGGGTCTAAGTACTTCCATAGGTGTCACTTAGTGTCACTTCCAGGTTACTGCTTGTTGCTCGACTGCCTGCCTCCCCTGCCCATCCTGCTGGCCCTGTCTGCCTGGCCTGACGTAGTCCCCCATTCTTTCTTCAAAGAATGTCCTGACTTTGTGCCACAGTATTGACACTGTAGGTTAGACCCAGTAGTTACAGAACTGGTATTGTACCCTAGAGTACTGATACTGTACCCTAGAGTACTGATGCTGTACCCTAGAGCAAGTACTGATACTGTACCCTAGAGTACTGATGCTGTACCCTAGAGCAAGTACTGATACTGTACCCTAGAGTACTGAGACTGTACCCTAGAGCAAGTACTGATACTGTACCCTAAAATACTGATATTGTACCGTAGAGTACTGATACTGTACCCTAGAGTACTGATGCTGTACCCTAGAGTACTGAGACTGTACCCTAGAGTACTGATACTGTGCCCTAGAGTACTGATATGCCGCTTTTCCACTGCATGGTACCAGCTCGACACGACTCGACTCGACTCGACTCAGCTCGCCTTTTTTGCGTTTCCACCGCGATCTAGTACCTCAAGTGGCTGCTTTTTCTAGTACCGCCTCGCTCTAGGTTCCAAGCGGCTGAGCCGATGCTAAAAGGTGACGTCGGCAGACGGCCGGCCACTGATTGGCCAGAGAGTGTGACGAAGTCACGAGAGCGACATGGCAACCATGCTGGTAACAGCCATAGCAGCGCCGCAGCCAACATATTCCACTTCTTCAACATGCCAGCTAATAATACGAACACGAATACCATCGCATCGATGTTCTCCATTGTTGTTATGTTGGTTCTGTCCATGTGTAGGTTACGTAGGTGTTGTTTGCGTCGCGTACAAAAATACGTCACAGCCCTTTCGCGCAGACGACCCCGCCCACGTCCCGGAGGTACTATTTGCGGTGGAAAAGCACCCGCGCTGCTACCGTGTCGAGTCGTGTCGAGTCGTGTCGTGTCGAGTCGAGCTACATGTGCGGTGGAAAAGCGGCAATACTGTACCCTAGAGTACTGATACTGTGCCCTAGAGTACTGATGCTGTACCCTAGAGTACTGATACTGTACCCTAGAGTACTGATACTGTACCCTAGAGCAAGTACTCATACTGTACCCTA
The DNA here is from genome assembly GCF_026213295.1 of Gadus chalcogrammus. Classification (NCBI taxonomy): domain Eukaryota; kingdom Metazoa; phylum Chordata; class Actinopteri; order Gadiformes; family Gadidae; genus Gadus; species Gadus chalcogrammus. The sequence goes on along the minus strand of NC_079433.1, from coordinate 11,575,576 downwards.
GACTAGACCCAGTAGTACCAGTACGGAAGCTCTACCCTAGACTAGACCCAGTAGTACCAGTACTGATTTTGTACCATAGACTAGACCCAGTAGTACCAGTACTGATACTGTACCATAGACCCAGTAGTACCAGTACTGATACTGTACCATAGACCCAGTAGTACCAGTACTGATACTGTACCATAGACCCAGTAGGGCCAGTACTGATACTGTACCATAGTATTACCAGTGCTGATACTGCACTATAGAATCAGGAGGTCCAGAACTGATACTGTAGACCCAGTAGTACCAGTGCTGATACTGTACCTACACCTAGTAAGTCCATAGGGTGCATGTGAAAAAAGAGATGATGCATGGGGAGATTATGACTTTATTATTATTATTGTCATTCAGTTACAATTTTCCTTAGGACATCATCCAATAGGAAGGTGTACCATAACCACATAACTACTCTACATACAATCATCCATTACTGTATGTATGTACCATCTAGTTTGGTGCAAATGTGCGTTCTGTAGATCGGACTCATGAGGAACATCTAGCAGTGCTTATGACCATGGCCCTTTCCCCTACCACCCCCATGCCCGTGCCCGTGCCCGTGCCCGTGCCCGTGCCCATGCCCATGCTTGTGGCCCTTGTGCTTACGTCTGCGCCCGTGGTTGCCGTCGCTCTCACTGCCACTACTGCCGCTGCCGCTGCCGCTGCCGCTGCTGCTACCATGGCGACGGCGAGGGCTTTTGCTGCCTCGGCGACGGCGAGGGCTTTTACTGCCTCGGCGACGGTGGTCCGGACTCTTGCTGTTTTTGCGGTGGCGCTCGTGGCTCCCATCACGCTGTTTGGGGCTGCATCTGCCTCCTCTATCGCCATGGCGATCCTCTTTGTCCCGGCAGTCATCGTCGCGGCGACGGTCGGCATCACGATCACCGGAATCGCATTGCTTGTCGTCGCGGCGACCACCCTTTTCACGGCAGTCATCGTCGCGGCGACCGCCGGCGTCACGGTCACCGGAATCGCAGTGCTTGTCGTCGCGGCGACCACCCTTTTCACGGCAGTCATCGTCGCGGCGACGGCCGCCGTCACGATCACCGGAATCGCAGTGCTTGTCGTCGCGGCGACCACCCTTTTCACGGCAGTCATCGTCGCGGCGACGGCCGGCGTCACGATCACCGGAATCGCAGTCCTTGTCGCCGCGGTGACCGTCTCTTTCCCGGCGGTCATCATCATGGCAACGGCCTTTGTCCCGGGCGTCGTCTTCAGACCCACGGTTGTCACACTGACGGTCGCCTTTTTTTCCATCGTTTCCAAAATCAAGTAAGCTCAGGTCGAGGCCCTCCTGATCGCCCCCTGGGCATGGGTCGGCCCCTGGCACGGGGCCCAGGTCATAACCAGATGGATGGCAGCTACCTAAAGAACAGTAAGACAAACTGAAAACAAGAACCACTAAAATCCACACAATTACACGTCTACAGATGCACACATCTATACATCCACAGATCCTCAGATCCACACAACATTTATCTAAAACACACTGAAAACAAGAATGACAAACATCTACACATTTACACGTCCATTGACTATAACTGCACTGCAGTAACAGTGATTGCTACTATACTTTTCAATGGAGCGAGAGTTACTACAGTACTTACCTGCATTATTATTTCCAAACATGTCTGGATGATCTTGCTGGTTCTCTGATGGCTCTAGGACGACACAGAGTCAGACACTTTGTTAAATTTTCCCTCAACCGGTTCGACGGGTTGAATAAAACATTTCATAGAGGGCCAAGTATCAACACCACGCCTATTTCACTACTCACGTCCACACTAAGCTACCATATTCACCGCACCACAGACCTTTAGAGGTCTATCAACGTCAAACCACACTGGTCTACTTCATAAAAACCAACTAAAGGTTTCAAGCATACGATCGGGATGGACTGGAAGGTCTAAATAACTGAAGTTATTTAAAAAATGAAAGAGATATGTGCATATATATGGACTTAATCCTTGTGAATCAGGTAACTATAGCTCTCCCCTTTCGCTGATCCTCTGAGTGAAGAGGATAACCTATTTCTAACTGACCCGCTCTCTCTCAGTGTAGATGATTACCTATGTCTATCTGACTGTCCCTCTCGGTGTAGATGATAACCTATGTCTATCTGACCGTCTCTCTCTCTCTCAGTGTCGAGGATAACCTGTCTATCTGACCCTCTCTCTTTGCCAATTATCTGTGACCTTATAGAATTTAAAACATACCGTGTTGTTGGAGCTGCGGGTGTCCTTTGAGTCAGTGAGGATGCAATGTTTAAAGTATTGAGTGAAACGCCCAATGGCTATTATTCAGAAAGAGTGCAGCCCTTGGCAGGCGTTGCCTTAACTACGCCCATTCAGGGCGTAGTTGAGAACTTCTGTTCTCAACTACGTCTGTCCGTCTAAATAAGTCTCTTTGTCTGAACGAGTCTTTCCATCCGAAATATACTACTATTACTTACTATTATTACTCAATACTACTATCTACTATTTGTCCAGTCAGTATGCAAGACGAAGGGACAGTGAGGCTTACAACCAGTCGTCTTGGATCCAGCAGTATAACCCCACTAGAGCAGAACACCTGCACGCAATCTCCTGCCCCTTAGAAGCCGCCGGGATAGAAACAAACCATGTATAAAACAAGCATCCGAACAAAACCACGCCATTAGCAGACGCTAAACAAAGCCACTTTGAAATTAGAAGACTGCAGCGTAACTCTAGGAAACAAGGTTAGTAGAATGAATCAATAACTGTAAGAGCATTATCATTTTATCAGCAATGCCAAGTTGTGTGTTGTTGTTACGTTATGATATGTTGGATTGTGTCAATGATATCATGCTGTTAAATCTTGACTCATGGAATGATCCCCATAGAAGTTTCCAACCAGAGGAATGTAGTTAAATTACATTTTATAGTGAACTGGTTTATATTTGGCACCCTAGGTTGGATGGTAGACCGGTTCTTCTTCATCAGCCTCTCTCTCTCTATTTGTATCTCTATCTATCTGTCTCTCTGTCTCCATCAGCCTGTCTATCTCTCTATCCCTTTGTCCATCTGTCTTTGTCACACACACACACACACACACACACACACACACACACACACACACACACACACACACACACACACACACACACACACACACACACACAAACACACACACACACACACACACACACACACACACACACACACACACACACACACACACACACACACACACACACACGCACGCACGCACGCACATACCCCCCCACACACACGTTCATTCATTTATAACGCAAATCCTCCTTGTGCCTGTAGCTCCCTTCCTCTCTCCAGTTAATAGGTGTTATGTTGGTGAGCATTTGCGTTGCTAACTTTGACACGTGGTCTGATACTGAAGCCAGGCCGATCTACTGGCTACTTTTGTGTTCGATTCTACAGCGGTTTTGCATCCTTGCAGACATGTCTACTTAGTTCCCCCCATAGTGTATTGCAAAAGTACTTGGCCACTCCCCTGACTTTTGTTTTCTTTGATGTTACTACCCACAAAGGGAAAGTTTCCCCATATGAATCAGGCTATTAAATCTTTAATACTTGTTTTTAAAGATCACGATTCATCGTGTTTTTCGGGAGGGGTTGAGCTCCTCCCACTAGCTTGCGTGCAGTGAACATGTAAATTTCATAACAAAAGGCAAATGATTTATCAGTTGGTTGTGGAATGTGGCTCATCAAGGCGAGCCCCAACGCACAAAACACAACACACAACACCCTGCTCGCTGTCCTGGTTTGTGGACCGATTATCGGATGCAATAGACCAGAGTTTGTTTCTTTTAGTCCATCAGAGTTTCAAAAGAGTGTTCACACCAACCCCAAGCAAAAAGGAGGAGCGCGCCACGGCTCCATTAAAACAGATCCTTTCAACACTTGATTTCAGTTAACTAGACTAGACCTTACAAACTAAACGGTGACTCGTCTCTTGTTAC
>NC_079433.1:11481579-11561579 GCF_026213295.1 Gadus chalcogrammus | reverse complement strand
GAGGATGGAGGGCTGGCCAGCCGGCTTTACATTTTCCAACTTTTCCTCCCAGTCCAATACGGTTTGACATCATATATAATAGTAATAAAATATATATCATTTGAGATTTCTGGTTTAACATTTAAATGTGCCAGAGCCACCTAACAACATTACTACCCCATGTATATTGCAGAGTGATATAACAGGAAAAACTTAGCTGAAGCTTTGCATATACTGCCCGTCTCATGTGTGTGTGTGTTTGTGTGTGTGTGTGTGTGTGTGTGTGTGTGTGTGTGTGTGTGTGTGTGTGTGTGTGTGTGTGTGTGTGTGAGTGTGTGCGTGTGTGTGTGTGTGTGTGTGTGTGTGCGTGTGTGCGTGCGTGTGTGTGTGTGTGTGTGTGTGTGCGTGTGTGTGTGTGTGTGTGTGTGTGTGTGTGCGTGTGTGAGAGAGCAAGTAAAGGAGACTAGAAAGAGAGAGAGAGATCGATGGACCAAGTGGGCTTGGTGAATAATTCAGAGAAATGGCTTCAGTTGCCCCAGGAGGAAAGAAAAGGAAAAGTGCTTAGAGTGTTTGCACTTCTTACATGTTTGTGTGTTTATGCATTTCGGTCGTGCATCAAGTCACTGGCTGGGTCCTAGGGCACCACTTGAATCTCAAATCACAAACTTGAAATTTGGATAAGCATACTTGAGAATTGGCTTAAACTTGTAACACTGGAGACTTCCAGCCCCTGCTCGTGTTTGTGAGTTGCAAGATACTTGAAGGGTGCTTGGATGCACCCATGTGTGTGTGGGTGTGTGCGTGTGTGTGTGTGTGTGTGTGTGTGTGTGTGTGTGTGTGTGTGTGTGTGTGTGTGTGTGTGTGTGTGTGTGCTTGGATGCATGTGTGTGTGAGGGAGTGAGTGAGTGAGTGAGTGAGTGAGTGAGTGAGTGAGTGAGTGAGTGAGTGAGTGAGTGAGTGAGTGAGTGAGTGTTTGCTTGAAGTTGCTTAGATGTGTGCATGTCCATATTTCTGTATGCATCATGACAGCCAAATCATAGAACATGACCTGCAGGATCAATAATTCATTTAAAATAGATTATGGTTTTGGATTACTTGCATGTAGTAGGAGGGGTCTGGTTTATTTGCAATGCCATGGCTATTGTGCAATATTGTTTACATTGGCGGTGGGGGCGCACTATAAATATATATTTTTAATGTATTAATCCATTTTCAAATCATTAACACGGGAAACAACACCCGAGGACTTCTTTCTGTAGACCTCATCCCTCTTTTGCTGACACGCACCCGACGTGTGAATGACAGTGATTTGATTCCAGGATAGGGCCCTAATTGAAGTTATCAAAATCCGCCACAGAAAGCATTAACAACGTCACCCATGGGATACAATTAGTATTCATTTGTTGCAATTTGTCCATCAGTGGCTGCCATTGTGACATTCTGAGGTTATTGGATAGGCATACAGCAGTGGATACGATAGATCAGATCATAATCACGCTGCAGTCTCATGTCTGCTGGCTGATAACGCGGATATAGTATTTGATGGGTTACTTCGGAACACATTCGATCTAGAGGGAGACAGACAGAAAGACAGAGAGAGAGAGAGAGAGAGAGAGAGAGAGAGAGAGAGAGGGAGAGAAGGGGGGGGATGGAGATGAAGAGACAGAAACTGAAGACATGGAGAGAAACAAACATGTTATTGTATCGAATCATGCCAGGCTCGAGAGCACCACCTGCTGGTCAAAGGTTTTAGCGGATTGATTCCTCCATTCAGCCCTTTCCTCAGTCCTCCCCTCCTACGCCAAATAAAACTTGTGCTATCAACACAAATATTTTTTGCTCGTTAAAGAAGGACAGGGAACGGCTTCATGATGGAAATTGTATTTGAAAAAACAACTCAAACAAACTCAATGCCCACGAATATGTCATCATATGTGAACAATGTATATGCATCAGCTGTGTCATTTCTAATAAATAAATTCTATACACATGAAAATGTGAACCACAAAGCCTACCTATCCAATACGTAGCCAACACACACAGTGAATCTGTGTGAACAAATATTACAAATATATTTACGAAACATAAATATAAAAAGCTCAATAATTTAATTTATTATTGTATGCCATTGCGATTGTTCTGAATAATCAAAACGAAATAAAACAAACATGACGGCTTCTTTTCACCTATATTTGCATACCCAGAGCAGCCTTTTTTCCCCTCACAAATACAACGGGCCTAGATTGTCCACAGTCACAAAATGTACCTCACGGCCCGATATTACCTTGTGCACCCACAGAGAGAAACGGGCAGAGGCGCACCTCATTTCCCACAATGTATTTTACACGTCATTTCCGGTGTCCACACAGGCCACGCCCCCTTTTACAAGCCGTGCTAAACTCGTATAGATCTCTGGAGTGAGTCACCCCCCCCCCCCTTTTAATGACCACTTAGGAGACAAAAGCCAAGCGTCGTTAATACTGATAGGAAAATCAGTTGAGTTATTCGCTAAGAGACTGTCTTGCCAATCCTGTCAGGAAGAGGGATGCATATCAGGGGGAGACGAAGGGCTGCGACATGTGGTGGAGAGACAGAGGGCGGAAGGTTAGAGAGAGAAGGGTTAGAGAGAGAAGGGTTAGAGAGAGAGAGAGAGAGAGAGAGAGAGAGAGAGAGAGAGAGAGAGAGAGAGAGAGAGAGAGAGAGAGAGAGAGAGAGAGAGAGAGAGAGAGAGAGATAAAGAGATGGGACGAGGGTCTGATGAAGGCAGGGTGTGATGAAAGAGAGGGATTAATGGAGAGAAAGATAGAAATGGAGATGAGATACATATTTTATTATGTTAATTATGTACATATGTTTACTATGTCACATATGTCGATATGGTAATTACAATCTTATTTGCCCTTTGAATTGTTCATTTACTTTGGCAAGGTGAATGTTTATTTCCCCTTGTAATAAAGCTTTTTAAGATGTAATCAAAAGGGGTATCGAGAGAGAAGAGAGGGCTCATAGTAGAGAGGGGGAAGGAAGAGGGAGAGAAGAGAGGGCTAGAACGAGGGGTAGGAAGACAGGCACAGTGAGAGAGAATCTAATGAATGTTCCTGGCCCTCATAGGTCGATTTTTAAATCCTTTTTTAAGGAGCTTCTTAACCTAGTATAGGTGAAGGAGAAAGGCTTGTTGAAGTGCTACATAAACGGCAAGTAGCCAACGTTTATGATTTAAAAAGCATTAAATGGTGACTTTCTACGTTGGTATGCATCTACAGGAATGTGCATGTGCTGGGGAACAGACACAAGCACAGGCAGAGGGACAGGGAGTGGAAGCTAGTGTCGGCTTTTTGATCTCTTCTCACGTCCCCATAGGAGCTGCTTGTGGATAGCGTGTTAAACATAGGTAGACGGGGCTGACCGGTGAACCGGGGAGCTCCCAGGACCCCCAGGGAGTTCCCTGTCGGCTGAGGGCTTGTGTGTGCTTGTGTAGAACCACAGCAAAACATCGTAAAACGGTGGTTCTGTACACGACAGTGCTACACATGAGACCGGCCTGGCGGGTGTGCCGCCCCCCGTTGGTTGAACCCCGCCCCGCCTCAGTGCTCCGTGCTCGGGGGAGCTCCAGGTGACCGGTCCACGCCCCACCCGCCGACCCCGCCGACGCCGCCCTCCTTCAGGCTCCGCTGCTTCGGCAGACTGGCGGCCAGCAGGATCTCCGACTCCGCCTGGGGCCCCGGGCCCTTCATGGCCATGCTGGCCCCGACCATCGCCGGGTAGCTCCTGTTCCTCCGCATCCCCTCGGGGCCGAAGGGGGAGCCCGACCGGCGGAGCCCGCCCAGGGGCCCCCCCAGGATGGGGCCCGGGCTGGTCGCCCGGGCCCCCGCCGCCCCGGCCACGCCCAGCCGCTTGACCTTATCCAGCAGGTTGAGGTGCTGCACCGACACGCTGACGTCCGTCTGGCACTCGCAGTCGCAGGCGCGCTGCCGGCCCCGGGACCCCCCCTCCACCACGTCCTTCAGGATGGAGCGTGCCGGCCGGGAGGTCAGGAAGTTGTCGTAGGGGGGACCCTTGAAGTCGAAGCCCAGCGGCGTCTCTTCTCCGCTGCCCCCGCCGGGGTCCGCCGCAGAGCCCCCGCTCCCGCCGGCCCGGGACCGGGTGGGGGAGTTGGGCGGGGTAGAAGGGCGGACGCGGTGGGGGGTGACGGAGGTGCTGAACAGCAGCCCCTCGCTGCCCTGCGGGGGCTCCAGGCCCTGGCTCTGGTGGTGGTACATGGCCGCAGAGATGCCTCTCTCCTGCAGGAGGCGCACTAGTCCCAGGGAGGTGCTGGTGGTGCGGGTCGCGTCCCTGTAGAAGAAGTAACACAGGCGCAGTGTTGGCAGATTGGGCCCGATTTCCCGCCCAATCTGGAAACCCTGGGTGCAGCACGCTACAGCCAGGGTTGCCAGATCGGGAGGGAAATCGGGCCCAATCTGGCAACACTGCACAGGCGTTTAATAATATGGAACATGAATGAAAACCACCAGGTGGCACCACACAGTCAGACGGTCAGTGTGGCCTGTGCCTCCATTCGCAATGTGCAATTTAAATTCACTGCTTTATTTGGTGTTTTTCTTCTTTTGAGTTTAGAATACATATATTTGATGCTTCATTACTCAATAAATCATGCGCAAATTATGCACTGAACCGCCAACACGTGCCCATATTGTTATTTTGGTTTGCTATCGCTGTATAATATGCATGCAAAGCTATGCTTTCTTGCAAAGCTATGCTAGCTATGTTTCCCAAGCTAACACGTGTTGTGTCTGTGTGGGGCTGGAGGCGTGGGGAGGAGCCAGAGTTTCTCTGGAGGTGGTCTCCATCGATCGGGGGCTTGCCTGAGGTTGGTTGAGGACTCGGAGGGGATCATGCCGAGTCGCCGTGGGGTGCAGGGCGTGGCGATGGGCGTGGCCAACAGGCTGCTGGTCATCACACAGGAAGAGGAGGCCGGGCCCGAGATCAGACTGCCCCGAGCCAGGAGGAAGGAGAGGGAAGAAGAATGCACATTATTATATGTACAACGTACGGACACACATAGAGATAGTTCAGTGACCTCTGATGTTCCATGTCGTCCCTTTATGTTGGATGGCCGTTCAGACGACACACATGGTACCGTACCACATGGATAATAGTGGGCTGGGGGCGTGGTGGGGGTACCTGGGGGTGACGCGGGTCAGCTCGTCGGTGGGGTGCAGGATCCGGCAGGTGGTGAAGGTGTAGGTGGAGCTGGTATGCGCCATGCACTTCCCTGGGTAGTATGCAGCTGCCCAGCCAACACACACGCACACACACACACACACATCATATTTATTACAAACAAAGACCATGTATGTGAATGTGTGTTTATGCATGTGTGTGTGTGTGCGTGCATGTGAATGTGTATGTGTGTGTGTGTTTGTGTATGCGTGTGTGAATAAGTGTGTGTGGGTGTCTGGCTTGTGCCTGTGTGTGCGTGTGCCTGTGTGTGTGTGTTTATGTGTGTGTGTGTGTGTGTGTGTGCGTGTGTGTGTGTGTGTGAGCGTGCGTGCGTGCGTGCGTGTGTGTGCGTGTTTGTGCGTGCGTACTCACCCAGCGGGTCCGTGTTGGCGAGGTGCGGCGACGGGGAGGGGGTGCCGGGGCCGGGCAGGGGGGTCAGGCCCTCCCCCTCGGCGGGGCCGGGGGCGAGGGCCGTGCTGGTGGGACAGGGCACCATGGGCGAGGCGGTGGGCGAGGTGGTGGGCAGGTTCTGGAAGTACTGCTCCCCGGGCTCGTCCTCCTCCAGGCCGCCCCAGGGGAACGCCTGCTCCAGCTCCAGCTCCAGCGGCCGGTAGCCCTTGGGGATGACCCCGGGCCGCGCGTCCAGGATCACCCCCAGGTGGGGCTGGGCCAGCTGCTGCCAGTGGTGCAGCGTGGCCGACCCTACGCACACGGAGGGGGACACTCGCTGGTCACATGCTGCCTTGCCCACCGTTGTGAGGTTCAATGTTTAAATCCATTCACATTAAGGCCTTGAGTAAAGTTCATAGTGAACAATAGATCATTTCTTGATGATATGTGTTCACTGCCGATGGTGAATGCTACTACTTGTTCGTCTCACTAGGGAGCAGTAGAGTCTAAACTAAAAACGAAACCAATATCCTCTCTGCGATAACGATATTGTATCCTGGTAATCGTTTAATGGTGTCTTTGTATGATGTATGTTTGATGTAAGATTAGGAATATACATAGTACGCTCGTAGCTACAACTGTGTCGGTATAAGATTTGCATCCAATATTTTAGATGCAAAAGGGTTAAATACGGCTTTTATAGTTTTTCATCAAGATAAATAACCTTTTCTGCTGAAATATCCCCAATGAAATCCCGTCCCACCCATATCCCCTCTTAAACCCTAGGGTAGTGTGGCCCCACCCATATCCCCTCTTAAACCCTAGGGTAGTTAGCCCCACCCATATCCCCTCTTAAACCCTAGGGTAGTATAGCCCCACCCATATCCCCCTCTTAAACCCTAGGGTAGTATAGCCCCACCCATATCCCCTCTTAAACCCTAGGGTGGTCTAGCTCCACCCACATCCCCCTCTTAAACCCTAGGGTGGTGTAGTGGCTGCAGCCGGCCTCCAGGCTGCGTGTCCCTTCACCGCGGGGGCCCCCCAGCCCGCCACCCCGCTCACCTTCCAGGGGCTTGACGATCTGCAGCTTGTCGGGGAGGTAGGCCCCCCGGTGGGCCCAGAGCTGGAGGCTCCCCAGGGACATGATGCTGTCCGAGGGGGTGAGCCCGCCCTCCAGGCCCAGGGGCACGCCGTGGCCCCGCCGCCGCTGCTCCCGCTCCTCCTCGAAGAACCGCCGCTCGCTCAGGTTGTTCTGCCGCCGCAGGGACAGGCGCCGCAGGGCCAGCCGCAGGTCCTCGGCCCCCGCGCTCTTCTTCCCCGAGCCGTCCCCGCAGCTGCCCGAGCATAAGTGGATTAAAATAAGGGGGCATTGAAATATTTGGATATAGCTGCAGGCGGTGACTCACAGTGGGGGCCCCATTGGTTCTTCATTAGTGTGTCATGTTTCAACGGTTATAAATATGTTTGTTCGATTTGCTGAAGGAATTAAGTAATTATGGGCAGGAAATTTGATTATATTGGATTATAAACCCCGGTCTGGGGAAAATTGTCCACCAGTAATCAAAGATTTATTTTTATTCAGTTGCTCCATTACTTTCAAACTGGATTCAAACGTTATGTTTTGGGTAAGGTGCTTTGTGAATGTGTTTCAGTGTATATGCGTATAATTTTTCGCCAAACTGAGATATACTTCTCCATGAAGAAATTTAACTGGTGCTACACATCTCAGATTAGTTTTAAACAAATACATTTTGAACTCGGATTTACTAAGGTCTGATAATCTTTCATCTTTAATAAATTGAACCCTTGTTGGTGCAAACCAGCCACAATCTCAGACAAACTACTAACTTACACTAACTGCTACTATGTTTATCCAGAAACAGCCAATCATTTTCCATCTAAATTATCTACTCTTACACAAGCCCCGCCCCCCCCTCATCTTTACCTCTCCCGATTGGACGCAGCCTCCATGAGGATGCTCTGAGCGCGGTTGTCAAGGCCGACGCCCTCGCCGGTGATGTCCCCCGGGCACAGGCGAGGCGTGGCCGGGCCGCTGGACAGCGGCGAGGAGCGGGACGACTGCGTCTGATTGGACCCCGGGATGTTGGCGTTGGAGCCCGGGATGGGCGAGCGCTGGCGGACCGTCTGGTTGATGTTCTTCACCGTCTGGAACACGCGCCGCCGGTGGCCCCTGTGCACCCGCACACACACACGCACACAGGTGTACACGCACACACGCAAGCACACACACACACACACAAACAATTATTGAAGTTGTTTTAAAAGGATACAAAAACTATAAAACAGTTTGGGCTACTTCCCCTCCAACAAAATAAATATCAGTGTATCTTAATTGTGTGTGTATATATATATAAAAACATACAGTATATTATTTTTGTTTTTACCCTTTTGGGAATGCATGAATTTTTGTACAAAGACAAATTAACAACAAGGACATTGAAGACTCTCTCCATCTAATCTAATCTCTTATTAAACTCTCGGGTGAGGAAGAGGTCCATACTTCTGTTCTTCACACTCAGGGTCATCGAGGCTCATCTCCTTCCTCATGGTCCCCTCGATCTCAGCAGCCAGGGAGTCCTGCCAATACACACACACATTCAGGAACACACCTTTTACTCAAGGACCTCTGTAATAGTTTACATTTTCGCCCTTCAACATTGATCCATCCCTTATAAATACAGTTAGAAGTAGTTGTTACTTTTTTCATAGTCCAATGCCAACAGTTTATAGTGTGTTCATTTGTTTGATGGTGCTGACAATATCTGGAAAAAACACGTAGTGTGAGTACATAAAGTACTTTAAATACCTTTACCTAAGTCCGAACAACAGAGTTATTTTAGTCGTGCAATATCTGATTTTCAACGGGTATATTTCAAAGTAATAGAAGATGTGGTTTATTAATAACAGACAGGAAATAGGCTACTAAGTAACTAAGTAACTAAATACTGTAACTGTACTACCGCAACTTTTATGGGTAATGGGTACGCTACTCTGCACACGACATACAGTATGTATGATATCTGGTTCATCCCATAATGCATCTCTCTGTCACCATGGGGTAGAGACCCAGGGGGTGGAAGCGGCGGGGGGTCCCGGCGGGGTAGCTGCGGTTCCTGAGGTCCTTGAGCTCCTCCTGGGCCTCGTGGAGCATCTCGATGCACTCCAGGTACTTCTCCTCCAGCTCCTGGAGCTACAGGGGCAGCGGAGAACACACCACAGAGGAAGAGTGTACAGCGGGGAAACACACTCACACTCACAGGAGGTGCAGGAGTGGGGGAGAAGGGAGGAGTTATGTGTCTGAAGGGGTAGGATTGGCTGGGGGGGGGTAGTTCTGTGATGGTGTGTGTGTGTGTGTGTGTGTGTGTGTGTGTGTGTGTGTGTGTGTGTGTGTGTGTGTGTGTGTGTGTGTGTGTGTGTGTGTGTGTGTGTGTGTGTGTGTGTGTGTGTGTGTTTGGACGGTTTGTTACCTCAGCTGTAAGTTGCCTCTGGGCATCTTTTGCCGCAATCAAGTGCTGAGAGAGCTCTTCGTTCTCCACTGCAAACTGGAAACACACACACACACACACACACACACACACACACACACACACACACACACACACACACACACACACACACACACACACACACACACACACCGGTCGCCGCACACACACACACGGGCAATCACACACAAAAACACACAAACAAACACACGCACACACACCGGCCACCACACACAAAAACACATATAAGCACATGCACACACACAAAAACACACATACGCAAACACACACATACATAAAGAGCGTTAAAGGGTATTTGTGTTTCTCTCTCTCTCTCTCTCTCTCTCTCTCTCTCTCTCTCTCTCTCTCTCTCTCTCTCTCTCTCTCTCTCGCTCTCTCTCTCTCTCTCTCTCTCTCTCTCTCTCTCTCGCCCACCATCTTGGACTTCTTCTGCAGGTCCACGATCTGGGAGAGGAGGTGGGTGATCTCCTCCTGCTGCCGGGATGCATCCTCAGTCTTCCTGGCCAGCTCCTCAGCGATGGTGGAGATCTGGAGGCTTGACAGCCCTAGAGGGGGAAGAGAGACACATTCAGTTCCAGCTCATATGCCTGCACGTATGCATGCTAAAATGTGGTTGCTTCAATACTCAATACTCCCAGGTATTATACACGTACAAGATAATTAAATAAGCCAATATATAAACAAAATACCAGATACAAATTAGTATGCTTTTGTATAAAAATACACAAAAGCAAGATAAATGTGTTAAAAGTGAAGATATTAGTGCAAATGTTTAAATGGCAATAGTTGAAGGTATAGTATGTTCTGCAAGTTTTTATAAATCCTTGGTCAAGGCTCTGATAGCCTGTGGGAAGTAACTATTCTCAGTGTGTTTGTGGCAGCGCAGGCGCTTGCCTGATCGCAGCCACACAAACAGTCCATTGCTGGGGATGTGGGGGTGGGAGAGAGTGGGAGAGAGTGGGAGAGAGAGAGAGAGAGAGAGAGCTCAAAGCACAGCAAAAAACAAAAGAGCAACAACTAGTCAAGCCATTATAAGAAAGTTACATTGATTCAGAGAGGAAGATTGGCAGAAACAGAAGACAATACCAAGACTAGAGAGAGAGAGAGCAAGAAAAAGAGAAACACACAGAGAAAGAGAGAGAGAGAGAGAGAGAGAGAGAGAGAGAGAGAGAGAGAGAGAGAGAGAGAGAGAGAGAGAGAGAGAGAGAGAGAGAGAGAGACATGTCATAACTCACTGAGTTCCTTAACACAGTCGTTGACCAGCTGCTGTTCTTTCTCTTCATATGTTTCTGTCTCCGACTTGAGGTAACTGGCCTAAATACATACACATATCCAAACAGTTATCCAGCATGCAAATACCATGTTCTCTCTTAGTGTTCGTGTTTGTTTTGTGTTCGTTTGTGTGGGCATGCGTGCGCGCGCGCGCGTGTGTGTGTGTGTGTGTGTGTGTGTGTGTGTGTGTGTGTGTGTGTGTGTGTGTGTGTGTGTGTGTGTGTGTGTGTGTGTGTGTGTGTGTGTGTGTGTGTGTGTGTGTGTGTGTGTGTGTGTCACCTCTGAGCGCAGTGACAGATTCTCCTCTTCCAGCTCTTTGAGTTTCATCTGCAGCGGGTCCGACCCAAAGCCTCCAGAAGCAGACCCCACTTTACACCTCCTCCTGTAGCGGAGCAAAACAAACACACCAATACGTATTCAAAACATGCAAAGTGTACACAGTTTATACATTTACAAATATATAAATTGATTTGGTATAAATTGTAGGGTACTATGTAATGCGTTGCTATTTTATACCACTAAACATGAACACAGAGCAGCCAATCAGGAGTAAATCACCCGCTGACATAGTTTAAAATAGAAAATGCATAGTGCTAATAAAACCAATCCAGTACAATACAAAAGGTTTGCATCGTAAATAGAACCCATACAGTTCAAAATAAAAGGTTCATGTTGTAAACACAGCGTGTACAGTACGCGTGGAGGCCCCCACCTCGGGGAGTCGCCGGGCTCCTCCTCGCCCTCCTCCGCCGCCTGGGTGTAGAACTGCAGCAGCTCATCCTTCAGGTTCAGCTCATGGTGCAGCTGGGCCACCTGCAGCACAGAGGAGCGGGCCGGGGGGGTGGAGGGGGGGGGCACTGTGAGTGGAGGGATGGGGTGGGGACCTCTGGGTTTTGGATGTGGATGTTTGTTTTTTGTGGGAACAGCTTAATCCACCGCAGGCAGTGTGGAGATGTTCATATTTCTGTTCATTGTGTCAATAGAGCTTTTGTAGATACAGTGTCAAATGGGCAGCAGTTTAAAAGCAATGATCACAAAAATGTGTTTATTTGTTGAAATATGAAATGGTATCTATGTCCATTTAGGAACCTCCACCAACAACAAAACAAAGAATATTAGCATTTTGATTAGCTACTCTAAAACTCTGTTGTGTAGCAATGACAAAAGTGTGTGTGTGTGTGTGTGTGTGTGTGTGTGTGTGTGTGTGTGTGTGTGTGTGTGTGTGTGTGTGTGTGTGTGTGTGTGTGTGTGTGTGTGTGTGTGTGCGCGTGTGTGTGTGTGTGTGTGTGTGTGTGTGTGTGTGTGTGTGTGTGTGTGTGTGTGTGTGTGTGTGTGTGTGTGTGTGTGTGTGTGTGTGTGTGTGTGTGTCCCAGCGTGTACCTCCTCTGCGATGTGCCCCACTTGCTCCTCCAGGTAGTCATTGTGCTCGGTCAGAGTTCTGTTCTTCTTGAGTAGGGACTGACCAATCCGGGCAGCCAACTCCAAATCCCTCTCTTTCTATTGGTTGAAAACATCCAATGGCACGGTTCGTGAGTGGGCAGCGGACAAAATTAGAAGTGGAGAGAGGAGTGATGATGAAGGAGAGGAAAGGAGAGGAGAGGGGAGGGAGAGGAGGGATGAGGAGAGGAAGGGGGGAGAGAGGAGAGGAGGGGGAGGGGAGGGACCAAATGAGACATGGAGAGCAGAGAAAAGAAGAGGAGAGGAGAGAAGAGAAGAGACGCAGAGAAGATAGGATAGGAGCAGACAGGCCGGGAGCAGACAGGCCGGGACCAGAGAGAAAGAGGAAGCCAGAACAGAGAAGGAAGTAACAGATGCAAATAAAAGAGAGAGTCAAAGAAAGAAGAAGGGAAGAGAGGGGAGAGAGAAGATATGACAAACAATCCCTTTCAATACACAACAAGCTGAACAAACAAGTGCCGTAGACCGGTATCTGCAGACACCATTTCAAACCTCACCTCCTCCAGCAGACGTGTGATGGCATCGATGTCGTTGTACGTCTTGGTCATCTGGCCCACTCTGTCGGCACATAGCACTGTGTAGCAGACGCGAGAGTCAAGACGTGAGTCACACCGCAGCACACTTCACCGGGCGCACTCCAAAACATTCAGCACTCGGTGGCCTACATTGCACCACCTATATTGGCAGCAACATTTCGGTCCAAGAACGAAGTAGAAATCGACTTGTCACTTTCTGCAAATGGAGCCCCACCCTGTCCGTGCCGACAGGTCGAACAATGGTTACGTCAGGGCAAAGGGAACGATATCGATCACAGATAAGCAGATCAATAATAGAAATGTATAACAAAACATAATATTAATCGTAGGAAAAGTTCCCCAGAGCAGGATACATCCCTGATCATACATATATACAACGTTCCGTGTATTTGCAATGAGGCATCGCAGCAGGTGTATCAATTGACTAAGATGCAGTACTGCAATACTGTTGACTCACTATCAACAAGCATAGTGACACGTTGCCGTCGACATCCATCGCTCCAAAACACAATCAAAACAAGGAAAGCAATAATGTGTGAGCGAAACCATGAACCCTGTTTGACTTTGACTTTGAGTGTGTGTCTGTGTGTCTGTTAGTTCATGAGCAGGAAGGCAGATTAGATTCCTCCTCAGAGAGATCCAATGAAATGCTCTCAACAAGCAGCTGAATACCGCCTGGCAGAAGCTCAGCTAAAACCCCATTCATAGGACACTTACACTCCTCCCTGCATTACCTGCCAAACTCTAAGACAGTTTAAAGCAACAACCCATCCACACAAACAATACACAGTGAATGCCTTCATACATCGGTGGTAATCTATGGAGTTAGGACACATTACCTACGGTGGTAACTAGGTTACATTTGCTATAGGATCGCATCATCCAAGGTCGTCATACTTTCTACTCTGGCGACACAATCTTTGACGATCCCATTACCTACGGTCGGAGGTTACCACAGTCGTCCTCATCAATATTGCATCAGGTGACCCGACTGTCAGGATATCCATCACAAACACACAACACGCCCTCTTGCTTTCATGGTAGTTCACCAATCACCAACGTCCTCAATCCCTGATCCACCGCCGCCACTCAGCCCCTGCCTCCTCTTCATCCTGGCCCCTCCTCCTCCAGCTCACCTCAGGCTCGGACTACAACAGTACACTTCCCTCATGGAGCCGGGAAAAAAATACCGGCGACTATCCACTTGCAGCACGGTTGAAAAAGACTCCCTCTCTCTTCACCTCTCTTCCTCTCACTGCCTCTGACTCTCTCTCTCTGCCCTGTCACACTGCCTAACGATCTAGTTTTTTCCCTGGACTCCCACACATAACTATTGTACGCCATCACTGGCAGCCTTGTGATTCACCAGATAGTCACCCCCCCATTCTGTCTGCATGGATGACACAGCATGGACAGAAACAGGAGGAGGGGGAGGGTAGGAGACAAAGAAGAAAGAGTGAGAGACGGAGAGAAAGAAAAGAGAGAGTGACAGAGATAGAAAGAGAGATATAATGAAAGTCTTTGTTTTGTTTTGACTTGCTGAGCTCCCCTCCTGATTGGACAAAAAGGATGGTGGCGTAAATAAATCAAAGACCTTCTTGTCTGTTTAAAGAGGACGGACAAAACCAAACTCATCTACAACTCCGCTTCCTCCCACATCCCTCTGTTTTCCAAGCCCTGTGTTATCGTCTCCTCTAGCTGAGCACCTGCCCGTGGCAACCGTTACCAAGGTGATTCCCCTGCACAGTGTTATTACACAATTACCCACCTCTCCCCCCTCCTCTACAGACGCACAGTCTCTCCTACTGTACTATCTTCTACAGTGTACTGTCAGTCATCTCCATCACACAAAACAAAACTACTCCGAACAATTCCTGTCAACTATTCCCGATCGAGGAGCCATTCACTCTGCCTCTGGTAAGATGGGGATTTCTTTAGAAAAATTAATATAAAGTCTGAAATAACACAGTCTAAATAGAAGACGTACAGAAAAACGCTCCTAGAAAATTGTGGTGAGAAAATAACTCTAAATGTATATACAAGCACACACACACACACACACACACACACACACACACACACACACACACACACACACACACACACACACACACACACACACACACACACACACACACACACACACACACACACTAAGACCCCATTAAGAAAAACAACACACACACACACTAAGACCCCATTAAGACAAACAACACACACTAAGACCCCATTAAGACAAACCACACACACACACTCACAGAAGTATTTGAGGGTCTCCTCGATCTGCTCGGCCGTCAGGTCCAGCCGTGCGTCGGGTGCGATGAGCGGCGTGTGCAGCCAGTCATCGTTGTCGTAGCCGTACACCGTGTCCGCTCGCAGCCGGTACACGGGCAGCTGCTCCTCCAGCAGGCTGATGATCTCAAACTCTGGCAGGTCGGTGCTGTTACACACATCTGACCGCACACACACACACACACACACACACACACACACACACACACACACACACACACACACACACACACACACACACACACACACACACACACACACACACACACACACACACACACACACACACACACACAGGTAGGAAGATACACAGAGACAGGGAGGGAGAGGGATGATGATCTGTTGGACTGGTCCGGTACAGCCAAGGATAATGCATGACACCCTCTAGTGGGGATAGTGTGTGTTTACACTACGGATCTGCAGGACGACATATAGAGGTTTGTTATGTGGGTGCTGCCCCCTAATGTGCAATTGTAAATGGTGGCAGGTGATTATGGCGCTGGTGCTTCAAGGTGCAGTGGTTAGAATTGAGCGGCATAAAGCAGAACGGACTTGGGACAAAAAGTATATTGTTGTTCATAATTATCTTTTTATAAGTTAGTGCATCTTCATCGCATGAAATCATTAACTGTTGATTTTTTGTTACCTAAGAATAAGCCCTTTATATCTACATAGGTAGTCGGTCTTCTTCCATGGAGCCACGTTCCATCGACATGTTTCTACAGTAGCCCAGTATGGACAAACGGGTCTAGTGAGAATGTGTTTTTAATTTGATCAACTTTCAATTAAAGTGTGGGTTGTTTGGCTTGAATTGGGACTCTTGGAATTGGAAGTGTCAGAAAAACCCAATTCGAACATGGACATAAAAAATAAACGCTGGCCAGATGCTGCCCCAGACATCCACCCAAACACAAAAATGAATCAATCAATAAAGTACACCAACATAATGTCATAGGTGCAGGTGGCAGAACAGGGCAAGAGTACTATCAGTGCGAGCACCACAACTTGGAGGCTGCATTAGCAAGGTATGTTTATTGATCCCATTGTTTTCTGTACAGTCAGCTGCAGTAA
The DNA here is from genome assembly GCF_026213295.1 of Gadus chalcogrammus. NCBI lineage: Eukaryota > Metazoa > Chordata > Actinopteri > Gadiformes > Gadidae > Gadus > Gadus chalcogrammus. The sequence continues at coordinate 11,545,834 of NC_079433.1, read as the reverse complement.
CACACACATGTTTACACACTAGAAAGGACTCATCAATTGAATCTAACTGACATCTTTTTGTACCAGATGTATTTCTCCAGGGGACAAATCAGTACGCATTTTGATCGCTCACAAGTTGAGCGATCAAACCATAACAGCCTATGTTTGTTCAGCTCTATGTTATGAATGCCATGAGGAATAGTGTTCTCCTATTTCAGTCCGCCGATGATAAGTGAAAAGAACACACACACCCACGAGCAACCACACAAACACACACAAACACAAACACACACACACACACACACACACACACACACACACACACACACACACACACACACACACACACACACACACACACACACACACACACAGCAGCATACCTGTGATGGTCTCTGCATCTCTGCAGTCGGGCGTGGCCAGGTCGGGGGGCTCCGTGGCCGGCGGCTCCCCCCGGCTCACATACTGCTCCCCCTCGCCCACATACTGCTCCCCCTCGCTCACATACTGCTCCCCCTCGCTCACATACTGCTCCTCCTGGAGGGGGCTGGGCCCAGGCGGGGGGCCGCAGGGGTCCGGCGGGTCGGGGGCCGGGAGCAGGGTGAAGGCCGGGGCGGCCAGCTTGGCTCACCTCTCACTGGGGGAGAGAGACGCCGGCCATGGGCCTTCTGAGCTCAACCTCGTAGGAGGTGTCAGCGGAGTCCCAGCCACCTACGGATGGAGGGATAGATGCACCAATAGATGGATGGATAGAAGGACGGATGGATGGATGGATGATTGGATGGATGGATGGATGGATGAGTGGATCGATGAGTGGATGAATGGATGGGTGGACGAGTGGATGGATGGATCGATATGTGGATGAGTGGATGGAACAGACAGACAAACAAAACAAAGAAAATAAATTATGTTATTGTGTCGGTCAATCCTCTCAAAACTTCTACAGGCCCGCAGTCCAGATTCAACCAGGCTGCGAACCAAACACTCATTCAGCCAGTATGACTGACCACCGAGCGACAGTCAGTCAGTGACTTACATGACATAGCATCTACTGTCGCCAAGTAGAGACCAGCTCTTGTGACGAGGTACCTTTGATGTAGTCAGGGCGTGGATGGTGGCTGTCTAGCTAGCGGTACTACACTGCAGTACTCTGAGTTGTGTGTTTCGCTGCAGACGCAGAGATGGGATACAGCAAACAGCACTTGTGTCAAACGCTTAGATTTAACAGATGAGGACCACAGGCCTGTGCTATAAATAGATTCATAGAGGTGTGTGTTTGCGGGTGTGTGGGTGTTTTGGTGTGTGTGTGTGTGTGTGTGTGTGTGTGTGTGTGTGTGTGTGTGTGTGTGTGTGTGTGTGTGTGTGTGTGTGTGTGTGTGTGTGTGTGTGTGTGTGTGTGTGTGTGTGTGTGTGTGTGCAAGTGCATGTGCCTGACAGGCATGCCCAGGTGTGAAGCGGGACAACTGACCTGGTAAATGATATGTCGGATGTGCATCAAATTGTGAGTTTTTGTAAAAGCGTTGTGAGCGTACGTTCACGCAGGCGTGTATACGACTTGCGCATGTGTGCAGCATCTGTACAACCTTGGGAAGTCTTCAAGCTAGGTCCTAGCGTTACTATAACCATCACACTGTCATTTGTTTTAGATATGTTCAGTCTACTGAATGACTTCGAGAATAGGAATAGAAATCATTAGGACTATGTCTCTATGTTCGCAGTTAGAGTTACAGTATTTCTGCTCGAGACACACTTAAAATAGATAATACGTCTTAGTTGATAGCCACACTTTGTGACAAAGGCTTTCATTGTCTCAACTACAGTAGCTCGCTTCGGGGACAATCTACTGCACTAATGCTTCTATAAATAGTAAGACAATAATCGCGTTGTGTACATGCAGTTTAAATTGACTATGATAGCATATCGTTGTCACTTCCAACGCCATTATCATATTATTAAACTAGCCCTATTGTTGATAGGCTAACTAAAACATAGCCTTACGGGCCTTGCCATGATATCCGATATCCGATCAAAGCAATATCTATGCACCTGCTGATCATCTCTTTGATGATCAGCAGGCCTCCTGCAGACGGACAGAAGCTCCGCCGTTCAGGTTATTATGGGGCTAGCAGACCGGTGCTAGGGGCGTGGCTTCTCTACATCACCACGCAGCGTCACGGAGATGCGGATCGGTTTTTTCCTGAATCGTGCCTTTCCAAGAACATATATAGCAATATAATGACAGTTTGGCTTCGTGTCTATGTCGTTCGATCTCACACATGGCTTATGGATACATGAATGAACAACTTAGCATTCGTTTTTGTGTGCGCTATGTAATGTGATGCGCTATAGCCCAGGCTACACACTCACAATAGCGACAGATCCGAAGCGTGTTCCGGTGGAAACTGTCAGAATCCAGATGTCCGGTGTCAGTATGGAGACCGAGGAAATCGACCTGATAGCGACAACAGACGCCCCGGCAGTGAATAACGTTGAGAGTAGGTCTATGCTGTCTCCCCAAAAAAGGATGCTCGCTTTCACCCTATACGGTCTCACAAGGAACCTGAACAGGAGACCCAGGACAGTTTTATAGGATCAAGGTCGCATTTGGATTTCTTGAAATCCCTCCTGACCCAGGACACTCTCTTTCTCTCAGCCATCGCTTGCCCTCCTCTTCCTATCTGCCGCTGCGCCGGAGCAGAGGCACTGGACCAAGCGGGTGTGACGTCACGGACTCCATCGAAACGCGAAAGACGCGCGCGGTGGCGACTGAATAACACAATGAGGGTCTCGGAAAATTCATCATCATCAAGTCATAATGTGAACCAGAGAGCTTATTAAACAATTTGAAATCAAGCAATATCCGACCGAATGTATTGACTGTAAGATGGACGGATGAACTGTAATGAACTAAGTGAGTGCATCATGCATTACATATCAGTAAATATTAACCTTTTGCATGTTAACGACGGCTACATGTTATCATAACACAGATCCAGATCTCTGCGCCCCAACCACCAGACGGGGGCAGGAGAGAGCTGTGTTATTACAATAAACCCATTAGCCTACTGCTTATATAGTCACGTCTTGTGTTTTCCTTTTTTCATGCAAACGTTTCATAACACAGCATACACATATAATACTCAACCATACTCCCCCCCAAGCCCACCCACCCCCAGGTCTTGCCTCCCACAAAGACAGAATCAATAATTTGAGAAGCTCAGCAAATTTGTTAAATAGGCCTAATACTAACATGTGAAATAAATAAAGAAACAAAAATAAAAGGAAAAGGATGAAAAAGCAGTGAGTAAGGCGTAGATACAGTAAGCCATGACTACCCTCCCAACATATTGTTAATAAAGGTGGACCATAAGTTAATATTTCTAGCTTGGGCGCCATGCATGCTGGCCACAGATCTCTCTAATATAGCCAGATCTATGACTCCGTTCACCCAATGTTGGTAGGACAGGTCATGAGGAGCTTTCCATCTCTGTGCTACAAGCTTTTTAGCAGCAGTAAGGCCTACCAGAAACCAGCATTGGTGCATCAGAGAAAGATCTAGACCAGTAAAGTCACTCAGCAATAAGATAGTTGGGGAGCAGGGGATGGTACGCCCAAACGCCCAAGTACTATAGACATCCTATTGGATACCATACTCCAAAAGTCGCTCACCCCAGGGCACTCCCAGACAATGTGAACAAAGGTACCTGTAGTACCTAAAGAGCATAGCTGGCAGTTAGGAGATGGATTTAATTTCATCAAGAATAATTTATGAGGAGTGCAGTAGAGTCTGTGTATGAAATTGTAGTGAATCATCTGATGGTTGGGATTACGCGAAAATAGGTCAAGCTTTGACCAGACTATGGACCAATTGATTGTAGAAGGTGCAATTGAGAGATCATGGCTCCAGCGACTATCCACTTGCAAAGGTTTTTCTGCATGTTTGGACATAAATGTGTATAGAGCAGAGACCAAGCCTTTGGTAGATGAACTACCACATATTTTATGAATTGGATGAGGCACCATGTTTCCACCCCAGGGGACTCCGTATGCCCGTAAGGCGCTGCGGAGTTGTAAGTAGAAGAAAAAAGAGGTGCCGGGTAAGTTGTAATGCGATTTCAAGTCCTGAAAAGATCTGAGCGCAATATTTGACATATTGTCGGAAAGGGTATTAATCCCTTTATCCCTCCACTGAGGGAAGGACATCGGGTGACCACCCAAGCAAAGGGCGAAATTATTAAATAAAGGAAGGTGAGGATGGAATTTAAAGTGAGTGAGTGCTAGAGTGTGATTCCACAGTTCTCCATATGGCAACAAGATGTGAGATTAAAGAGCCAAATTTGGATTTACACATTTTAAGAGGGATGTTTGAGTAAATAACATCCTGAAGCCTATGTGGTATTACTAGATGTTCCTCTAATGAACGCCAGGCTACCCGAGCCTCTGGATCTAACCAGGTATGAAGAGAACGAAGGGTTGAGGACCAAAAATAAAACTTTTGATATGAATGTTGACATTCTGTGGGCAAAACCTTGTGGGCAAAAAAGTAAAATACGTTTTTAAAAATATCAAATTAATATTTGCTTTGTCAACATACATCATTATGTTGTAGTCAAGTCCATGTTCTGATAAATAACTCCAAACGTTTATTTGTTTTATGTTTATGGACTATTTACATTACAGTGTTCAAAAGAGCACCTTCTGGCCAGGTAGGACAAATGAAGTAGGCCTAATATCAAATGAAAGAAATGTAGTGTCCGCAGCACTGCTTTTGCTCCCATATTATTAATTAATTAAAAGGGTAGCAGCAACGTTTCGACCCTTCAGGCAAAATGCCATTACATTTCGTTCACTTGATATGTTATATTTATAGCCAATGCTTCGGGATGCTGGAAAGAGACCAGATATAGGCCTACACACTGTCAAGTTAAAATACTAAAAACATGTGTAATATCAAGTTGTTCCCCTGCATGGTAGTTGCGTGGTGCATTGATGTTTCACATGAGAGCTAAAGCTCAGCAGCGGTCAAAAAAGCTTGTATATCACACTGTCAACACAGAGCGCAGGGGCGCAGCGGGCAGGGCGCAGCGTGCAGGGCGCAGCGCGCAGCGCGCAGCCGATGATAGGTTGGTTTAGCGTCAATGCTGGTCTCATGGAAGATAAAAAGGAACCAGTGCGCTGTTGCACTTGTCTTAGGGCACTTTCGAGGAGACCTTACGACGCACGGGGCTCGTTGCAGGGCTAAAGGGTCTTCCACCGCAAAAGCTTTCGGACCCGTTCAACGCACCTATTGATGACTGATATGCTGGTTCACCTTTGTTCTGAACCAGCAGGCTTGAGATTTGGTTTAGTTTCCATGTGCTGAATCCTAACTCAGCAGCGCCTTATCGATTTCTTATACGCCAAAACGGGTCATTCCAATTACGCGTGTAGGAGCAGTCTGGAAGCATCAGCATTTATTAATTGATTATTTAATTAATTGCGAAAATGAATTTCGACCAGATCTTGTCTCTGGTCGGGGGATTTGGGAAGTACCAAAAGGTCCTGTACTTGTGGGTCAGTTTCCCGCAGCTGATCCTCGCCTGGCACATGATGGTGACGGTGTTCACCGGAGCACAGCCGCCCCACCACTGTCCCCAACACGGGAACTCGCTGCTCGACACCGCTTCAGTGGCGTCCGCCTCCTTTGTCCTCCACCAGAACCTAAGCACTTCGGTCCCGGCCGACGGACCAGGACCGAACCACTCTTCCTGTTACTCTGTTATAATTCGGGACAACCGGAGTGTGCGTGTCCAGTCGTGTGAACAAGGATGGGTCTACAGCAATGAAACTTTCCTGAGCACCGTGGTCACCGAGGTAAGGACCCACCCTGACTACAATAAAGAAAATGAAATAAAGTAAAATTATAAAAAAGAAAGAAAATAAGGACAATGTAAGTGCAGAATAAATACATTTATTTGTCTATCAAAGGTTGATTGCATTGCATTGCAGAGTGTGCTCATAAGACACGATTCAACCCAAATTCTTCGAGTTTTGTGGGAGAATGTGTGTCCATTTTATCTCCCACATATCTCACCCTCTGTTGCTGTTGTTGATGTTGTTGTTGATGTTGTGGTTGTTGTAGTACCTCCCCCTGAACCGCCCCCCTCCTCTGTCTGTCTCTCACCCCCACCCCACCAACCCTTCTCCCCCAGTGGGACCTGGTGTGTGACAGAGAATGGCTGAACAGCCTGGCATCCGCCATCTACATGTTCGGGCTGTTGGTGGGATCTGTTGTGTTCGGGTTCATGGCAGACAGGTATGGGGGGCCACGTGATGTGGTTACATGACAGCCCTTAACAACTCCCTCGGTAGACATCAACCCTATCAAAACAGTATTGTTTGTTCATTTATTGCAATAAAGAGCATATTGGTGCAACAATGCAGGTCACCTTCAACTAAAATGTACCTCTCTCGCTCTCTCTCTCTCTCTCTCTCTCTCTCTCTCTCTCTCTCTCTCTCTCTCTCTCTCTCTCTCTCTCTCTCTCTCTCTCTCTCTCTCTCTCTCTCTCTCTCTCTCTCTCTCTCTCTCTCTCTCTCACAGGTATGGCCGTCGTTTCGTCCTGCTCTTGGCACTGGCTCTCCAGACAGTGTTTGGTTCGTTGGCGGCCTTTGCACCAAACTTCCCAATCTACGTGTGTCTACGCTTTGTAGTGGGCAGCACCATCTCCGGAGTCATCATCAATGCCTTTGTGATAGGTATTTTAATATAGAACCCGTGCACAGTCACAGGCAAAATTAGGATGTAGACACGTTCCCATTGGCTGACGTGTCCACAGCACAAATTAATTCCATGCCTTATGCCTTGCTGCTAATTAAGCAATATCACCCTTGAGGTCGTGCTGTTGTACTGAATATCAGCACAGCCGTGATGAGTACCGTGTACCGTGATCAGTAGAACAGCACGACCTCGAGTGTGATATTGCTTTTATACAACAGTTCTACAAGCACCATTTATTAGTTAACAGTAATAAGCAACAACAGATTATGATTTGTTTGTTTATTTAATGTTTTATTGGGCTCCGCAAACATAAATAGATCCGCAACTGGACTAGGACTGAACACTTTTATATTGTTTATGACTTTTATAACTTTTACAATTATTAGAACACCTGTAAAGCAAAGTCATACATGTATAGTTAAAAGTCCCAGTGCTGTTATACTCAATATCAGCATGGAATGCCTCTTTTCCAATCAAATTACTTGGTCGGGAGTAACTAACTGTTGTATAATCATCCTTAAAACCACCACCACGGTCTTTAGTCCTTGTGCTGGTGCCTTCTCACGCTGTTCCTACCTGGTTCATTTACTCCAAACTTACTCCTCTCTCCTCTTAACCCTCCCATCCCCTCTCCTCTCCCATCTTCCCTCCCCCCCTCTCCTCCTCTCCTCTCCTCTCCCCTCTCTTCTCCCTCCCCTCTCCTCTCTCCCCCTCCTCCTCTCCTTTCTCCTCTCCTCTCCCTTCCCTTCCTTCCCCTCTCCTCTCCTCTCCTCTCCCCTCTCCTCTCTCCCCCTCCTCCTCTCCTTTCTCCTCTCCTCTCCCTTCCCTTCCCTTCCTTCCCCTCTCCTCTCCTCTCCTCTCCCCTCTCCTCTGCTCTCTCCTCTCTCCTCTCTCCCCTCTCCTCTCATCTCTCCTCTCCCCTCTCCCCTCTCCTCTGCTCTCTCCTCTTTCCTCTCTCCTCTCCTCTCCCCTCTCCTCTGCTCTCTCCTCTCTCCTCTCTCCCCTCTCCTCTCATCTCTCCTCTCCCCTCTCCCCTCTCCTCTCATCTCTCCTCTCCCCTCTCCCCTCTCCTCTGCTCTCTCCTCTTTCCTCTCTCCTCTCTCCTCTCCCCTCTCCCCTCTCCTCTCCTCTCTCCTATCCCCTCTCCCCTCTCCTCTGCTCTCTCCTCTCCCCTCTCCCCTCTCCTCTTTTCTCCTCTCCTCTCCCCTCTCCTCTCCCTCCCCTCTCCCTCCCCTCTCCCTCACCTCTCCTCTCCTCTCCCCTGCTTGATCCTGTGCTATTTAATCCATTCAGTTCACTTTGCATTTGTATAGCCCTTCATCAGACTGACAGTCAAGGGGCCTCCCAGGCCAAATAATAATGCATTCTTATCTGTCCTTCGCTCCCCAAAGGTACTGAGTGGACTTGTACCGAGCGCCGCGTGCTTGCCCCCATAGCCACTGACTTTGCCTTTAGCTTTGGCGTCATGTCACTAGCAGGTCTAGCCTACCTGATGCGAGACTGGAGACATTTACAGCTGGCTATATCTGTACCCGGTTTCCTCCTCATCTGGTACATATGGTGAGAAACAATTGAAACCGTCACAAAATACTCACTTCAGAACTTAAATCACTACCTTTAAAAATAAAACCTGCCTCCAGTCCACAACTTTATCTGTCTTTCTCCCTGCCTGTCTGGTCCTCAGGGTGATTCCTGAGTCTGCCCGCTGGTTGCTGACCAAGGGTCGCACCGACGACGCCATGGTTCTTCTGCGCAAGGCCGCCCTGGCCAATGGCCGCCAATTACCGCCAAGTATACAGGTAGCTACATCAGCTACATTGGGGCTACACTTCTCTCCTGGATGTCTCCTGTACAGGTAGAGAGGACAGATAAGATGAGCTAAATGGTAGCTGCATTTCTCTGCTCTATGTTTCCGTGTTCAGCTATAAAAAGGGCAGAGAAGATTATCTAAATGGTAGCTTAACTTCTCTACTGTATGCCTCCTGTGCAAGGTGAGAAGGGAAGATTAGACAAGCTAAATTGTGGCTCCATTCCGCTACATGTATAGACCTGCCTAATGGAAAGGTGTGAACACCTATTAAGTTACGGTGTGAATAAAATCACATAACAGGTCATTAATATGTAAGAGGGGTTAGCTAACTGAACAGACGAAGATGCTGTGTTAAATGCAGAGGTAAGGAAAGTTAATGAACATTGGAGAGTGGTGGTAAGTGACGTGTGGAATGTTTGAATCATTTAAGTCTAGAGCTGTCCTTCAGGCCAAGCAAGATTTTATCTGATGGCTCTGTGCCAGTAAAGCAGTGAAATACAATACAATATATCCCTCAACCCAGCATTTATTCATTACCCTGTGTGTGTGTGTGTGTGTGTGTGTGTGTGTGTGTGTGTGTGTGTGTGTGTGTGTGTGTGTGTGTGTGTGTGTGTATGTGTGTGTGTGTGTGTGTGTGTGTGTGTGTGTGTGTGTGTGTGTGTGTGTGTGTGTGTGTGTGTGTGTGTGTGTGTGTGTGTGTTTATACCAGTTCGACAAGGCTCTGACCGGTGGCAAGAAGCAGACGTACACACCACTGGATCTCATGCGAACACCTCAGTTGAGGAAGATGGTCATCATCCTCTTCTATTTGTGGTAACAATCTAAAAGAAGCAAAACATGCAACAAAAAAACAACATCTGGACTGTGTGTGTGTGTGTGTGTGTGTTTGTGTGTGTGTGTGTGTGTGTGTGTGTGTGTGTGTGTGTGTGTGTGTGTGTGTGTGTGTGTGTGTGTGTGTGTGTGTGTGTGTGTCCACGTGTATTTGTGTGTGTGTGTGTGTGTGTGTGTGTGTGTGTGTGTGTGTGTGTGTGTGTGGGGGGGGGGGGGGGGGGGGGGGGGGGGTGACCTGTGAAGAAATGTCACACACCTGATTGTAACATGCGTGTTTCCATGTGGGTGGAAACCTTGTCACATTTATTCTCGGCCTCTACATTTGTCTGTCCACACTTTCAAAAAGGATTTATTGCCATGGGAAATTCACATTAACATTTGCAAAAGTATAAAAAAAAGTAAATTCAACAAAAATAACACCAACCAACACATCATAAACAAAACAGAAATAGTCAAGCATACACTGCGATAACAAACGACAAATCTATACACAGTGTGAAACTACAAATATAAAAAACGAATCTAACATTTAAGGGAAGTGTTGTCTCTCTGTGCCTCTCTCATGTCTCGTCATGTCTGTGTCCCCACCCTGCCTCCCCGCTCCGCCAGGTTTGTCAATGTGCTGGTGTATTACGGCCTGGCTCTGGGCGTCTCCAGGCTGGGCAGCAACATCTACATGACACAGTTTGCGTTCGGGCTGATAGAGATCCCCGCCCGGGGCCTGGTGCTGCTGGTGCTGCCCTGGAGCCGGCGCCTGGCCCAGGGCGGCTTCCTGGCCTTCGGGGGGGCGGCCTGCCTGCTCATGCTAGCAGTCCCTGCTGGTAAAGAATAACAATAGTCAACATGTTGACTTTGTGGTTATTATGTTGTATTAGTCACAAAATAATAACGCACCTATTATTATCAATACTGTTTGTGATTAGTAAACAATATTAACAATGATAACAGCCACACCACCCTTATACTACCGCTGCTATTGCTATTACCTATACGTTGTGCTGCTACTACTACCTATACTCTGGTAGCCTACTACTGGTTCTACTCGTAATACTCCTACTACTTCTGCAAATATTACGACTAATATTTGTAATGATAATAATAACAAAAATGTAATGTCTGTGGCCGGTTCTATGAGCTAACTCTGCCTCTGCTATTAGAGATGAGCGAAGCGTGGGCCCGCTCCACTGATAGAAAAGATGCCAATTTGTAGATTGAAGCTTCAGGAGAAGCCGTTCAATTCACGGGGGGGCTTTTGCTTAAAAAACGACTTCATCAATGAGGTGTGATTATTGTATTCTCGCTGTCTTCGTTCCGTAGACCACCCCAACATCATCACCGGTCTCGCCCTGGCGGGGAAGTTTGGCATCACGGCCTCCTTCTGCGTTATCTACATCTACACAGCCGAGTTATTCCCCACAGTTCTCCGGTAGGCGCAAGCTTTAAGCACTTCCAAATGTGCATGTTTTAGTTAAGTCTTTTTAAATTGTGTTTATGTGTGAATGTGTTTCGTGTGCATGCATATGTTGGCTTCTGTGGCGTCTGTGGCTGCCTGTTTCCATGTCTTTGGCTTTCTTTGGCCACATGATTAATGTAATTATGTTTCTGTGTTTGTGTGTGTGTGTGTGTGTGTGTGTGTGTGTGTGTGTGTGTGTGTGTGTGTGTGTGTGTGTGTGTGTGTGTGTGTGTGTGTGTGTGTGTGTGTGTGTGTGTGTGTGCGTGCGTGCGTGCGTGCGTGCGTGCGTGCGTGCGTGCGTGCGTGCGTGCGTGCGTGCGTGCGTGCGTGCGTGCGTGCGTGCGTGCGTGCGTGTGTGTGTGTGTGTGTGTGTGCGTGTGTGTCTGTGTGTGTGTGTGTGCACGTGTATCCACAGCCAAACAGGTATCGGCATGTGCGGTGTGTTTGCGCGGATAGGCGGGGTGCTAGCCCCCCTCATCAACCTGCTGCACATCCACAGTCCGGTCTCCCCCCTGCTCATCTTCGGGACCGTGCCCCTGCTGGGAGCCGCGCTGTGCGTGGCCCTGCCAGAGACCGCCGGCAGACCGCTACCTGACACTGTGGAAGACGCCGAGAACTGTGACACAAGCACCTAGTAAGTTCTCTATCGTCTGTGTTTAACTACTCCCACAAATCAGATACGCTCGTCGTAGAATGCCTGGCGGTAGGGCACGTAAATAATGGATTGAATTGATATAGCGCTTTTCTAGACACTCAAAGATGCTTTCAGTGAAGGGGGGACCTCACTTACCACCACCAGTGTTTAGCACCCACTTGGGTAATGCACGGCAGCCAATCTGCACCAGAACGCTCACCACACACCAGCTTGAGGTGGAGAGTGAGGGAATTAATGAGTCAGCCAATTATATAGCAATCGCAATGTAAAACCTGTGTGAACCAGCATTTCGAGGTATCGTTGCCCTGGAGGCTGGGATCTGTTCTCACTGAGAAGTGTTTTTTTTTTTATTTCTTTTTTTAAAGGTGTGAAAGTGTCTGTACAGGTACATACTGCCCCCATTATGGATCCCCGATTAGTTCCACTCTGACACAAAAGCAATTACCTAGCAGCAGGGCTAGCAGCAGCCAACAAGTTAAAGATATCTATAAAACACAATATAATATAACAATATAAAATAGAAAAATAAGGTAGGAATCCGGCTTCCCTTGTTGATCTGCCTCCCCCCACCGAACGACAAACTGAGCTAAAGTACAATGCCCAAATGAGTGGATTGATTCTCCCAGTTGATTGAATAATGCTTGCTGACCAGATTAACACTGGGTTCACAAATAAGACTTTAGATGAATAATCAAAAATCTGATGGCTGGCTATAATCTGGGTGAACGAAGCATTTAGAGCTGTAAGCGGGGAGTTGTAAGCACGTGATTTGCTTAAAGGTAACGCAAACTCTGCCATGGTCAACGTGGTCAAGTTGACCCTGTTAGTCATTGTGAGTTACTCATCCATATGCTTGATGTTTTAGCTGAATGGAACTGTGTTTTCTCTATTGAAGTACCGCACCATTCAGCTCCGGACTATGTGAAGACACCAGCAAATCAATACCCAGCAAAGAAGAACAGGAATGCTGCATTTAGCAAGCCAGTCTTCACGTGCATGCATGGATAATCCCCCACATTGATGAACAGAATTGCCATTGCAACTTTGCAAAAATAAGATACCAAAAGATGGGAATTATGGGCATAATCTAATGAAAGAATTGATGCTCAGAACATTTGAGCTAATTGGTAAATTATATAATTATATCCAGGTAAATTTACAATGACATATATATGTATATAGACTTTGTTTTAACCTTCTGGTGCTTTCTGGTCATTTAATTTATAGATTTCAGTAGGCAAATACACATTGTGGCCCACATTGTGGGCCATAGATAGGCTATTATGCTTTTCTACTACTACAAACAGTTATATGAGCTTTAAACAGCCTCATTTACTAAAATGTGAACTAAAACAATTCAATAATACTGGATTCTTGAAAGATCAAGATTACCTTTTTTTTGCCATTATATTTTGTATATCATTTTGTATATCATTTAAGGTCTTTCAAAGAGTATCCAGACTTTTTAATCAAGTATACCTGAAATTGTCCAGTTTTTAATGCATGCTGCATGCAACCATTTGATTATACATAATGTAATATTGTATTTGGGTCCTTAATTTCTATTCAGGTATTGCATTTATAAAAGTAAAATAAAGAAAAAACCTGTTAAACTGCATCTGTATTTCCTTGGGTAAGGTCATCCTAAACCAGCTCATCCACCTAACATATTAGAATGAGTGTCATATAGGAACAATGTAAAGTGTGAGACGATTGAAAATGATTATGTAACCTCTCTTTTGACCATGTCAATGAAAGGCTACTGTTCGAGGATTTAATACAGCACAGGTACAGCCTTAGGTGGAATAGTCTTAGTGTAGGTGGTGAGGAGCAGTCTCCAGACGTGCTCCTTGGCTGTCGATCCCCCTTCTCAGCGAACCAAAGGGTTGGGGCAAGTATCATAGTAAAGAAAACGTGAATAACAAGAGAGCAGAAGCACTCTCCCCCTTGATAAGGTATATGGCCCTGGCTATGTCCTAGACGTCCAGGTTGGTTCATCCTTATTGAGGCATAATAAATGGAGAAATGTTGGAAATAACTCCTCCTATCAGTATGAGAAGCACAGGCCTGTTTCTAGACTAAGAAATGTGAACACAGAGAGACACTAAAATACACCAACATTCTACACATTTTATATGAAATAAATCGGTTTTAAGTATTTCTCTCTGCGTGCGTACGAAAACTAAATAATATTTTCCCAATTTGATAGAAAGGAGTTGCCTTCTGTTGGATTATTGAGGTGCTTGTAGGCTTCAGTACGACCTACATAAAGACGGTGCAGTAGGCTAACTGTAAAGATAGAAAATAAAACGTGGTAAATAAACCAATCAATTGAATAGTAACCAATCCAGCCTTTATTGCTAACTTAATTAAAGTAGCAGAAGTAGTGAAATTGAGCTTGTCACATAACAGCAAGGGAAGAAGAGGACGCTCATTAACATAACTTGTTTTGTAAATCAACAAAAAAGGAAAGACACTGAATGACCAGCAATACATCCCTGAGGAGGCACATTACACGGCGCAGGGCCAAGAGATTAAAATTTCGACATTAGGCAGGTTAAAATAAAACATCGCACTTTACTTAAAAAAATTACAAATAAAAACATTAATTAAAGTAGGCCCTTTAGTTCTTGCTATCGTTTTCTCATTCAAAGTATCACAGAGCATGAAACACAAACCTTTTGAATTGTTGCTGTATTGAGTGGGATAGCTTAAGCACACTGCACCCATTTAGAAGACATTACAGCATTAAGGGATACACAGACTGAAAAACCAGAAGTGTTTGATCTTAAAATGTACTGAATGTAAGTCGCTTTGAATAAAAGCGTCTGCAAAATGCCCAAAATCAAAGTGTAAAAAATCTTCAAACGCTAAATTTCTATCTTCAACGTAATACGCTTGTGAATACACCATTCAAAGGAGCTCGTTTCCTGCTCCGTCTGTATGACTGAGTGACTCAGAAATATCGTACCTGTGTACAAAAACACCCAACTCACGCACCACACACACCGGCACCAGACTACGCCAGTGTGACGAAGGTTGCGTCGGTGGCGACTCCGCAGTTGTTGTCCTTCATGGACATGAGGACGTAGCCGTCGTTGCCCCAGTAGGTGGACCAGGAGTTCTTCACCAGCCAGTACGGCTCATCCTTCAGGGTCCCGTAGCCCACGGCCAGCACCGCATGGTCCAGGTCCTCCACCGTGCTGCCTGGGAAACCAGAGGAGCACCGTTAGCCTGATTATGGTTCCACGTTCACCCAACGCAAGGGGGGTTTACTACCATTACACCCTTGCGGAACCTCCTTGCGTCCACCACAAGGGCCTGATGTGCGCCTCCCAAAAATTGTACCCTTGCGTCGAGGCGGTCTGCTCACTAAAACCCGGCGCAGAACCAAAACAGGTTCAGGGCTTTATCGAAGCGTCTGCGTGGTCCTTACGTTGCGATGACGTGGAATCTTAACTGAGCCTTCCGCTAAGCCAATACTATTTGAGTAACAGTTATCGAGTAATAACAGAATAGTATGAGCCTACCATTCTGGTCATGTCCTACACATTGTAATATGTAAATGATAAAACAGTATATCATTTTTAGAATAAGTATTTATAAAGCCCTTTTCGTTACAAAGTGCTTCAGAAGCATCCAAACGACAATATACGATGAGAACACAAACATACGGGTGACATATTACACCTCCAGGTATGCGTGTGATTAGCACTTACAAGCCGTTTTGAAAACGAACCAAAGTACGTTTAACACTGGTGGTATAATACGTCACCTTTTAAGGCCAATCCTCAACAAATTGCTAACCAGTGGCAAGTGGCTTTAGCCTCATAGCCCTGAACCTCTTACCGCAGGCGGGCTCGTAGTAGACGCCGTGGCTGTAGAAGACGAAGGAGCGGTGCGAGGCGTCGATGCTGACCGCCACGGGGCCGCTCTTGAACAGCGCTAGCTTGAGGGCCTCGGCGCTGCCCGACGTGACGTTGGTGTAGCTCTGGATGCGCGCCACCAGCTCCGACTGGTTCAGGTGACAGAGTCCGTTCTGTCCAGGGATCCAGACGGCGGGAGATGGATGGACAAGATATGTTTCTTAGGTTAGCTTTTCTCTTGAAAGGGTTATAATTGAGGGAACAAGTACAGAGTGTTTGTATGAGTATGTGTGATGCATGAAATGGAGATAAAACCAGCCTACTATCATCTTTCAGTTCTTTCATCTTTAAATCTTTAAACACGTTTTGCTCCGTAAAACCCCAGGGGCAAAACGTGCAATTTCAATGTTAGAAATGGTGTTCTATGGATGAAAAGGAGATAAAAACCAAGCGGCTTATCAACGGAAGAACGGGTTGGCGAGGCCCTCCCGCCGCAGGCTCACCATGCCCATGTAGGCGCCGTAGGTCTCCGTGGTGGCGATGCCTCCGTGCTTCATGATCCACTCGTACCCGCGCCACTCCTCGCCGCCGTCGCAGCCGTTGTTGCCGAAGCCCCAGGAGCAGTCGATGAGCATCTGCTGCGACAGAACCTGCTGCTGGCCAGTCTGGGGGAAAAAACAACATTCAGTCACGTGACACCTCGACCAGAACCCACTGCTGGCCCGTCTGAGCCCAAAACATTCAGTCATGTGACACCTCGACCAGAAACTGCTGCTGCCTCTTTTGAGGCCAAAAAGTTCTCAGTCAGGTGAGACTTGAACCAGATGACCCACCTCGGAAGACAGCCTTAATTAAGGTCAACGCTTGTTTTGTTGCTGCTAGCCCGCTGCGTCACGTAGCCTTGAGTCTAGCCGTCAGAAAAACACCTCCGCTATTATCAATGAGAGCTGCTGCACTGAGCCTGTGTGAAGCCCAGTAAACTGAAAAAATAAACTTGAAGTATATTGTTGCGTGCGTCGACGCGCCACTCTTTGCGTAAACAATGTGTTTTCCAGGAAAGTACGTATGTTCGGTGTCACATAATTCAATGATGAATAGATTAGTACCGGTAGTTGTAATCGCATAAGTCACAAACCTCTTCAGACTTGTTTAAAGATATCTTCCCTAAAAGTCACATTTCTGCATTAAATTGCATTGTGTGCTACACCGTTGGGTGTTGCCGGGGGTGCACCCTGACCCCACCGTAGTGATAAGGCGGAACACCCATATAATATACAATGAAATAACTTGTTACATAGCCCCCCCATATAACTACAACCCTGTGACCCTCCGCAGACCACATGTTCCCGGTAGCATCAATTTGCGATCATGGACCAGGTGCGGTTGATAGTCCAGGGAGAGAAAACAGCGAGCTGGACGACCCCCGACATGGTTCATACAAGGGTGATTTAAAGAGGCAACATTTGGAGTACAAGCCGCGTTGGAGCTTCAGGTGTGTTCGGAAGATCGCAGATGAAAACGTCGGCCTGTTAAATGACTAAACATGTAACTTAAAAGAATTGAACACACAACAAATGTCCAATTGAAACAAAAGCCAAAAGGAAGGCTGTTGCACCCCAAACTCATTTGAAAGCATCCAAAGATACCGATGTATACATTTGTCGAATGTATTTTCCGTAATTAGCATAGCATAAGGCATTAGAATAAGCCGCACTTGAACCCTTGGTAAAAACAACCACGACCGGGCAAAGGCCGCCGTAACAAATGCCCAATTTAAAGCATGTCAAATCGTATCCGAAGACCCGCACGTGAAGCTGAAAGATTGTCAAGACTCACAAAGAGTCTTTTGATTTGAAATGTATGGTGTTTTGCATCGAAGGGCATAACAAATTCATCAAGTCTGTGAAAAGCCTATGAAATTCTGTGATGTTTATATGTCTAAGGATTAGACACATAAATCCTTAATTAATATTAAGGATTTACATGAATTAAATATAATTAATATTGATAGTGTCACAAACATTTCGTAAGACATTTGTATAGACTACAGGGCATAATTACCACGCTTGTCAAAATCGCAGCTCACTGAGTTATTAGTTATCTTGGTATGCAAACAACACCATATATGCGCTCCCATTGACCCGTAAGCCGTCTGTGTGAGCTGAAGATGACATGCCTTGAGACACATCTGACACGCTTTAAGGTTCAAACGGTAAGACCCCCGAACGCCTCCCTGCTCATTGGTGTTTTCAGTACGGGGGAGGGGGGCCGTGTTGGGATGGGCGCCTGCTGTGAGAGTCTAAACAAAGAGCCCTCAGGTTGGAGGCTGCGCCCAGGCCGGAGGAGCCGGTCGCAAGGAGACGGGACGCAACACGATGTGGCGCGAGGCAACGCATTCATGCTCGGTGAAGCACCAGGGGAAGTATGGGAAATAAATGTGATTAAAAGAAAAAAATGGTGTGAACAACATGGGCCAAATTCAAGTAAAAGCCCAAAGCCCCACAGCCCTCAGGGTTCCTAAACTCAATTTCAAGTATCCACGGATAGAAATACATATCCACGTATGCAGGTAAGGTACTGTTTTTTTATGGATTTATGCGATTGCAGGATAGTGTCAAGGGAATACATGCATGGCTCCAGACTGAGAGCAAACATCGTGCGGATGCTATCAAAGATTTTCCTAGGTGCCCATCAACCACACACGTGCACTTAGATGGACAATTTTCTGAACAGCTTGTACATTTTGAGGAACTTTGAGGAGACAGAACCTTCTCAGTTGAATTAAGAGACACAACGTCATTTGATTGTGTGCGGCGGCTGCTGCTGTTTAATATTTGCATTTATCTTACCTCCATATTGGTTACTGTTGGTTACCCAATAAAACCCCCCGTTGGCTCCGGTCAGGGCCTTAAGCCATTTGTGGGAGGACATAAGGGAGCTGCCCTTAGACACTAGGAATGTTGCAGCCTGCGTCTGTGTGTTTATGGTGCTCGAAGGTGACAGGAAGAGGTCAGGTGGGTCACTTAAGTCCACTGACCATTTGCATGACAAGCACCTTCTTGCTCCCTGACGCGTTATGCAGCCGCATGGTGGGCGGAGACGATACCAAGGGTATTCCACAGAGGTGGGGGTAAGTCACTCATGTGCAAGTCACAGTTAAGTCTCAAGTCATAACCTTCAAGTCTCAAGCAAGTCCCAAGTCGCTGTGGTGAGAATCAAGCAAGTCACAAGTCAAGTCATTGCTGAGGTCAAGCAAGTCCCAAGTCAAGTCATACAAAAATCTGATGATCTAACCCAGTTTACACATTTAAATATCAGTAAAGAGAGTGGTTCATAAGTTGAGTTTTATTTCAACATTAACAATAACAATGTCTTAACATTAACAATAACTATTGCAAAACATTCCAAAACCATGATGTGAATAGTTTGAAAAATGTTTTTATGATCATTACCTCCAACCTATGAGCAGAATCAAATAGAACCTCTAGGTGGCTGTATACGAGAACAGTTCAAGTCAATCAGTCAATCTCGCAGTCAAAGACGCAGTCACGTGGCTTGCCTTTTTTTGTGGGTTTTGTAGTGACGGATGAAGTTCGATGTTGTGGTGATCGTGTCACTGATTTTTGAGCTGCAGACCTTGCATACCGCTGTCCTCTTTTTCTTACTATCATCGACAATCTAATCCTTGAACCCAAATTGAATTATTTTTGGTCTTGCCGCCTCCATGACTGCTGCTCCTGTAATGACCTGCTCACGCAGCGGCACTTTGTCCGTGCAGAGCGCAATCACCCGAGATGCGTGCATTCATTGCATTATAAAATCACCCGATCATGTTTCAAAATAAAATAATAAATATATATATTACAATACATAATTTCTAACTTAATCCAACTTTAAAAAAGTCATTTTGAGTCATCTGTCTCAAGTCTAAGTCAAGTCATGAAGACCAAGTTAAAAACATTCAGTCACGTGAAACCTCGACCAGAACCCACTGCTGGCCCGTCTGAGCCCAAAACATTCAGTCATGTGACACCTCGACCAGAAACTGCTGCTGCCTCTTCTGAGGCCAAAAAGTTCTCAGTCATGTAAGACTTGAACCAGGTGACCCACCTCGGAAGACAGCCTTAATTAAAGTCAACGCTTGCTTTGTTGCTGCTAGCCCGATTCCCTGAGTCCATTGTCCCAGAGACAGGAGAAGCAGGTCTGGTAGGCACATCAATACCACAATGATCAGCTCAGAGCAGGATGCAGAGGGGAATAAAGCGACCTCCACGGTCTAAAGTTTAACAGGTTTGAACTTTAAGCGTCTCCATGCAAGTCGTAGTTTTCAGTGGGGGTCAGTGGTGTGGGTGTGGGGGGGGGGGGGGGTTACGGTTAGGGTTAGGGTTAGGGGCGCATCTGCCGATCTCACACTGTGAGGGCCTAAACATAGAGCTTCTAAATCTGAGAGATGGAGCTGACATAGACGGGAAGAATGGAGCCAAACCTGGACTTGGACACGCTCAAACCCCTCTCCCTACTTTCTGACTCTTCCCCCACATTCCCACACCCTTACTGGTTGTGTTTTACGATCTCTTTTAAATTTGCTATATATTATATATATATATATATATATATTTATATACATATATATATATATATATATATATATATTGTATATATATGTAAAAAAATAAATTATCATGTTGTAACGCACCCCACCACCATAATGTATTCTATTCATAGTGGTAGGACTTATTAGGAATTTGTAACAGAAAAAAGGGAAGAGGTGCGCGGACAAATCGAAAGAGTGTTGGGTCCATCACTCCGGGTGTTGGGAATCTGGAGCCGGGACCCCCGTCGCCTGGATCATGTTGCTAGGTTACATGTGCCGAAAGAATTCCTTTGAGGCGGTGGGATACAGTGCCCCCTCTTGATATACTGACCGCATCCAGCCGGAAATGCACTTGTTTGGAGAGAGCAAGGTTGACAACGACTCAAGATGCAGGGGGTACGTTCTGGGAGCAGAAACACCTCTCAATGGGTTGAATGGGTTTTTCCTTGTTTGTTTGGGTTTCCTTATTTGTTTGGGTTTCACTTCAGCTTCGCCTTATAAACAGCTTCATTGAACTGAAATTACTCACGGAATTAGTTTATTACTAATGTTATTATGATATATATATATTTTTTTTTTTATTATTAAGAAAAACTAAACAAAATAGAAACACAATAGTGATGTTAGCAGTAATATTTATGTATATATATCTATATATTATATATAGATATATATATATATATATATTTATGTATATATATCTATATACACTAGGCTAATATGTTCATGTTGGTTACAGAATATGAACCCAGACCAGGTTTGTGCATTGGCTCGCATACATATCGTAGAAGCCCCATTATGCATGCACAGTATAATACATAACTGGCCCCTCGCTTCAGTTCCCTGTGATATAAACCTGAATGAAGGCAGGAGGTTGGGTGTGTTTTCTCACCTTCATGAAGAGAGCGCCCTCTATTGCCCCAGTGGTGGAAAAGCTCCAGCAGGAACCGCAGATGGCCTGGTCCTTCACTGGCGTCACAGCACCTGCAAAACAGTGTGCTCCATTTCAACTGAAGAACATAACAATGTGTGTGTGTAATGTGAAAGGGAAGAGGTGAGAGAATGACGAGAGCACCGTCATTCAAGAATACAGCGCATCAAACGGGGAAACATCTTTCAATGGATGAATTTAACTATGGTTAAAGTGATGACATTTAATGATGAAGTAATATTACAACTACCGTAGTTTAATTAATGCATTGAGTCCCCATAGGGTAATTTATTTAAATGTCATATTATCAATCTTTAGTTCAATTATTAGTTAAAATGAAGTCATTTCCGACACAAAACACACAGACACAGACACACAGGGACAGACACAGACACACACACACAGACACACACACACCACTAAGCCTCCAGTCCAGGGAGTCTGGGACCTGCACCCCATCATACATGCTGGATGGGAAGGGGAGTCCCCTGTTGGGGGTCTTGCCGTGTCTCCGGCCCCTCATGGTGGCCAGCTCGGTCACGGTGCGGTCCGAGAGTGGGTTCAGCGCCAGGGAGAAGGCCAGGCCCGCCCGGTTCTTAGAGTGAACGTACCTGGATGAGCAAGAGGAGGAGTGGCATTCTTATGGATTAGTTTCACGGTTAAGTTGCATTAGTCAAATGCACAATTATTTTATTGGAACATTTGATGCATGGAAATATTTGGCTGCTAGACTAATTAATTGACCATGAAAATCCAAACTTGACTTCCCTAGCATGTATAAACCTTTTTTGCATGACTGCTGAAGAATTGAGTCAGCTGAAATCTAAAATATGTAGAGGATGCAAACGTTTTGGGTGTGCTCAATGGGAATTAGGCCCCTTGACTTGGCCAAGTCACATCCTAAAATGGATGCACTAAAAAACAATAAGGAAACGGTAAGGGACCCGAAACCAAAACCATAGGATGGACCGATAGACACCTAGACCTTCACGTTTAAACCACGAGGACTAAGAATTCTTTAAACAAAACGAGGATTTGTTTCCGTGGTGATGTGCGGAACCGACATGGCGCCCACCTCAGGTTGTGAACAAAAGCGTGCTCCCTCTTGTGGTGCTCCCGCTCGTCGTCATAGCGACGCTGGAACTTCTCCTTGAAGTGGCCGAACATGCGGGAGGCGTGGCCTGTGGCCGGCGGGTGGATCAGATCCTTCATGGGATTGGCCAGCAGGTGGTGCTCCAGGCCGGGTCCTGGGAACGCCCCACAGCTCATACCTGGGGACGGGAGAGGTGCATGGGTGACCATCTTATTCATAGAAAACTCCAAGCTCAGCCATGTAAGTGTGTGTGTGTGTGTGTGTGTGTGTGTGTGTGTGTGTGTGTGTGTGTGTGTGTGTGTGTGTGTGTGTGTGTGTGTGTGTGTGTGTGTATTTGTGCAGAGGATTGTGTAGTGTTTATTTATAGCTAAGAGAGAACGAGAGAGAGAAAGAGAGAGTGCGAGAGAGAGGTTTTGATAAAAGCTAGCATTCAAGTGAAGTCAGTTACTAATCCCTATCAATTACAGTAACAATCGCCACGCTCTCCATACTCCAACGATATCCATCTACTCCAACCCCTAATATGCAGACCCTCCAAACGGGGCGGGGGGGGGGGGGGGAGCCAATCAGAGCTCAGCTCACACCTTGGGGCAGAGAGAAGACCTTGGGGTCCACTTTGGGGCTGAACTCGTTGTAGTCCACCAGGTACTTGTCGTAGTGGGAGCCCAGCAGGGTGTCGTAGCCCATCATCTCGTAGTGGTGGGGCACGGCGGGGTCCTTGGGGGCCCCGGCCCGGGACACCCACAGGGTGTAGGTGTTCTTCTTGTAGCCCACCGTGGTGACGTTCTGCCACACCTCGCACAGGGACCCTGAGTAGTACTCCATCCTCAGGAACTGAAAGGAGAGTGGACAGAACCGGACGGAGTGGGACACTTATTCAGAACATCTGAAGCCAACATCCCATGGACTGACTTATTTCAGGAATCAAACTTGTCCTAGATTTAATTACATGAAATGGTAAAACAATTGAGTTTGGTTTTAAGAAATTTTACGAATGACCTCAATACAGATGGCAGATACGTAGTACAAACAGCATACCCATTGGGTACGTCCGATTTCTTAACCGACTGTTTAGGTTATATGCGATACAGAGCAGAACCAACGCAGGTGGAGGCTGGGGTGGTGAAGGGTGACATTCTGCTCAGCACAATGAACTTCATGAGGGTGTGTGTGAGATGGAAAGTATTCATTTGACTGCCAGTCGGTTTAGGTGAGTTCGATTGGACATCGTTAGCCGTCAGCTGACAGAGGATGCATGACTAGAGTGTCCCACCAGAACTAGCTAAGCCCATTAGTGTAAGCATTATTCACTAATAACAACAAATATATATCTATTTAGCCTCTCTGATCTATATTTTTTGTTTGTATTTTACTTATTCGCGGAGCACTCTTTATTTTCAGAGGTACTCCTCTTTTGCGGAGTCTGCTCTCACTTTAACATCGCACATTGGTCCTCAAGCATGTCCCCCTGAGAACCGGACGTCTCAACGCACCTGGAAGCCCTGGAGGTCGGGCAGCGTTCCCTGGGGGGAGACGGGCTCGTCCTTGGTGCCGTTGACCTGAAAGCACTTCATGACGTTGAGCTCTTCCTCCGTGGTCTCGGGGGTGATCTTGTAGGACACGCCCGAGGGCTGCTGGGTCGCCAGCTGGTATGTGCACACTTGTCCTGGTGATTGGACAAGATGGTCAGCCATGGTTTCGAAAAACTTCACTTTTTGCTTATCAAATGCCCAGTTTAACACAGGATCATCCGGTCAAAGATGTTCTTGTGACAAGGCCAGGTTTAGGTTCAACTAGGTCATGAAAAAAATAAATAAAAATGCAATAAAGTATGTACAGACTCGACAATAATTGAAATACAGCTCAAAGGCAGCCAGGGACATGCTTGGGATTTAAAACTGGAGGAATTAAGTAACATTGGGATAATAAGCCTTAATATGTGATAGGGGATCAGTAGAGCTATGAGTCTACTCCTTGATAAGGTTTTTTTTTCCTCATTGAGTTCCACCAGTCAGCGTTCTGTCATAGATTTGGTGTAACCAAAGTCTATGAAAAAGGATCTGACACTGAGGTTTCAGTTCTCATAAGGACATTTTACAAGGGGAATTTAATTCTGTAGATGAAGTGTTCTTACCATAGTAATAGTCTATGCGGCTTGACTTCCCTGCTGTGTCAAACCACGCCTCAAAAGGTTCCTTTATTTCAGCATAGGGAAGCGAGATCACTCCTGTAAAATACACAAACGCTTTAGTAAAGGTACACAACAAAGCAGACAACAGTAACTGTGTAGTAATTCACTTTTTACCTTTAACGTGATAAGTCTTTCCAAACTCTGGAGGCGAGAGGACTGCTTTTCCTTCTGTGCCTGGAGACAAAGGGTTGAGGGTTTGAGGGCTAAGGGAATCCCATTGTTCCCTGGCGTGATTTAGGCTTATACTATAGTCACTTAAATGTATGACGAAGAAGAGTAAGCTTAACCCCATTAATAGCCGAAGTAGTCAATAAACCAAATTGACCGTAAACATCGTAAATCCTGTGAGGAGGTCGCACTACTACATAGGCCAACATGAAGAAACACTAATGGCTTAAACTTGTTTTGCAGTTGTTATTTATTTGAGCATTTCGATAACCACGCGTGTAAATATCAGAATCCGACCAACTTTGATGAAAAATAATGTAGAATCAGTGTGGTGAGCATGTTTTAAGACAGTGATTCAGTGTCCAAAGGAACATGCCTCTTACCTATTACAGTAAACAGAAGGACAGCTGCAACACAATAACACCACATCGCGAGATCTTTATATATCACAAAATCAGAAAAGACCAATCCATCCGATGAAACCACCTGCTATCCAAATATACCCGTGTTAATATAAGTGTATTGGAACTGGCAACTCCTGCCGAACTGCTTAAATTGAGTAATAACCATATAACAGACAATACAGGTCATAACCAGGAGGCGTATGTTGTCGGTCAGAGGTCCCAGATCATGTGACACCAATCACGTGACTTTGCCAGTCAGTCGACGTTGTAGTATCATCAATAAACCAGTAGTCACTTTAGTCATAATCCATATATTTGTATCATCCCATAGTGTGTCCTGAAAGATATAAACCGTTATATATATTTAAATATAACGGTAGTAAAACAAGGAGTAAAAGAAAAGCTGAATCACGAAGATATTGAGTTGTGAAACTTCAACTAACCACTAGGTGTCAGCATCTTACCGACCACAAGTTGAAATGTGCAATTTACTTTAATCTGCAGTATTTTATTCAATATTCATATTTGCACTATTTGTACTATACTATAGACTGTTATAGACCTATGTCCTATGAACTATGACAGACAGAGAGACAGAGAGACACATACACGCACGCACACACACACACATACGCACGCACACACACACATACGCACACACAAACACACACACACACACACACACACACACACACACACACACACACACACACACACACACACACACACACACACACACACACACACACACACACACACACACACACACACACACACACACACACAACACACACACACACACGTTGACCCTTGTTAGCTGTCTCTAGTGAAGCACAACTTTCATGACACTAACTCAAGTCATGAGCTAACACAGAAACAGCTGAAGCTGCAGCACATACGCATGTGGACGTGCAAACGAGTTTGTGTGTGTATGTGTTTGTGTAACATTTGACAAAGACACAGCTGAGAGGAAAAGGAAGGCAAACTCAGCACTCCTGGTAAAAGCTTCGAAGTGCATAATGTAGCTGTCGACAATATGGGGATTCTGTTTTGTGTATCGACAGAGGAAGTGTGCAACCATCAATGAAAAACTGGTTCAAACTAGTAAGATGTCGTTGTTTTGCAAACATGCTTTGAGATCCTATTCCTGCATTAATCTGCAAGCATGAGTCATTTTCTCCAGACAGTATTTTATTTGTTATAGTCCTTGTTTATGATGAACCACACTCTCTCCCGCACCAAATATGTGCAACCATGACGGATCGCTCTGTTCCAACCAATTGGGCCCAGGGGAATCTGAGATGTAAATGTGTGACATGACACTGCTCTGGATCACACCCCCTTATAATGAGTCAACAGACATGTACACCAATGCCCTTCATTCTGGGGGTTCTTAAAGTGATAATGCGATGTCATGACCTTTTAAGAAACGGATTACAAAGGTCATCTAACAGTTTGTGGAACTTGACCGGAGGAAAAACAGGATCGATTAAACAAACACAAGTTTATTATTTCTAGTAGCATGAGTTAACCAACAAATCACTGTTTGTATACAGCTATAAAGTATACAGTTCTATATACACAATACTGGAATATAAATATAGAATTTAAGGACTACATGTGAGTATTTTAGTGTTTGTCGTTTTAAACCGAAACATAGGCACACAAAAACACACATACACACACACACACACACACACACACACACACACACACACACACACACACACACACACACACACACACACACACACACACACACACACACACCCACACACACACACACACACACACACACAACACTCTCACAAATCAAAGGCTCAATTGTTTTGTGAATGTTATTCACACATAATCTCACTGTCACATCTTGGCAAAACAGATGTTGTCAGCTGCTGCGGAGTACATTGATTCACAACATTCCTCCAATCCCCTTGGAAAACCATTTGTGCATCAAACCGTAAAACAGAATGCGACTCAATAGTTCACTACTGCGTGAAGTCTCTTTTTTCCTAGAGTATCCTTTGAGGGCCGCTGAGTCTTAGTGCACCCAAACACAGTTCCCCTTGCTTGTTTGCTTGTCTAATCGACTTAAGTGAGACGGCAACAGCGCCTCAGAAACATACTTGTCATGTGTTTTGACATTTTCCGTCGTGGCGGTGGGGGATGGCTAAACCGCTGAAGAGCTCATTCTTAGAAAGCTTATCTTTGACGTCTTTAATTTGAGGTTGTTGTTGGCGTAGGGGCCGTGGCCCCCACCACAAAGCAAAGGAGACGTAGATAGAATGAGAAAGGCACCGTGGAAAAGGACACGTGGCACAAAGACTTTGAGGAAAGTCAGTTAGAGGCTAAAAGATAGGATTCAAAACAAAGACGCCCAGTCAGGTTAATATAGCTGCACTGAATCCTCCCAATAAACCAACGTGTTGTTTTTGCTGCTGGTGGCCTTGAGTCTGTTTAAACATAGCTCATTGAATTTGAAAGTGTGTTCAAGCCATCCGTGCGCTGCTTAAAACAACCGCTCCTTGTGCTCGAGAGCACCGCAGCGCGTTTGCTTTTTCGTCTCAACGCCTCGTACAGTTTATAGCTTCGCTCGGGGCTCCGAGAATAAGGGGTTCACATTGAGCTTGGGGTTTGTTTTGTTTTTGTTTTAGAGGCTGTCAAGGACATGAACGCTGGGAGTCGCTGGGGTTAGGGAGGAGTTCCTCTGGGTTGTCCGGGTTACAGGGGTGGTCGTCCTGGCGGGCGTCTGCGTGCGCCGCGGTCAACGTTAGCTTCTTCAGACCTGCTCCCAGGGCTGCCTCCGCTCCCTCTGCTCGGTCGCCTGGAGGACACACGCAGCACGAGGACTTATACACATACACAAGATATAGATATCAATTCTATTATTTATAATCCCTCTGCTCTGTCGCCCACAAAACACACACAGCAGACGTATACATGTGTATAGCTAGAGACGTCAATTATATTATTCATAATCCCTCGGCTCTGTCGCCTGTAAAACACACAAAGCACAAGGACTTCAACTATATTATTTATAATAAATATAATAAAAGAATAATGATCTGTTTTTCACTTTCCTTTTATACCTTACTTAGCGTTATAACCACTGCACCCAATAATTGGAAAATATAAAGATATTTATGTTTGGTTGGTATTTATATTTTTTTGGATTATTATTATTCAATATTCTTATTAGAATTGCAGGACTTCCAGTGGATTGCCCCCCACTTCCAAACACACACACATACATACACATAAACGCACCTCTCTCCTGGTCACAATCGCAGTCGGGGGAGGAGGCTCCACTGCACTGGCTGCGGGGGCCCAGCACAGGAGACACATGCCCAGAGTCACACAGCGAGTCTGGGCCATGAGCCTCCCCGGTGCAGCGCAGCTCCAGGGAGCTGGGACAGGCGCCGGAGAGCGGGCAGGGTGCGGTCGACAGGACGAAGAGGGACGAAGAGGAGGGGTACGGGCAGGGCACGGTCAAGGCGTTTGAAGGGTCTGGACGGGCAGAGGGGAGAGGATGTGTGGAGGGGGAGGACGTTGAGGAGGAGGAGGCAGGCGATGAGGAGGAGGCGACGGAGGTTGTGTCTAGGGACGAAGAGGAGGAGGCGCTGGGGTCTGTCTCTTCCTCTGAGCTGGCGCTTTGACCTCCCTCGCCGTCCATACACACGGACAACACTGGAACGTGCACATGCACGGGCACACCAACACACACACACAAACACACACACACACACACATGGGCACAATGTCAACACATTAAACATGCAGGTGCACACAGACACAGCTGTACTCATAAAACGGTAACGGGACAAAATACAGAAGGGACGATGTCCCCACCATTTTATCCGTCTACTCCGGGCTGCACACGTCTACTCACTGGACAAGCCGTCGGACTCCATCTTGAAGTTGGCGATGTCCTCGTGGTCGCCCTCGCCGTCGCCGTCTGAGCCCACGCCTCGCTCCCGGGTCGCCGTGGAGAGCGCCGTGCGTCGCTGGGCGTGGATCTCCTCTGAGATGGCCTCCAGGTTACTGAGCGCCGTGCGGTACTCCGCCTTGGCCGAGGCCAGCTTTGTCTGCCGCTCGTCCACGCACCGCTTCAGTTGCTGCACGGGAGAAAAATGAGCTTGTGAGCTACTGAACATGTATAGTTTAACAATAAATAGAGCCATTCGTTCTGGTTACGCCATGCTAAGAATGAGTGCGCTTGTCTACACTCTTTGTTGGCAAAACACGACAAAAATATGTTTACAAACATCAAGAATCATGTAAAAAGCGGTCTTGGGTCTAAGGGTAAGATACACGTACCTCGAGCTGTATGTAATATTTTGCTTTGAGTTCAAAGTACGGCCTGCAGGGGGAGAAACCAAAGGAAAGCCGTGAGTGAGTGAGAGAGCGAGGGAGTAAACTGAAACGGTGCCAGCTTCCATAGCAACTGTGAAGCAACCTCTCTACCGCTGCTCCACGAACAGCCACATTCCATGGCTCTGACACACAGTACACTCCCTGGTACAGCATTGTCCCGCACAGTCCAGAACAGTTGTTCCGCTGAGTGCAGCCAACAGATGAAAACATCTGGAGTGTATTAGATGACATCAAGTCATATGCAGCTTGCTTCCCTCTCCAGGCCTCTCACTTTCTTTATCCCTCTATCGAAGTGCCCACCCTTGCATAGAAAAGCGTGAACGCTCAAATGCACATGCATGCATTTATGCATACAACAATTTCCCCCCGGGGATCAATAAAGTATTTCTGACTCTGATTCTGATACACACAAACACACACACACACACACACACACACACACACACACACACACACACACAAATCAGCACACAGACCTAGATTTGTTGATGTTGCGTTTGAGTTTCTTTTCCAGCTGTTTCATGTGACCGATGCAGGAGTTGTAGTTGGCCGCCGTCTTCTTGTGTTCCGCTTCACTGCGTGTTCTCGCTAGCTCCGCCTCCATCACCTGCCAAATGCAGGTCACAACTTTAATTGAGTGTTTGTTTGGTTATACTGTGTCAAATACCAGCTTTCCCATCCGGGCAGCCATCTCCGGTTGGCTTACTTATTGGGTACAATCCGTCCCAGACTGCGCCAAGAATAGATAACTCTGCTAACGCCTACTGCCATTGCCCCACTGGCACTGCTGTCATCTTCTGACTCAAAAAGAGTTTCTCAAACTCAATTGGATCTGCAATTGAGAAGCAATGTACAACATCCTCCCCTCTCTCATCCGGGCAAACCCAAGGTAACTTTCTGCTTCAGGAATGGCATCAAGCTCCTAATTCCTAATTGTATGAATATATACAATTTATGAATATGCATAAATTGTATATATCTATGAGCACCCTATTCAAATACACTGTATAGACTGGACAAGACACTTTATGGGAAGTTGCAATAGCACAAGATCTTTACAGCTTTTTACTGGTTTGAATGATTGTCAATGTGATAGTCTTTTATATACTGTATGTTCCTGTGTGTGTATTGCCTTTTTTTAACCTGATTGGCACCAAGATAAATTCCAAAATCTCTGTTGACATGGCAATATAGTATTGAACTTGAATATGTCCAACATGTTTCCTACATAGCCTATTAGCACGCTAGCCTCTTAACACACGCGCTACTGCACGGGGACCCAACATACTGTACACACATACTGTACACCCATACATGCCTGCTAGAATATCACCTAGCACCCTCTAGTCGTCTATATATTTCCCCCACGTAGCCCCTAGGTGTCAGGCTGCCCACCCGCTGCGTGGCGTGGTTGAGCATCTCCTGCCAGGCCGAGTCGAACTGCCGGCTGTCCTCCTCCAGCAGGCGCTCCTCGGCCAGGGCGATGGTCTCCTTGGCCGCACGAAGGATCTCCACGGCCCGCTGGAACTCCTGTGTGGCTTTCTGGGCCTCCAGCTGGGCCTGCGAGGGACACACACACACACACACACACACACACACACACACACACACACACACACACACACACACACACACACACACACACACACACACACACACACACACACACACACACACACACACACACACACAGGAACAGAAAAACACTTATTTATTTATGTCCGCAATTCATAATAAATGTACATAAGGACATAAATGTTACAGATACAAAACATTGCTCAGGCTTGATCCAGCAATGTGGGTCTGATGACAGATCAAACAGCAGATTATGGATACACACAACACCTCCTCCAAATGTGGCGACTTCCAATAATGAGGGATATTGAGCAGTATTTGGCAAGTTGCTTTGCCCTTGCTTTTGTAAAGCCAACTATCCTGAGACCCCTAATGACAATCTTATGCATGTGGCCCAGGCTGCTAAAGATAAGTACAAGATATTGACATTTATAGCCAAGGCCAGATATTTGTTGTACAAGAGGGTGATATTTGACCAGCTTTGTTAAGTAAGCCTCCTCTAGACTTGAATCAAAACAGCATCCTACTTCAAGAATGAATGCATTTCTATTGTTCTCATCAATGATCGTTATACACACACACACACACACACACACACACACACACACACACACACACACACACACACACACACACACACACACACACACACACACACACACACACACACACACACACACACACACACACACACACACACACACAAAAATAGACACACACACACACAAAAACAGAAACGTTTAGATTTGATGGAAAACTCCAATGGTTTGTTTTTTGTGTGTGACTGTATTGAAGGAAATTATTGCTTTTGTCGATTCTTGAAATCAGGGTGGGACACACATGCAGAATAAACATTGACCTGCATTTGCACGTGACATGTGACCAGCACACTTCCACACACGCCTACCTAGGTGCAACCTTGTCAAACACACAATCTCGCATCAAATACCAAAAAGCAAACAGCAAATCTGAACGAGAAGTAGGAATAGTCTGGAAGAAAACTAGTAACAACAGAATGTTACATGGACCCACTAAGACACTCACACACACAGCTCAAATACACTCGGCTCTTTATGCTATGGACAAACCCAGGCTCTGTCCCACAGGAAACGGGACTCGGCAAGAGGGGTATTGCTGCCCACAGCAGGACGTCACGCTTGGCATATTTTAACCCACACACACTCTCTAACTCACAGTTGCTACCTTTCTCATAGTCAGACAGCCTGCAC
Source organism: Gadus chalcogrammus (assembly GCF_026213295.1). Taxonomy (NCBI): domain Eukaryota; kingdom Metazoa; phylum Chordata; class Actinopteri; order Gadiformes; family Gadidae; genus Gadus; species Gadus chalcogrammus. The sequence goes on along the minus strand of NC_079433.1, from coordinate 11,513,927 downwards.
TGCCTGACTGCGTGGCTGTGTCCCCAACTCAACTGAGCTGTATGTGGAAGAATAAAACAAGTCGTTTTGTTGTGCATAGAAATAAAGTGGACACCAAACAAAACATCAAAGCCGAAAGTGGAACAAGATAGCACAGGCTAATCCCAGTGTATGACCATGACGTATTTTGCCTGTTCTGGTCGTTTGAAGGATCCACGGGATTTGACCCGCCCCGCACTCAGTGGTGTGCGATGATAAGAGCGCCATCGGTGGGGTCACAGCGAGGAGTCACCACAGTGTCTCTGGGGGAGAGGAGCGTGCACACAAGCACTTCCCACTGCCCACGTAGTGGGGAAGAGAGTAAGCATTGTGCGCAATTGGTTTGAAGTGGTGACGTTGGTCGATGGTAGTAGTTGTGGTGGTGGTGGATGTGTCGCAGTGTGTGTGTGTGTGTGTGTGTGTGTGTGTTAGTGTGTGTGCGTGTCTCTGAGTGGGGTCAGATAGTGCTATCTTTGACTGAAGAACCTCCAAGAGAAGGTGAAGAGAGAAGAAAGGAGCTGGGAGGAGATAGTGAGAGAAAAGTTATGTCTCTCTCTCCCTCTCTCAGTATCTATCTCTCTCACCGGATAAGATTCATGTTTGAAACGACAAGAGCTGCTTTATATTTCCACTTCCCCAACTGTGACCTACTTCTCTGACTCTACGAAGAGGTGGCGAGGGGGGGGGGGGGGGGGATGCATAGCCCACCAAAGAGGAAATGCTTTATTAGAAATAAGAAGAACACCAACATAAATCCAAAGTTACTGGGATTGTGATTTCTGTGGCCGCCAACTTTCACAGAATATTGGCCTGTCTGTCGTCTCACAGGAAGCCCAGGAAGTGCTATGGCAGTCCAACCCTTCCTCAAAGTTTTGTGTGTGTCTGTGCGTGTGTGTGAATCTGTGTCTGTGTTTGCCTTTCATGTCTGCCCTTGTGCTTTTATGACCATGCCTCATCTCATCACATTTGCTTCAACGGATAGACTTATTGACTTGCTTGTGTTATTAAGAGTGGATTGATTGATTTTAAGGATTCATTGTCCCCATGTGGGTCCTATGATGGCACTGAGGCCGCCCGATGACGCCAGTGGACCACATGGGCAGCAGTGAGTGGTGCTGGCCACGGCGTAGCCCGTCAAATCTGAGGACAATAGGCAACGTTTAGCTCAGAAACATCACGTGAGCTGTCTCATCTTGATGCCCGCCCTGTGTATGTGTGTGTGTCTTTGTGTTTGTGTGTGTGTGTGTGTGTGTCATCGGAAGCCGTCTGAACCATGGCCACACGGTTGTTTATTCTGGATGCATGAATCTGACTTCAATTCAACTGTATACTTCTGTGCTCCAATAATGCTTTTCTGTGTCACCTCATCAAAGTAAGGCAGGCAGACAGACAGAAAGAGACGACAGACAGACTGCTGGGCAGACGGTCATACCGACAGACGGACAGGCAGACGGACAGATTAGCAGCACCACAGAGGGCTCCAGGCAGAGCACGAGAAAGAAAGAACCGCAGGGGGGGAGCTCCCTCACCCTCACCCCACCTAATGCATCGGAATGTTGGGTTGAAAGCAGGGAAGGATGCTACTGGGGGTTGGGGGTTGTAGGGCTATAGAGAGTGTGTGTGTGTGTGTGTGTGTGTGTGTGTGTGTGTGTGTGTGTGTGTGTGTGTGTGTGTGTGTGTGTGTGTGTGTGTGTGTGTGTGTGTGTGTGTGTGTGTGTGTGTGTGTGTGTGTGTGTGTGTGTGTGTGTGTGTGTGTGTGAGTTGGAGCTTGCGTTTGGGGGTGTCTGTCTGTTTATATATGTATGTATGTATGGGTGTATGTGAGTGTATGTGTGTATGTGTGTGTGTGTGTGTGTGTGTGTGTGTGTGTGTGTGTGTGTGTGTGTGTGTGTGTGTGTGTGTGTGTGTGTGTGTGCGCGTGTTGGCCAGTGCAGACACATGTAATGCGGTGAATTAACGAGGATAAGGATCAGCGCATTTTCATGTCTACAAAATGGGGTCATGGATCAAATATTAAACATCCTTTTATAAATAATGAACACAACAAACATGCCTGCTTGCCTGGAAGCCGATGTGCGTCATTTATAACCTTCTTCTGACACACATACGCATGCACACTCACACTGCTGAAGACTCAGGCGCATAATCACAGACACGCCAGATGCAACACTGTGTAAAGAGGAGCATTAATCATTTGACACAAGCGTGAAAACCATCAAATATCAAAACCGTCAGCTAAGTAAATGTAATGTCAAGTCCAGTAAGGCTACACGGTCCCACGCAGCAGGCCTCAGCTGATCCCTCCACATTGGCAAACAATCGTATTGCAACAAACACGCACTCACACACACACACACACACACACACACACACACACACACACACACACACACACACACACACACACACACACACACACACACACACACACACACACACACACACACACACACACACACACACACGCACACACACACACACACTTAAGGTCTGACTATGTTATGTTCTGACAAGCCACACGGTGATGGATGACCCTGAATCCGAGGACGACCAGTCTCTATGCTATCTTCCTCGTCCAATCAGAACAGGGCACAGCAAGGAGGTGCTGTCGAACATCGGGGGCCAAGACCCACGTGGCCCAATGAGCAGACCGCCTTAAAAGATAAAGATAGATATAGATAAAGATAGCGATGTGTTGCTATCCTGCGCTCTGTACCAGGGAGGTGGCCGCCATGTAAATAAACATCCTTACTTTTGTTCTTGCTGGAGGGCTTTTTATCGACGCCTACATTTGGCCACCATTGCTTCCTTGCTCATCAAAAGTGGAAAAAAAGCATGTCATATTTTGATCCGGTGACAGCAACAACAAAAAAAACACCAAGTAACCATAGTCACCTTAGTCATTTTCCATGTTCAACACAAATATACAATATGACTGTGACACATGAACGTCAGAGTTGTGAGGGCCGTTACGTCATGAGCTACCAGTCACCGCACGTCTGTTCCGTTCACATGTCTCACCGCCCCTACTGTATGGCCCCTGGCCCAGAATAGAGCAGGCCCGGATCAACAGAGGGCCTGAGATGATTCCATAATGAAGGCTGGTGTCACCAATTACCTAAGTGATCCAATCAATGATCCCCTGTTTAATATCTGATGGAATCGAAATCCCTTCAAACCTCTTCAGTACACACACACACACACAGACACAAACGCAAGACTTGTCAGACAGCCTCTTGTTAGAACCCGCAAGTGGGTAGCTGTTTTCAGTTTGTCGATGGTGGTGCAGACAACACATACTTCTGGGGGGGGGGGTTAAAAATAGACCACGGCCACGGGACGGTAACTATGTGTGTCTACGGGTTCACATTCATGCATGTGTGTGAGAGTGAGTGAGTGTGTGTGTGTGTGAGTGAGAGAGACAGTGAGAAAGAGGGCGAGAGGGAGAGGGTGACAGAGTGAGAGATTGCGAGAGAGGCGTGTGACTCAGGTGAATATCCCGGTCATGCCTGTGTCTGACGTCCCTCCAAGCCAGTCAGCTTGGGTGTTCAAATGGCTCAATGCTAATTTGTCCCTCAAACACCAGTCTTCAAGGGCTTTCTGGCAGGCCATGCCAAACTCCCTCCGCACAGATGACCACCTCCACACTCACGTGCGTGTATGTGTCTGCGTGTGCGTGCGTTTGCGTGCGTGCGTCTCAGACACCGTACCTGTCTGGCCACTCTGCGGGCCTCCCAGTAAGGTTTGGAGTCGTCCACGGCCCGTCCAATCTTCTTCGTCTGCTCGTCGAGCTTGACTGTCGCCTCCACTAGCACCGCGCGGAACCGCTGCCGGTAGTCCTGGACACACACAAACACGCACAGACACACACAACAAACAAACACACACATGTATATTAGCATGCCAGCTTGAGAGGCCCCATCATTCGACAGTCGATATAGCTGTTATGATCATGCACTACAATAACTCCAACTAGGACTCCCACTGTGCTGATGTGTGTGACTTCCTTTGATTATGTCACCCTACTTTTCAGGGACTACAGTCACAGGATGTGTCCCTGGCTGTCCTTCCTTACTTCCCCCCCCCCCCCCCCACTCCCCCCATCCTTGAACACCACACCTCCCAAAATCTCTCTCACACACGGGCACACACAAACAATGGAAATGAATTACGATCAAGCGGGTCATTGTGTCATTGTGGTGCATTGTATTGTATTTCTTCTGTTTCTACATTATTATCGGTTATAACCTTGTTTGTTATTACCATAACGTTTGTGTGTCAGGATGTAGGAGATATTGGAGCTAACTGTACCATTAGAAAGAGTTCAGAAAATAGGAGGCTTGTGGCTTCTTCCTTTGACAAGACTGTACGTCTTGTTCCTGCAGAGTGACACGGCTCTTTAACCGATTAGGTCTAGTCTTGACAGGCTCTCTCTGTGTCATTTCCCTCATGAGGAAAATATAATTTTAGGTTCTCCATCTTTGTCCTCAAGTTTCTCTCGCATGCTTTGTCCCTTCTCCCTCTTTCTTACACACACACACACACACACACACACACACACACACACACACACACACACACACACACACACACACACACACACACACACACACACACACACACACACACACAACCCCCACATACACACACAAATCACACACACACATGCGCGCACACACACACACACACACACAACCCCCACATACACACACAAATCACACACACACACACACACACACACACACACACACACACACACACACACACACTCACACACACACACAACCCCCACATACACACACAAATCACACACACACATGCGCGCACACACACACACACACACACACACACACACACACACACACACACACACACACACACACACACACACACACACACACACACACACACACACACACACACTATTATAAAGATTGCATCTTTTTTAATATGTTCAGCTTTACGTTTGGTAAAAGAGTTTTGGGTGGGGGCTACAAGTGATCCAGGGGATTCGGCACACAGTGATTGCTACATCACTCAACATCAACTCCAGATGTGTTTTATCTAACACTCCACCAAACTACTCGGCCCTGTATCTGAATTGGAGTGAATCTCTCTCTCTCTCTCTCTCTCTCTCTCTCTCTCTCTCTCTCTCTCTCTCTCTCTCTCTCTCTCTCTCTCTCTCTCTCTCTCTCTCTCTCTCTCTCTCTCCCCCTCTCTCTCTCTCTCTCTCTCTCTCTCTCTCTCTCTCTCTCTCTCTCTCTCTCTCTCTCTCTCTCAATAGTGTGTTGCTTCCAACTCCCCAGGCCCTTTTTGTTGGGGGAAGTTAAGCTGGGCTATAATGAAGAACAGAAGAGGCCCAGATGGAGGTAAGAGGAGGAGGAGGCCTGGAGACGGGTGGAATGTTTTCTCTGGCCTGACCGCTGGCCTTCCACTCCTCCGTAATAGACAGCCGAGAGCAGTGAAACATCACCATCTCCACTGAGTCTCCCATGCTGTTCAGGCACTGGAACTCCTTCCATGTAATCTAGGGGCAAAGGCCCCACGGTGGTCTTTCAGAGCCTTTTGTTTCTTGGGAAAACAAGCTCCTTTCGGCAGCAGCACTAGGTGCTGACCACAGCAACGAAACGCTTTTCTATCTTCCCACTGCTTTCATAATGGACGGGTCCGGTCTGCTGTGGGGACGCTAGGGTGTAGTGGTCAGGGGGAACAACCAAGACCTACCTCCAGCTCACACTCCCACCGGTTGATGCCATCTGTAGACTGGTTCAGCCTCTCCAACTCTCCCTGTTGACACAAAACACAGCATGAGAGGGGATGCAAGGGGAAAGGCTGTGGTCACGGTGTGTGTGTGTGTGTGTGTGTGTGTGTGTGTGTGTGTGTGTGTGTGTGTGTGTGTGTGTGTGTGTGTGTGTGTGTGTGTGTGTGTGTGTGTGTGTGTGTGAGAGAGAGAGAGAGAGAGAGAGAGAGAGAGAACGAAAGAGACAGCTAGAAAGCGAAGGGTAGAGAGAGAATGTGTGTGTGGGAGGTCAGATCCTGACACGTTGTTTTGCTCCTTCCACCTCAGTCAGTCAAAACCCATATGTGGGAAGTCGATTTAAAAAAGACCCTAAATCAGTCATATAGAAACATGTGCATGTGTGGGGATCGTAAACACATTCAAATTATATTGCAAGTGTATCCATAGACATAGCTTTGGTCGTGTGCCTTTCAATAGCGCTAGTAATAGCGCTTTTTTGTCAGAACTTTTAGACCTACCTGAATTCGGGGGTCAACCGCCTCCTCTTCGGGTAATTCGGAAGTTTCAGAAAAATTGCTTCGAGCTTCTGACTGCTCCATTTCCAGGGATCTGCAGCGCACTTCAAAAGGTTCCACGGTACACACAAAGCGCGGCCCCTGCACGAGACAGCAGGGCACGGATCTCAGATCATTATGGGTTGAAGATAATCCTGTGCAATAAAACGCAAGGTCTGCAACACGTATCGTTAGGATATCAACTTTTTTTTCTCGTCTGCTAAGAAGAATAGATTCCAGAAATGAGTGCGAACAAACACAGCGAACGAGAAGTGGATCCTGGCAGCGGCAGAACAGCTCAACTCGGTGTTACAAGTCCTCTCTGCTGGGAGAACCATGATCTGAGGGGTGGTAGCAAGTACGGGATGGTACGCTCGTTTTGACTCGCCCTCTGGCGGCCAGGGTGTGGATAGGGGCGGGGAGTCATCGTTCCAATGACGTTGACTGGGATAGCGGGACCAAAGCGGCAGTAGGGCCGAGCTCTCTGAGTGGCCAACGACATGCGTCGCGACGTAGGTCGTTGGTCGCGACGTAGGTCGCATTGGTCGCTGTGTTGGTCGCTCGTCTGGCTGCTTTCAGTCGCTGTGGTCACAGGCTGCAGTGCCGCTGCTAGCTATTTTGGGGCCCTAAGCATAACTCCTTTATGGGCCCCCCCCCCCCCCCGAAGAAAATAATAGGTTTCTGCCAGTTCAACATTTTATTAAAACGCAAAAGTTAAATCTACTTTGTAAACACAGTTCACAGAACAGCCAAAACATACATACAGTACACACAAGTATTGGAATGTCCAAAATCTTTTAAATTAAATAGTTATCCATGAATACAAACTTAAAACCAGAAGTATACAAGTAAGAAAAATTATTCTATGAAGCAAAGATTTACAAGCAGAAACTATTTACACAAATATTTACACACTTTACTTTGTAAACAGAGACAGCCTATTTTTTTTTTTTTTTTTTTTTGGGGGCCCCCTCAGGACTTGAGGCCCTACGCGCAGCGCGTAGTGCGCGTTATGGGAGCGGCGGCACTGACTGGCTGGCTCGCTCAAAGTCTATATAATCAGTTGATTTGCATGTTATTAACGTTTTTTTTTGCGACAGTTGAAGTACCAGAAAGCCATGCTCTCTGGCGAAAGCTACCTACAGCTCTTTATTGCTAATATTGTTTTAATATTTTTCTATTGAAGTACAGTTTAAATGATGAAATCGTTGGTCTATCAGTATCAATAAAATATATTAGTTGTAATTTGGGGCGCATTCAAATACTGTATTTTTATATTATATAGCCTATTTGTTTTGTTAAATGTCATTAAGCCTAATAACGTATATTATGCACAAAGTTCTTCGTTATAGAGTGATAAAGATAAATATAAGTGCAATATTTTGAAGCCAATGCCACAGTGGTACTAGCGGTATAGTCACGCTAGGTTAGTAATCATGTAGGCCGGTGTACGATTCTCTCCACGGACGGTCATATTTTTGCTCTTTTAGTCAAACTTATTGACGCAATCGGCCTCTTTCCTTTTAACATTTTTGTATGTTTTAGTACGATGGTATGATAATTAGACGACGTAATGACGGGCTGCGACGCCTGGCTGGTATCGGCTGGTATCGGCTGGTATCGGCTGGCTGGCTGCGACGACAGGCCAGCCACGGCTGGCCGCTGTCTGCCACTGGCCACTGGCCGCTGGCTGCGGCTGGCAGCTGGCTCTGGCAGGCTGACCGACTAGGTCGCAACCATAAAAGCGTCGCGACCCTATTGGCGGCAAATAGGTCGCAACCAACCAGAGGTATGGCTGAATGAGCGACCTGTGGCAGCCAGCCATTGTCACCATGGCTGCTACCATGACCAAAAGCCTATGTTATCAGCTAACATCTCATTGAACAGAATAAATATACGTGCGTCAGTGTAATAAAAACGTACATACAATAATATATAGCTTAGATATTGATAGACCAATAGGCCTTTTTATAATATATATAAATAAATAGGCCTATTGGTCTATCCATCTATATTTAATTAATTTTGAATTAACTTTGTAATACAGTGATGTTTACAATATTTATATTGATTATATTGTATAGCCTATTGGTTTGATAAAAACTCTAATTCACAGACCTAATACCGTAAAAAAAATAGTAAAAATAAATATATAATGTGTCACGAATCATGATAGTCAAGTATTCAAATGTATAAACCAAAGAACAAAATATGAACATTTAAATTAAAGTTACAATTTTCTAAAAAAAAGTGTCAATAATAATAGTAGGCTATAGTAATAGCATAAATGCACAATTTAAAGGGGGCCAGTGACTATACAAATCTATAGTATCTAAAATATGTGTGTAAAGTGGCCCAATCATCAAGTATGTATGTTAACTCAGAATGTTTGGCAGCCAACAGACCAAAAACAAAAACTGTAATATACTCTGATGTACAGCATATGATAGAATCCAACCACTTTCCATGTTATAGGCACTATGTATTCCTGGGACCAGGGAGCACAATTCAGGAAGGTGGAATGAATAAATACGAACGTTTTGCCAAGGCCGAAGTTTGACTAAAAGAGCAACAATCGATCTGACCGGTGAGAGAATCAATCACACAACCCCTTGATTGCTACCTTAGCATCACTACCACTTACACCACTGTGGCTTTTATGTTAAGTACTGTTACACTGACGACCAAAGAAAAACGACAATGTCACCCCTCATGTTTCATTTGATAACATTACCCCCTATGATTTAATTGAAAAATATCGACAGTGTTACCCATCATGTTTTTTTTCATGACGACTAATAAAAAATGACAGTGTTACCCCTTATGTTTTTTTTCATGACGACCAATAAAAAAACAACAGTGTTACCCCTTATGTTTTTTTCCATGACGACCAATAAAAAACAACGGTGTTACCCCTTATTTTTTTTTTCATGACGACCAAAGAAAAACGACAGTGTTTCATTTGATAAAAACGACATTTATCTGTATGTTTTAATGGATAAATATCGACAGTGTTCCCCCTTGTGTTTTTTTCATGACGACCAATTAAAAACAACAGTATTACCCCTTATGTTTTTATTCATGACGACCAATGAAAAAACAACAGTGTTACCCCTTATGTTTTTTTCAGGACGACCAAAGAAAAACGACAGTGTTACCCCCTTATGTTTCATTTGATAAAAACGACAGTATTACCCCCTATGTTTTAATGGACGACAGTGTTACCCCTTATATTTTATTTGACAAAGACAACATTGTTACCATTTATGTTTTTTTTCATGACGACCAATAAAAAACAACAGTGTTACCCCTTATGTTTTTTTTCATGACGACCAATAAAAAACAACAGTGTTACCCCTTATGTTTTTTTTCATGACGACCAATAAAAAACAACAGTGTTACCCCTTATGTTTTTTTTCATGACGACCAATAAAAAACGACAGTGTTACCCCTTATATTTTATTTGACAGAGACAACAGTGTTACCATTTATGTTTTTTTTCATGACGACCAATAAAAAACAACAGTGTTACCCCTTATGTTTTTTTTCATGACGACCAATAATAAACAACAGTGTTAGACATCAACCGGACATGAACCCCGGTCTCCAGGAGGAAAGCTCACAGCTCTCTCCACTTCCCACTGAGATTTATACCATAAATATGTCTGAGGTTATATATGATAGTGCAATAGACATGATATTTCATGTCTATTCATGTCTAACACAGTGTTACCCCTTATATTTTATTTGACAAAGACAACAGTGTTACCATTTATGTTTTTTTTCATGACGACCAATAAAAAACAACAGTGTTACCCCTTATGTTTTTTTTCATGACGACCAATAAAAAACAACAGTGTTACCCCTTATGTTTTTTTTCATGACGACCAATAAAAAACGACAGTGTTACCCCTTATATTTTATTTGACAAAGACAACAGTGTTACCATTTACGTTTTTTTTCATGACGACAAATAAAAAACAACAGTGTTACCCCTTATGTTTTTTTTCATGACGACCAATAAAAAACAACAGTGTTACCCCTTATGTTTTTTTTCATGACGACCAATAAAAAACAACAGTGTTTCCCCCTATGTTTTTTTTCATGACGACCAATAAAAACAACAGTGTTACCCCTTATGTTTTTTTTCATGACGACCAAAGAAAAACGACAGTGTCACCCCCTATGTTTTATTGATAAATATCAACAGTGTTACCCCTTATGTCTATTTCATGACGGCCGATAAAAACCGACAGCGTAACCCTTCATGTTTTTTCCATGTTGACCAATGGAAAATGACAGTGGTACCCCTGTCGACGTTTTTGCAGGGATCCGAACCTGAGCTGTATAGAGTGTTAACCGCCGAACTTATCAATGCACCATCAAGACACTGAATAAAGTCATCACAAAGGTTATACTTGACTTTATAATTTGCATGAAATAGAGATTAGAGTCTTCCAACAGAAGACATCAACCGGACTTGAACCCCGGTCTCCATGAGGAAAGCTCACAGCTCTCTCCACTTCCCACTGAGATTTATACCATAAATATGTCTGAGGTTATATATGACAGTGCAATAGACATGATATTTCATGTCGACCAATAAAAAACGACAGTGTTACCCCTTATATTTTATTTGACAAAGACAACAGTGTTACCATTTATGTTTTTTTTCATGACGACCAATAAAAAACAACAGTGTTACCCCTTGTTTTTTTTCATGACGACCAATAAAAAACAACAGTGTTACCCCTTATGTTTTTTTTCATGACGACCAATAAAAACAACAGTGTTACCCCTTATGTTTTTTTTCATGACGACCAATAAAAAACTACAGTGTTACCCCTTATATTTTATTTGACAGAGACAACAGTGTTACCATTTATGTTTTTTTTCATGACGACCAATAAAAAACAACAGTGTTACCCCTTATGTTTTTCTTCATGACGACCAATAAAAAACAACAGTGTTACCCCTTATGTTTTTTTTCATGACGACCAATAAAAAACAACAGTGTTACCCCTTATGTTTTTTTTCATGACAACCAATAAAAAACGACAGTGTTACCCCTTATATTTTATTTGACAAAGACAACAGTGTTACCCCATATGTTTTTTTTCATGACGACCAATAAAAAACAACAGTGTTACCCCTTATGTTTTTTTTCATGACGACCAATAAAAAACAACAGTGTTACCCCTTATGTTTTTTTTCATGACGACCAATAAAAAACAACAGTGTTACGCCTTATGTTTTTTTTCATGACGACCAATAAAAAACAACAGTGTTACCCCTTATGTTTTTTTTCATGACGACCAAAGAAAAACGACAGTGTCACCCCCTATGTTTTATTGATAAATATCAACAGTGTTACCCCTTATGTCTATTTCATGACGGCCGATAAAAACCGACAGCGTAACCCCTCATGTTTTTTCCATGTTGACCAATGGAAAATGACAGTGCTACCCCTGTCGACGTTTTTGCAGGGATCCGAACCTGAGCTGTTTAGAGTGTTAACCTCCGAACTTATCAATGCACCATCAAGACACTGAATAAAGTCATCACAAAGGTTATACTTGACTTTATAATTTGCATGAAATAGAGATAAGAGTCTTCCAACAGTAGACATCAACCGGACTTGAACCCCGGTCTCCAGGAGGAAAGCTCACAACTCTCTCCACTTCCCACTGAGATTTATACCATAAATATGTCTGAGGTTATGTATGACAGTGCAATAGACATGATATTTCATGTCGACCAATAAAAAACGACAGTGTTACCCCTTATATTTTATTTGACAAAGACAACAGTGTTACCATTTATGTTTTTTTTCATGACGACCAATAAAAAACAACAGTGTTACCCCTTGTTTTTTTTCATGACGACCAATAAAAAACAACAGTGTTACCCCTTATGTTTTTTTTCATGACGACCAATAAAAAACAACAGTGTTACCCCTTATGTTTTTTTTCATGACGACCAATAAAAAACTACAGTGTTACCCCTTATATTTTATTTGACAAAAACAACATTGTTACCATTTATGTTTTTTTTCATGACGACCAATAAAAAACAACAGTGTTACCCCTTATGTTTTTTTTCATGACGACCAATAAAAAACAACAGTGTTACCCCTTTTGTTTTTTTTCATGACGACCAATAAAAAACAACAGTGTTACCCCTTATGTTTTTTTTCATGACGACCAAAGAAAAACGACAGTGTCACCCCCTATGTTTTATTTGATAAATGTCGACAGGGTTACCCCTTTTGTTTATTTCATGACGGCCGATAAAAACCGACAGAGTTACCCCTCTTGTATTTTCCATGTTGACCAATAGATAACGACAGTGGTACCCCTGTCGACGTTTTTGCGGAGATCCGAACCTGAGCTGTTTAGAGTGTTAACCTCCGAACTTATCAATGCACCAACAAGACAATGGATAAAGACATCACAAAGGTTATACATACTTTATAATTCGCATGAAATAGAGATAAGAGTCTTCCAATAGATGACATCAACACAACCCCGGTCTCCAGGAGGAAAGCTCACAGCTCTCTCCACTTCCCACTAAGATTTATACTATGAATATGTCTGAGGTTATATGTGACAGTGCAATAGACATGATATTTCATGTCGACCAATAAAAAACGACAGTGTTACCCCTTATATTTTATTTGACAAAGACAACAGTGTTACCATTTAGGTTTTTTTTCATGACGACCAATAAAAAACAACAGTGTTACCCCTTATGTTTTTTTTCATGACGACCAATAAAAAACAACAGTGTTACCCCTTATGTTTTTTTTAATGACGACCAATAAAAAACAACAGTGTTACCCCTGATGTTTTTTTTCATGACGACCAATAAAAAACGACAGTGTTACCCCTTATATTTTATTTGACAAAGACAACAGTGTTACCATTTATGTTTTTTTTCATGACGACCAATAAAAAGCAACAGTGTTACCCCTTATGTTTTTTTTCATGACGACCAATAAAAAACAACAGTGTTACCCCTTATGTTTTTTTTCATGACGACCAATAAAAAACAACAGTGTTACCCCTTATGTTTTTTTTCATGACGACCAATAAAAACGACAGTGTTACCCCTTATATTTTATTTGACAAAGACAACAGTGTTACCATTCATGTTTTTTTTCATGACGACCAATAAAAAACAACAGTGTTACCCCTTATGTTTTTTTTCATGATGACCAATAAAAAACAACAGTGTTACCCCATATGTTTTTTTTCATGACGACCAATAAAAAACAACAGTGTTACCCCTTATGTTTTTTTTCATGACGACCAATAAAAAACGACAGTGTTACCCCTTATATTTTATTTGACAGAGACAACAGTGTTACCATTTATGTTTTTTTTCATGACGACCAATAAAAAACAACAGTGTTACCCCTTATGTTTTTTTTCATGACGACCAATAAAAAACAACAGTGTTAGACATCAACCGGACTTGAACCCCGGTCACCAGGAGGAAAGCTTACAGCTCTCTCCACTTCCCACTGAGATTTATGTTGTTTCATTTGATAAAAACGACAGTGTTACCCTTTATGTTTCATTTGATAAAAACGACAGTGTTACCCCTTGTGTTTTTTTTCATGACGACCAAAGAAAAACAACAGTATTACCCCTGATGTTTTTATTCATGACGACCAATAAAATAACAACAGTGTTACCCCTTATGTTTTTTTTCATGACGACCAATAAAAAACAACAGTGTTACCCCTTATGTTTCATTTGATAAAAACGACAGTGTTACCCCTAATGTTTTTTAATGGATATATATATCGACAGTGTTACCCCTTATGTTTTGTTCATGACGGCCGATAAAAAACGACAGTGTTACCCCTTATGTATCATTTGATAAAAACGACAGTGTTACCCCTCATGTTTCATTTGATAAAAACGACACTGTTACCCCTTGTGTTTTTTTTTATGACGACCAAAGAAAAACAACAGTGTTACCCCTCATGTTTTTTTTCTTGACGACCAAAGAAAAACAACAGTGTTAACACCTATGTTTTATTTGATAAATATCGACACTGTTACCCCTTATGTTTTTTTTCCCATGATGACTGATGATAAACAACAGTGATACCCCTTATATTTTATTTGAGAAAGACAATTTTTTTTTTTTTTATATGTTTTTTTTCATTTCGACCAATAAAATACGACAGTGTTACCCCTTATATTTTATTTGACAAATACTACAGTGTTACCCCTTATGTTATTTTTCATGACGACCAATAAAAAACAATAGTATTACCCCTTATGTTTTTATTCATGACGACCAATAGAAAAACAACAGTGTTACCCCTTAAGGTACGGCCACACCAACCGCGTTGCTCGCGTTAGGGGCGTTGAAAATCTGCATTTTTGTATAGGGAACCATTGGTCTAGGCGCGGTACACGCGTTGAAGCATTGAAGCGTTGCGTTGGGGGTGTTTCATTTGATAAAAACGACAGTGTTACCCCCCATGTTTTTTTCCCATGATGACTGAGAAAAACAACAGTGTTACCCCTTATGTTTTTTTTCATGACGACCAAAGAAAAACAACAGTGTCACCCCCTATGTTTTATTTGATAACAACGACAATAGACATGATAGCATTACATTTAAAATTAAAGATATTGTGTCTCCCACAGAAATTGAGCTGCGGTCTCCAGTGGGTTAGGCAGAGTGCACTCCACTGCACCACTGAGGCGATGACATTACACAATAATCAATCATCAATAAAGAGGATATAAATGACATTAAAATGTATCTGTGTATTTCTATTATTTCCCTTATGATTTTTTTCATGACGACCAATAAAAAACGACAGTGTTACCCCTTATATTTTATTTGACAAAGACAACAGTGTTACCCTTTATGTTTTTTTTCATGACGACCAATAAAAAACAACAGTGTTACCCCTTATGTTTTTTTTCATGACGACCAATAAAAAACAACAGTGTTACCACTTATGTTTTTTTTCATGACGACCAATAAAAAACAACAGTGTTACCCCTTATGTTTTTTTTCATGACGACCAATAAAAAACAACAGTTACCCCTTATGTTTTTTTTCATGACGACCAAAGAAAAATGGCAGTGTCACCCCTCATGTTTCATTTGATGAAAACGACAGTGTTACCCCCTATGTTTTAATAGATAAATATCGACAGTGTTACCCCTTATGTTTTTTTTCATGACGGCCGATTAAAAACGACAGTGTTACCGCTTATGTTTCATTTGATAAAAACGACAGTGTTACCCCCTATGTTTTATTTTATAAATATCGACAGTGTTACCCCTTATGTTTTTTTCCCATGATGACTGATGAAAAACAACAGTGTATTTATATTTATAACCCTTATATTTTATTTGAGAAAGAATTTCTTTTCTTTTTTTTATATTTCTTTTTTCATTACGACCAATAAAATACGACAGTGTTACCCCTTATATTTTATTTGACAAAGACAACAGTGTTACCCTTTATGTTTTTTTTCATGACGACCAATAAAAAAACAACAGTGTTACCCCCTATGCTTTATTTGATAAATATCGACAGTGTTACCCCTCATGTTTCATTTGATAAAAACAACAGTGTTACCACTTATGTTTATTTCATGATGGCCGATAAAAACCGACAGAGTTACCCCTCATGTTTTTTCCATGTTGACCAATAAATAACAACGGTTATAGTCGGTCAGCCTGCCAGAGCCAGCTGCCAGCCGCAGCCAGCGGCCAGTGGCCAGCGGCAGCCAGCGGCCAGCCGTGGCTGGCCTGTCGTCGCAGCCAGCAGCCGATACCAGCCAGGCGTCGCAGCCCGTCATTACGTCGTATAATTATCATACCATCGTACTAAATCATACAAAAATGTTCAAATGAAAGAGGCCGATTGCGTCAGTAAGTTTGACTAAAAGAGCAGAAATATATCTGACCCTGGAGAGAATAGAACAACCGCCTTCTAGATTACTAACCAGGCGTCACTACTGCTTGTACCACTGGGACAATTGCTTCTACATTTTGCACTCATATTAAGTTTTATCACTCTATAACGAAGAACTTTGTGCATAACATACCTTATTAGGCTTAATGACATTTAACAAAACAAAAAGGCTATATATAATATATAAAATACATTATTTGAATGCGCCCCAAATTACAACTAATATATCACTCTATAACGAAGAACTTTGTGTATAATATACCTTAGGCTTACTGTCATTTAACAAAACAAATAGGCTATATAATATCTAAAATATATTATTTGAATCCGCCCCAAATTACAACTAATATATTTTATTGACACTGATAGACCAACGATTTCATCATTTTAAACTGTAGGCCTACTTCAATATAAAAATATAAAAATAATATTTCCAATAAAGAGCTGTAGGAAGCTTTCGCCAGAGAGCACGGCTTTCTGGTACTTCAACTGTCGCAAAAAACCCGCTAAGTTACCTTAACATGCAAATTAACTGATAAACGACCGCCCATAGATTTTGAGCGACCATGCCAGCCAGCGACCACAGCGACTGAAAGCAGCCACACGAGCGACCTACGTCGCGACCAATGCGACCTACGACGCGACCAATGCGACCTACGTCGCGACGCACGTCGTTGGCCACTCAGAGAGCTCGGCCTTCAAAGCGGGGCGACACATTGGCACCAAAACACCATCCACGTATCCAACCATATTCCTCTGACGTTGGTGTCGGTATATGGGTCAAATAGGGTGGAAGAGTGTTCAGTGTGCACTTGCTTTCATACCTTGTGTGTTAAAGTATAGCGGATGGCATTGTTAGCACAGCTGATGATGTTTTCAATAGTGGATGTGCAAGTTTAGTAACTTCAACTAGGATTGAGGACATGGCACGGGTAAGGAGAAGTCAACACAAGTGGACGGGGGTAGGACGCCATCGTGTGGAATTCCACATGAGTGCGGGACGACAATAAGTTATTCTTCCAAAACTCATTCCCGACCGATTTACGTAACGAAGTGATCTGGATCACACAACTACATCCCAAATCGTGACCAGCTTTCCATCTCAAGTTTGTCTTAATTTTTGCTTCAGATTAAATTACACTGTTGTATAGGCCACTTGTATGGGGTCAAGGCATGCCTTATTTTTTTTACCCCCGTTAATACAAAAATAAAATAACAATCGATTGTGTGTTGAATGAGGTTTCAACAAACTATACTGCAGTTATAAACGCCAGGGTTGAAGTTGCGGACATCGTTGTGTTGGAATTGGATGTCGGCCTAACTTGGTTATTCGTCATCGCGTCGCGGAGCGGACGTGAACGTTCCCGGCCGCGTGCTTCTGTGCGACCGAACGGCTGAGCTCATCACGGACACAAACCGGATCGGGGGTTTGACAACGGGGGTTTGATCAAAACTGATAACCCGGTAGGTTATTAGCGATGCGCAAATAGTCCATCTGCATGCCTTTTTTTTTTTTTTTTTACACCGTGCAGGCGATGCTGTAGCTAATGCGGTAGGAGGAGGAGGAGGCACTGTCAACGGTTGTTTGTAAAGGCTTGAGCATCACCGAGAGGGCAGCGGGAGATAACACCGGAGACGCGGACCCCACAGCACGGCAGCGCGAGGCTAAACGGAGGAGGATGGAGTTTAAGCAGTTGGTGGAGGCGGCGGAGAAATGGTGCTCGAGTAACCCTTTCGACCTCATCTTCGCGGAGGAGGACGACGAAAGGCGGTTGGACTTTTACGCAGAGCCGGGGATCTCCTTCTACGTGCTCTGCCCCGATAATTTGACTGGTGGCACCGACAATTTCGTAAGTGTCATGCAGGGCCTATGCGTACGGGGATGTGCATGCGCGTGTTTGGGTTTGTGTGTGTCTGTGTGTGTGGCCGTGTGTGCACGCGCATGTTGGCGGGCTTGGGGGGAGCGTCCCGGGTTCCAGCTGGGAATGGTGCCGCACGAGGGTGCGTCAGTGTGCGCTTGGCAGGAGGGGAGGTGATGTCATCGCAGTGTGGAGCGCCCTCTTATACTTCCTGAAAACATCTCCTTATATCAACAGCAGTAGCCTGCTTGGTGGTTGCAGCCTCCAGCCACAGGCCTCGTGTTATTATACCAACCCCGATTTGCCGGAGCTGTCATCATTCCGACCCCCTCTTTATACCACGACCTGGAGGATGATGCCAAACCTCACCTGTGTTGAGACTCTCTCTCCCTCTCCCTCTCCCTCTCCCTCCCTCCCTCCCTCCCTCCCTCCCTCCCCCTCTCTCTCTCCATCTCTCTCCCTCCCTCCCTCCCTCTCTCTCCTCTCTCTCCTCTCTCTCTCTCTCTCTCTCTCTCTCTCTCTCTCTCTCTCTCTCTCTCTCTCTCTCTCTCTCTCTCTCTCTCTCTCTCTCTCTCTCTCTCTCTCTCTCTCTCTCTCTCTCTCTCTAACTCGCCCTCTCTCGCACAGACACACTCGCACACCCTTTCAACCGTTGAGGTCCCCCAGGGACAGAGACTCTGGTTCCGCAGGAGTCAGAAGATGCACTAACCTATGATCGATCAATACTGAAATCATCCCTCTCTCTCCCACCACTCTCCCTCCACTCTCTCTCCACCCTATCTCTCCACCTGTCTTTCTGTTTGTATCTCTCTCTTCAACTCACTCTCAGATAGACCCACACACCCGCATGAACACGCTCATGCACACGCACACACAATCAAAACGCAAACTGTTTCTTGCGTAATATAGTCCGACCAATGTCTGTTTGATGAGTTCATAATGCTACCGGTCTATTTATATTTCTGAAGAGTCAGAGGGCAATGGCATGCTTGCCTTTCTTTATCACAAAACAACCACAATATAATTGCATGTGTCACACCTCTTTGTCTACACAAACCTGGCCTGACGCCTATTGCTGAAAAACTAGCCCTTCTCTCTCTGCACTACTGCCTATGCATGTGCTTTCTTCCTTCACTTTTAATAATATATGGATTACAATACAGTAGGTTGTCAGAATACCTTACACGCAGTTATAAAAAGGTTGCAGGTTATTCTATATTGATTGTTTGTGTGTGTGTGTGTGTGTGTGTGTGTGTGTGTGTGTGTGTGTGTGTGTGTGTGTGTGTGTGTGTGTGTGTGTGTGTGTGTGTGTGTGTGTGTGTGTGTGTGTGTCTGTGTGTGTGTGTGTGTGTGTGTGTGTGTGTTTTTGTGTGTGCGTGTTTGTGTGGCTGTGTTTGTGTTGGGGTGCATGTGTGTGTGTGTATGTTTGTCTGTTTTGTATTGTGTGTGTGTGTGTCTGTCTATCTGTCTGTGTTTGGGTGTGTGTGTCTCTGTGTGTCTGTGTGTCTGTGTGTGTGTGTGTGTGTGTGTGTGTGTGTGTGTGTGTGTGTGTGTGTGTGTGTGTGTGTGTGTGTGTGTGTGTGTGTGTGTGTGTGTGTGTGTGTGTGTGTGTGTGTGTGTGAAGCATGTATGGAGTGAGAGTGAGGACTGCCTTCCCTTCCTCCAGTTGGCCCAGGACTACATCTCCTCCTGTGGGAAGAAAACACTGCTGGAAGTTCTGGAAAAGGTCTTCACTTCCTTCAGACCCGTAAGCGTACACTGTCAGGACCTGTCGACACTTTATATAATGTCCTGTACTGTTATAATGTAATACTGTGCCAACACTGCCCCCTTGTGGTTTGAAAGTAGTACCCTCCATCTTGAAAGCAGGGTAAAAAATCCAGTGTAATCGTTATTTTAATAACAAGACCTCAACAGTGCTGAAGCAATGTTTCGGTGGACTGCCATTAAGAAATAAAAAATAACACTTCTGTAAACTGACCCTGTGGTTAGCGCCACCCATTGGTTTTATCTAGTGTCATCTCATTGGCTGCCATTATAACAACAAGACACTGTGTCCTTACACATTTTGTGTTGTAACAATAAGTGTAACAATAAGTGTATGCAACACATATTTTTTCTGTCTGTATTCACTTTAATTCAAAGTAATACAAAAATACACTGACGGTCACCATTCCACCTTAAAAAAGTGGACAGTAGTTAAGTTACATCATAGTTTTTCCTACATTTTAAAAGGTACGACAGACAATCTGTGCAATATGCAAACACATATATCCCTTGTGGAGTGTGGCATAAGCAGAGATCTGCAGTAGGATTTGATGACTAAAAAAGGTGCGTGGGGGTAATAATTCGAGGACACACATCCAGGCCTCGCCCTCAAATCCCCTCCGTATGTGGTTACCAACCACTCTATGTGGCCAATGTTGCCAATGTTCACACCTAGGTTATTCTAGGTTATGAACAAACCACCCAACAATGTGAAATGGCAGATCTATTGTACCTTACATTTCGAAGTAAAACAAGTTGTTGAAGTTAGGGACGGCAATATGGAGAAACCAGGGTTAAGGTACATTCAAATATATATTAGAAATGATTAGGTAACACTTGACAACAAAGGTAAAGTAATTAACCAATGCTTAACATTAGTTAATGCTATTAACAATGTTATTAACTATATTAATTAACCCTATTTAAGAATGTAAGCGTGGCATGAAAACCATAAGTAAACCTAACACCATTCGTAAATTGTTACTATACCATTATTAATGAACTTTGAAAATATCAGTTAATGCGTGTTACCCAGTTAACATATGTTATTATTCTACCCTTATTGTTAAGTATTAGAAATAATTATTAGTTGCATTAGATAATTGAATATGTGAATGATAGGCACACTTAAATCAGCTAATCAGGGTAAAGTTTTGATCAAATATCTCATCCTGAATGTCGATCTTTATGCTGTTATGCTGTTATGCTGTAGTGCCAACTTCAGCTCACACTCTCTTTTTCTCACATTAACCATCCAACTTGCATCCAAGATAGTCCTAATCATGTTATTTCCTGTGCTCCTTAGCTGTTGGGGCTCCCAGACATAGACGACGACAGTTTTGAGCATTACCACGCAGATGTGGAAGGGGAACCAGGGGCCGACCACCAGCAGATGGGAGTGAGCCAGCAGTGACGGCCCCACGAAGGGAGCCTGCAGATGGGCTGTCACCTCTGAGATAGCCCGGGACAACCCCTCTGACACGCTGGCCCCTTACACTTATCAAGTAGTTTCAAAACATTTTTTGCTGAACACAGGCAAAGAAAAACAACTGACAGACAGACGCACACATAAACACGTACACACACAGACAACACACACACACACACACACACACACACACACACACACACACACACACACACACACACACACACACACACACACACACACACACACACACACACACACACACACACACACGCACACACGTATAATGAAACCCAAACCCAAATAAAAAGCTCACATATGCAGATGATCCACTATTTCCCTGAATGTCTCAGTGGTTTTTGCTTCCAAATACAGTGCTGTTTGCACACACACTAACCCCCCACACATGCCCACACACACAAAAACACACAAACAAAAACACGCCCACACATACACACACACGCACACGCACACACACACACACACACACACACACACACACACACACACACACACACACACTGGCAAGCACACACACACACACACACACACACACACACACACACACACACACACACACACACACACACACACACACACACAGACACACTTTCCTGTCCACTACCAGGCTGCCTGGGTAGATGTCACGCACCATGCAGATCAGCTCTAATCATTCACCATCTGGTTAGCTCAAACTATACCGATACCCCACAGCCCTCGGTGGGCTGGTATGCAGAAAAACTGTCCAAATAGTGGGACGTTAATCATGTTTGCTGTGGCTTTGGTTTGAATGTACCTTCTTTTTTTGTTTGTTTGCTTGTTTATTTAGCTTTTAGAGAAACATTAAAAGCTAACAGATGAACTTAGTTGAAAATGGTGGGCCGTTGCATGTATGTTAGTTGTTTTTTTAAGGAGCCAGGAGGAGAGGGGAGAGCAGCAGAACAGGAGTGTGGTGACGATCACGTGTCACAAAAGGGAGCTGCAGAAGAAAACAAAGGAACAATCAAGGGTTCAGGGTTTTGTTTCTTAGCTAGTAGAGACGACACCCCGAGGGTCGTGACCGTTTCCTGTTTGTTTGCTGATACCATAAATGTTAAAAAATATTATTATACCATAAATATTATTATTATTATTATTATTATTATTACTATTGGTTCAGTTACACAGCAATCAAGGTTATGTAGGGTCTATACAACACATTCCTATCTCATCTACTATAAACAACTGGACGGTGACACCGCTTCTTCAGTAAAAGCACATTTTCACCACTGCCCAGAACGCACGGTGGACGGCCGGAGGGGATCCATGGAGCGGCTCACACTCCCCCTTCCCCGTCTCTCTCCCGCTCATTAATGCGGAGGTTCTCTCGATAGCTTTACAAGTCCCTACGTGCATATCCTGACCTAGGTAACATCATTGCAAGACGCAACTATTTCGTTTTCAAGTGAAGTCAAAACTTTTTATTTTATTTTCATATAATATTATTGAGGTTTGCGTGTGTCGCAACCAATGCACAGCTTCCAGTCCTTATAAGCCCCCGATCCTGAAATGTTCCAAAGGCTTTTCATCAGCCTTTTAACTTAACTTTCCCCCTGGTGTTATGTTTGCCCTCCAAATGTGGTGTTATGTTTGTTATGCAACGTCAAACGATTATCCAATAAACTTTGTGACGAGAACTTGAGTGTTTCTGTCATGTTACAGGCCACAAATACTAGGTTGAGCATCTCTGTTCATATTGCAAAACGGTACGTGATCTATTGAGATGTTTGGAGGCAGAGGGAGCAGACTCCATGTGACGTCACGTCGCCACCTGACGCACCCTCTCGAGGGGAGGGCGATCCCTGCTTTGCTTTTCTTTCCAAGCAACCGAACTACAAAAACAATTCCGAACTAGACGGCCGTTAAGTCATTTGCGATCTTCCCTTTGAATCCCTTTGAAGATGGTGAACATATTCCACCGTAGGCGTCGTTCTTGCGTCTTTATTCGCCGATTGTAGAGGACGTCCCGGTCAAAAAAATACCGTTTTGGATGATCTCTGCTCAACGAGTGCGCACTTTGCGCATATAGCGCACGCCATGCAACTTTAAGTGGTCTGAGCGAGCATGGAGCCAACTGTTGCTTATTCTTCATCGCAGATTTTGATGCGAACTCTTCTGGACGAACTGTAACAATGTCTTGTAGATAAAAAAAACTAAGAAAAACCAAACCTTGTACATTTTTAGAACTTGGGCTACTTCATACACCATGGGTGCCAAACAGAGCAATCCTGTATTTGATGGAAGAACCAGGGCATATTCAAGTTCGGACCTGCCATCTGGTAATCCGAACGCCAGCGAGGGAATCGCAGGATTTCGATACACGAACGGCCCCGACGGGCCCAGGATTCGGTACACTGTTGATGGTGGAAGTGGTGGTTCGAGTGGTGTTGGACTAGATATACCGGGCAATGGCAGGTCGGGATCACACGCACTCAATCAAAGCCTCGACGGCACGGAAGGCGAGAGCGACCTGCCCGCTGGGGGGCATCGGCTGCTCATAGGGTCCCTGCCGGCTCACCTGTCTCCTCGCATGCTAGGAGGTAAGATAGAGAAAATATAACCCTACGTCAACATTGAATGATAAAATATTCTCATTTACAATTGCAATTCCACATGTTGCACAGCAACATATCAACGATCGTGAGGGGGACATATTGTAGCCTATTAATAACCAACATGTTAGGCCTACATTGTTGTTTTTTTTCCCTCTGATTTTAAACAAAGAATCCCTTTCTTTCCATCTCGTGTCTCTGAAAGGTGTCATGTTTATAAGCGTTGCCGAGAAGGAGTACAAAATAACTATGTAGGTCAACAGATAAGAGCTTCCTTCTCGTCGTTGCACGTTTGACGCCATGCCTCAAAACACAGAGTAACTGCCTTCAGTCTGAGCCAGCAGCAAAAAAAAACAACTTCCCCAATCCCCGACTGCACGTTGCTCAATAGTTGAGGCACAAGCTGTTTCTCAACCCAAAAACACAGAAACAAAAAAAACCACACACAAACAGAAGAGGAGGTGACGCTGTTGCAAAAAGCGAGGGGGCACATGACCTGACACCATATGCCCCAGTTATTCAACGCATTAGTCGATAAGTCGACTGAAATATGAATGCGAAGCTAGATTTGTTCTAACATGTATGCGGTTGGCAGGTCCTAGTCATAATATATGCTTCGGTACAAAAACAAAACCACATGTTTTTTATTATCGTGAGCTCTCGTAAACTACATGTTTCCTCGTTCCCTCTGTCGTTTATAGCAGAATTGCTATTTGTATAAATTATTATACATACAGCTTTCCAGACCAGGAAGTCTTATGATCGTACATTTATGACCTCATTGCTGGTAAACAATTGTCTGTTATGCTCTTGTAAATTATTGCAGAGGGTGTGTGTGTGTGTGTGTGTGTGTGTGTGTGTGTGTGTGTGTGTGTGTGTGTGTGTGTGTGTGTGTGTGTGTGTGTGTGTGTGTGTGTGTGAGAGAGAGAGAGAGAGAGAGAGAGAGAGAGAGAGAGAGAGAGAGAGAGAGAGAGAGAGAGAGAGAGAGAGAGAGAGAGAGAGAGAGAGAGAGAGAGAGAGAGAGAGAGAGAGAGAGAGAGAGAGAGAGAGAGAGAGAGAGAGAGAGAGAGAGAGAGAGAAAATAGGGACACAGCCGACAGTGTCACATTACATATAACATGGTTTATCTCAATTGCGACTTGGCTGGTCATGTCCTAATAATCTTTTCTCAGATGACACACACACACACACACACACACACACACACACACACACACACACACAGCTGAGTCACAGGGTCTGGCTGAAGAGAGAGCACTTCATATCTATTTGTCCTGTTTGTCCATTTATCTTGCCCCCAGGCTTCCACTGTCCCGTGTGTTCCAAGTATGTGGCGTCTGAGGAGATGGAGAAACACCTGCTCAGCTGTTTCAGCAAAACTCGCCTGGCCTACAACAGTAAGCAAAATACAGGGAATAGTCAACTACCAGCTTGATACAGACGGTCCTATTTAGTGGTTTTTGAAGTAGTGGAAACCAAAAATGGAGGCCAGCCATACAAACACTACTGTCCTCTTACTGACCCCAGTCTACATGGGTAGACTGGGCCGTAGGGCTGAACGATTTCAGGAAAAGATCGAATTGCGATTTTTCTGGCAGATATTGTGATTTCGATTTTCGTCACGATTTTCTTCAGTGCAAGCTTCAGTGCAATATTCACAATGTACAGTAATATTTACAAACATGACATCATACCATTAAAACATTACGTGCCATTACTCTAATGTAAGAATGAAAACTAAAGTTAAGAATTGATTTTAAATGTATTTATTAAGAAACATGCATGTAAACTAAAGTCCTTGACCAACTGCAGTTGTTACAAATTAACTAAAAGAGCCATCTTTGACTGTCTTAACTTAGAAAAGTACTACTACTTTTTAGTTGTTTTTTTAAGACAGTCAAAGATGGCTCTTTTAGTTAATTCGTGCATTAGAGTATAACAACAAAGGGAGACGTCGGAGAACCCAACGCAGTCTATTCATAATATTGTAATGACCACGGAAGAGGCAGTGAATGAAGTATTGAATAGACAGAGATTTATTAGATAGGCCTACCTAATAAACCGTTGGAACACACAAGACCGGAAACATAGCAACGCCGGTAAACAAACCCCGAGAAGCCCAATCCCTATGAGAGCTCCCCGCGCTACGGCCATCCGGAGGCGCACAGAGCTTTTGGCCGTGATATTATGCATACAAATATTATATTACATACTATTATATTATATATAGAGCTCCGGGAGTCGCAAACGGCAACATTCACTTTCTCCTCCATGCTGCAGTTCACCCCGGACTGAACTGCAAACTCTGACCCATGCGTACACATGGTTTGGAGGAAAAGGAGAATTGGCGACACAGATGGTGTGGTGGTGAACTGAAGTCAGACAGAAGAATTGTAGAGTGAGAAGAACGATTATGTTTAATCATCGCCCTTGATAAATTTAATTTCAACCCGTATCATGCGTTAAATCTATGTAATCAGAATAATTTAAGTCAACTGTGTTATTTCTCAGTTATAACTCCAGAAACATCTCCTTAGAATATAAATAAATAAAAATTCTCTATATTTAATCCCGTCACTCCATACTGTCCACTGACGGCGCGACTGCATGATATAAGCATCTGTCCAACATGTGTCGATAACATAATATTTTTATGTGACACTGTAAACACATAATCAAATGTCAATAAAATCCCAAGTGTGGTAAAAAACCAAGCCACACTCCTCATCACAACCGTTGTCCGTTACTCTTGATGCTTTTCATGACAAATCAGGCATTAAAAAGGGGTTATGTTCAAGAACATTTTACGTGGGTGATTACAAACTGATTATCCAAGGTGTTCTCGGTCAGTCTTATTACCGTAACCCTATAAATACAGAGGTGAGCACCGTGGTAATGCTGTACCATATGGCACTTCTGGCGGACCATGCAAATGGCAGGATTCGGAGGGAGAGGGTCTTTAGGGACCATAACGATTTATTGGTAGGCTACATTAAAATATGTACCTTTATGTCAGACCACTTCTTTTTTAATTCTGGGACTGTGCGCTCCGTGCTACTGACAGAGTTCACTGCTGCAGCAACATGTTGCCACTCACTCTGCTTTTTGTTGTTGGCGATCCCAATCCCGTGACCGCCGATCAAAACTACTTTTCGGGCCTCCATCTCACCCACCCCAAGTGTCTCCACTTCAACCTCCGTGAAATTTCGCTTTTTTGCTTTTCTCAGTCCTTCTGCCATTGTTTCCGACAAGACATAATACTTGCATCTGAGTCTGTTTTATATGCAGATCGCATTCATGAGGTCATTTGCATTGACCATTTATGGTTAAAAAGGGGCGTGTACAGGGCGGAACGTGAAGCTGATTCAGCTGTGCACACTTGTAGGCACTCTGTGATTTATAAAGAAAAGATTGCGTATGGTGTGCGTACGCAGGGTTTTATAATCTGAATATTTGTTGGCGCAGGCAAAACTTGGCTTTTGGGCGTACGTACACTTTTAGTAACGATCCCACGCACAGTTTTATAAACATGACCCCTGTTCACCCTATCACAAATGATGAAAAAGCGTGGCAAGCCACTTAGCAAAAATGTGCGTTTGACAACAACGCACGGGCCGCACTAACACTAAACTTTGATGTCAAGTAGGGGGCCGCAAAATATCATCCCACGGGCCTCAATTGACCCCGGGCCGCGAGTTTGAGACCCCTGGTCTATATTGTTGCCTGTTTGTGAGATGAAGGCCTGTGAACTCAACAACCTGTAACAACACAATTCATCATTGAA
Organism: Gadus chalcogrammus; assembly: GCF_026213295.1. Lineage (NCBI taxonomy): Eukaryota > Metazoa > Chordata > Actinopteri > Gadiformes > Gadidae > Gadus > Gadus chalcogrammus. The sequence continues at coordinate 11,486,228 of NC_079433.1, read as the reverse complement.
CAAATGTTCTATGTATTGTAAATTGCATTGTGTTTTTACAGGTTGTCTTGGTACCCGAACGTGTGTTGCCCTTTAAAGAAGAATATGGGCTAAACCACGTTCAGGCCGGTACAGAACGTCTGATACGATGAACAATACATTCCAATATGTTTTAGTATTGTTTCTATTATTATTTTATTTTTTATTATTAATTGGTTACACACGTTGTGTCAGGGTTTCCCCAATCCCCTCCAGGTCCGCTGTTTTCCTGCGTTACCCAGAACACCCCAGAACCCAGGGGTACTTGAGAACCCCTAAGTTGTTGTGATATGGGCATTACATTGTTATCTGATACTTATGGGGGATGCTACAACGTGTTGAGGAGACACTGTATTTAATAACATCATATACGTGGGACATATACGTGTCCCACATACATCATGTTGTAAAGACCTGCACAGTACATGCACACAAATAAAGCGACAAAAAAATAACTGTTTTGTTTCTGGGTCTCTGGTTCTCCTTAGCAAGACAAAGGAGAACGGAATAGTTTTTTCTGCTCTTAAATATGACCCTGCTGTGGCTCTACAAGCTATTGTGCTTTGTGAGTTTGTCTAGTGTATATATCCTTAAACTGCCAAAGGTCTATGTGTCTTTTGTAATTATCGTATCCTGACCTTGACTTTCTGGTTTGTTTTTCTTGCTTCTCCTTTTTCTTCAGTGCGTCTCTTTTGCAAGGCATCACATGACTGAAGTAGGCTATTTGTTGTCCTTTATATGATGCCTTGTCTTCTTTTGTGAATGTAGCATACTGGTGTCCCTATATAAATATATGATATCCCTTTAGAGGTCAGGTTCAAACATATATGTGGATGCTTTTTGATGCCTAGCTCAAAGATGTGCAACGTCTCAGTTCACCAAACCCAGCTTTAACGTCAATTTTTTTTGTATCTGTTGTGTTCCTCAGAGGACATTCTGTCCAAGGACTCGGGGGAATGTACCATTTGTTTAGAGGAACTGGATCAGGGGGACACTATTGCAAGGCTGCCTTGTCTCTGCATCTACCACAAAGGGTAACGCATGCACACACACACACACACACACACACACACACACACACACACACACACACACACACACACACACACACACACACACACACACACACACACACACACACACACACACACACACACACGACATGACACATGACCGCTATGACATTAGAGAGCCAGATATGCTAACGCTACGCTCTATTTTCTCATCCTCTCAGTTGTATAGATGAATGGTTCGAGGTGAACCGCTCGTGTCCAGAGCACCCGTTTGAATAGCGGCCGCCGCAGTTTGGAGGCCGCTTGCATGTCTCCTGGAAACCCCTATCGTCACCTTTTACCTTGGTTTCCATGCCAACCAAATGCTGAACACCCTTCAGGGACAGAGCCATAAGCAGCCTACAAGATCTTTCATGAACAAGCACCTCACGGGACAGCAATGGACCGGGCAGTGATGGTGCCGGTTGATCGATCGGAGGACCCCCTTTTTGATTTGATTCTAGTGATAGAGACTATGTGGTCCACACTACCGATTATTTTGGTTGGATCCGTTGGCCTGTGAAGATAATCATTCATGTTCTCAGTGTCCTCTCTGCCTACTCCCTAATGACCTCAAACAACCTGTAATCCAATTGGATTCGCTGGTGGGACGTCCGACTGGAGGTTGAAATGCACAACTGAATGTTTCTAAGTTTCTAATGTAACTGAAATGTTTCTGCCCGTATCTTGATTATTTTGTTTTTTTCAGAATACTTGATGAAAAGATTGATGGTGGGAAAGAGATTTAGCTTTAAGGGAACAATTTCTGAGTTTTTCCAAGTCTCCCTCTTCGTAAAGCCAAAATAATACCAGGGTTGTAGTCCCAAGTATTCAGAATTGGGACAAGAAAAGCTTTGACTTATCAGAACCACAGTAATATGAATCGAAGCTCAGTAGTGAGATTGCCTTTAAGCCTGTGAGCTATAACTGATGATTGCTGATTCATGCTCCGAGGAGTGCCGTAAAATGCTGCTATGTCATCGGTAGGCCGATCTACCGGAAACCTTTTACCTGAGGCCTATGTCTAGTTCATTGTAGCCTATGTTTATATTTTATTAATTTGCACAAAAATAATTAAACATTACAAGTCTCTGTGTGAAAGTGTGCTGACTACGTCTGATCTTCTCTTATCAGTTATATATATATATATATATATGTGTATATATATGTATATATATATATATATATATATATATATATATACATACATATATATATATATATATGTATACATACATATATATATATATATATATACATACATATATATATATATATATATGTATACATATATATGTATATATATGTATATATATATATATATGTATATATATATATATATATATATGTATATGTGTGTATATATATATATATATATATATATATAATACAATTATTATATTTTTTGAGTTGGGTGTGAACAACCAATAAAAATAAAAGAAGAAGAAGACGTCGTGACGCAAGGCAACGTGTCTAACCTACGTATTACGTATACAAAAGGCTAGCTTCCCAATTGAAGCTAACCCTAGTTACTGGCTAGTCTACGATTTGCAATTTACTGTATACAAGTCTCTTTTTACTGGGATATTCGTGCATTTTTTTTGTGGTATGTATTTAAGTATATATACATTTACCCGATTACCATAAACGTGAATTAGTTTGATCAATATAGTCTCCAATAATGAAATGGGGCGCATAACTTAGCCGACTAGCACGTACCTACTAGCAATTCAGCTAATGGATAGGATAGTCATTTCACGTTGGCCTATAGTTAGTCAATGAAATCCTGATATTGTTTGATTTGATGCATGTTATGTTTCCTTTAGAGGCTCGTCGACACTGAAAACGCATCATGTCGTACATGCTCCCGCATCTCCACAATGGCTGGCAGGTCGACCAGGCGATCCTCTCTGAAGAGGACCGGGTGTTGGTGATCCGTTTTGGTCACGATTGGGATCCCACATGCATGAAAATGGACGAAGTTCTGTACAGCATTGCCGAGAAGGTTTGTTGATCCCAACTCTCTTTACATGAGACACAATTCACTTTTGAGGTTAGGTCAACACTATTTATGTAAACGACCCCTCTTCAGTTCTGCTCAAACTGCAGCGGACTCTTGCTTTTGCGTTGAAGTTAGTTTACAATTTGCATTGCAAAAGCGATTATTCATAATTTTCTGATAATTTATTCGATTAAACGTTGTATATAAACGGCAAGGCGAATGGTAAGGAGTTTGGGACATAAAAGTACTTTATTTTTATTTACCTATAGTGTGAAAATTACTACATTTACAACCGTTTCACCATTTAGAAAATTATAATATTAAATAATCTGATCAGTCTAGAAAGTAATCCTAATGCATTTTATGACCAATTCATTCCCAGGTTAAGAACTTTGCAGTGATTTACTTGGTGGACATCACAGAGGTGCCCGACTTCAACAAGATGTACGAGTTGTACGACCCGTGCACGGTCATGTTCTTCTTCAGGTAAGGCTATAAAGCGTCCCAATGAGGGTCAGATGAAGTTGCAAAGTGTTGACTCAGCTGAAGCGTAAAGAGTGCAATATCAGCCGAAAGCTAATGGGATCGATCTCTAATGCCCACAGCCTACCTGTAGGTATCCTTGAGCATGACGCTAACCCCTACCTGCTACTTAATTATGTTTCGGAATTTACTGCTATTAAACTGAATGCTACTACCGGACATAAAGGCAGAGCAATTTGTTAATTGACATTTGACTGACCAATCGAAGCATATGAAGGTATTGTAAATTAGGTGCACATAATATAGGTATATATAATCACAGCGCTTTGTTTATATCCCCTGGTCTTGCAACATGGCTTGTAAGTCCGAAAGCATCATGGGATGTTTTTTTGGTGGTACGCCTTAATCAATGTTAATATCCAGTAACCTAGGTTTATAACAAAGATTTTCTTTTGCTATGTCTCGCATGAGAAAGGCAGTTGCAGTTCCAAACACATCAATATCTCCCAATAATGACAAATCATCTCACAATTAATAACAAACGATTGCTATCCTACCAAATTGAGTCATTGTGATGTGTCGTCGCACTGTTTTTTGTGAAATTACCTCATACGGATCTTAAAGTTTATGTTTGTTATGTGTAGGAACAAGCACATCATGATTGATTTGGGCACGGGCAACAACAACAAGATCAACTGGACCATGGAGGACAAGCAGGAGATGATAGACATTGTCGAGACCGTGTACAGGGGAGCGAGAAAAGGAAGAGGTCTTGTAGTTTCACCAAAGGACTACTCTACAAAATACAGATATTGATTGTTTTGTTTTGGATTTTATCATGGACTTTATTTGTGTTTCCTTGTTGAATTTTTTGGGACAAAAGACTACATGTAAGAATTTGTTTTGCATCTATGCAGTTTGTCAGTTACCCCAACACCTCCATCGCAACAAATTAAAGCAGGCCAATATTCTTATTCTGTGAATAAACATTCGGCATGTGATCTTGGTTTTGGAACATAATAAATGCTGTTTCTTTGTACATTGCAGCATGCAAATTCATTTGAGTTTACAAATAAACAGGTTGATCTTTTTAA
>NC_079433.1:11418815-11481479 GCF_026213295.1 Gadus chalcogrammus | reverse complement strand
GTGTGTGTGTGTGTGTGCTAAGTCAACACTCTCTTCTGCAAACTGGCCGCTCAAAACAATGGTTCCCAGATTACACCGTTGACCCGAAGCGGTAATGGCACACAACTGGCCGAGAGAAGGGGGGGACAGAGAGAGAGAGAGAGAGAGAGAGAGAGAGAGAGAGAGAGAGAGAGAGAGAGAGAGAGAGAGAGAGAGAGAGAGAGAGAGAGAGAGAGAGAGAGAGAGAGAGAGAGAGAGAGAGAGAGAGAAATCTGAATGAAGAGATGGATGAGATTGAATGAATGAGGGCAAATGAAGCATCTCCATCTTACGAAAGGTGCAATGAGAAATGAGGGGGAGGGGCCTGACTGCGTACACCCAGGATCAGCAGAGGTGAATGCCTGATGAGCGTTGTTAAATTCAGCGGTGAGCCATCACGGGTTTGTCACGCTGCTGTGTGACCCTGCAGGTCTGAACAACGCTGTAGCATATGGGGCGACAGAGCTGACGTTAGAAGAGAAGAGAATAGAGAGAGAGAGAGAGAGAGAGAGAGAGAGAGAGAGAGAGAGAGAGAGAGAGAGAGAGAGAGAGAGAGAGAGAGAGAGAGAGAGAGAGAGAGAGAGAGAGAGAGAGAGAGAGAGAGAGAGAGAGAGAGAGAGAGAGACTGACTGTAGATTGTAATTGACTTAATTGCTAGAAAGGAGGAGGGAGATTAGAAAACGAGATGAAGAAAGAGCTATATTTTGAAAAGAAAGAAAGAACAGGCATTGCAGCGAAGAGATCTATATTTCCCTCTGGTAATATTTTGTGTATAATATTCTTTGTATTATAATACACACACATCATCAGATTCAAATTCAACAGTTTAACAATATACACAAACATGTTTACATGCGCACTCTGTTGATTAACTGACTGGTATGTTGCCGTCTCACAGCAAACGCCATGTTAGGGAACAAATATGAGTCAGTTTTAGTTTCCATTGCATTGCACATTAGGAAAGTGTATGCTTTACAAGAGTCTGTCCAATGGGCCCTATATGCTGACTTATCGAACTCCATCAGGTTTAAGAGATGGTTTGGCAGCAAATATAGATCCGGTCTCAAACGCTCAGAGAGAGGATTTTACAGGGACTTTCAATTTGGCGTCATCATCTTCATTACACATGAAATATGTAACGTACAAATGCAGTTGCAGTTTGTGTCTAAGTAAATGCTTTACTTGACATGTGATTCATTTCCAGTTAAAGGCCTGATGTGTGTGTAAACTGTTAAAATAAGCATGTGTGTTTACCCCCCCCCCCCCTCCTCGCCCCCACCAGAGATGGAGGGCTGCTCCCGTATTTACTTCGCTGTTGCTAGGACACTCCCTTTGAACATTCTCACCAAGCCTTCTGATTGGCCCCCGTTGCGATGATGCAAGGTTCCCTCACCCCAAATCTTTCCTGAGCACCCATAGAAACATGCCCGTCTGCAATTCTTTCCCCCTCCATCTCTCTCCCTCTCTCTCTCTCTCTCTCTCTCTCGTGTACCCTTTTTCCTTATTCGTCACTCTTTATCTGGCATCTTTCTCTCGCCCTCTCTCTCTCTCTCTCTCTCTCTCTCTCTCTCTCTCTCTCTCTCATGCCTATCTCTCTCTCTCTCTCTCTCTCTCTCTATCTCTCTGGCGTCATCGCTATTCATTTCTTCCCCGCTTCCTCATTAATTCAAGTCCTCGTTAGCTCATTCAAACTCCTCTAAATTGATCTCGTTCTTTTCGGAGCCACTTGGCAGGCATCCTCCGTCACTTCCATGTAATCTGTCACTCTCCCTTCCTCCTTCCTCCCCCCCCCCCTTCTCCCAGCCACCCAGCCCGGACGGTCACCGCTAGGAATGGTACGAACGCTGCCACTGGCAACACCGTCATGTGTTTCCATTGTCTTTATGCTTTTGCTCTTTTTCTCTATCTCCATCTCTATATGTCTCCATCTCTATGTATCTCTATCTCTATATATATCTCTGTCTCTAACATTGCATATGTAAGTATGCATATATAGAGATAGAGAGACAGAGAGGTAGATATAGACATATATGTATGCATAGGGTGCCACAACCTTGCATCCCGGCACGGTTGCTGGTCTGGTGTCTCTGGTCTGAGGCTGTGTGGGCCGGAGGTTGGTTTCTGGTCTGGTGTCTCTGGTCTGAGGCTGTGTGGGCCGGAGGTTGGTTTCTGGTCTGGTGTCTCTGGTCTGAGGCTGTGTGGGCCGGAGGTTGGTTGCTGGTCTGGTGTCTCTGGTCTGAGGCTGTGTGGGCCGGAGGTTGGTTGCTGGTCTGGTGTCTCTGGTCTGAGGCTGTGTGGGCCGGAGGTTGGTTGCTGGTCTGGTGTCTCTGGTCTGAGGCTGTGTGGGCCGGAGGTTGGTTGCTGGTCTGGTGTCTCTGGTCTGAGGCGGTAGTCTGGTTGAACAGTTGAATCTGAAAACCAAAAATGATAAAAACAATTTGCAATATTCAACAGTTTGGCCAACAACACACGGCTGACACACCTGAGAGATGAAGGGTAATTAGAGTAAGGTGTTGGACTGTGGTCTGGTCTCCAGAGCAGTTGAATATGGGTGAGTCAGGATGAGATCCGTCTCAACTGGTAATCCTGACATTATAATCTCATAGGAGATCAGGGATTAAATCCATGATCCAATTAAATGGGACCTACGTGGAGTTGGTAGTTGTAATTGTGCTTGTGCGTGTGTGTGATTGTGTGTGTTTGCTGGGCGTGTGTGTGTGTCAGATAGAGAGAGTTAATAACTGGCTAAAGGTGGTGAAGGTCAGCCTCTCTGAATTATAATGTTCTATTCATTGATTTTCAAACAAATAGTTTTTCCGGGTCATTTCTAGCTCCCGGCTAAAAGCGGAAAGGGTGGATATGATGTGTTGGTAAATACATTGAACCACATTTAAAGAATCCATTACCCTTTCCTACAAAAAGCCATTTCATCCATATATGACTTGGGTTATCCAGCACGCTCAGACAGACTAACACTCTCTGTTCTTCACCTCTTTCTCATTCTCCCTTTCACTCTGTCTCTGTTTATTTATCTGTCTCTCATTGGATTTTACTTTGACAGGCACAAGAAGGCTAAGCATCTGGTTTATGTTGGGGTTCGCTTCTAATCTGTCCTTTGGCATACAATTCCCGGTGAAGATATAGTGGCCACCTTGGCTGTCAATCAAGTCAATTGTCAGCCAGTAATGTCGTGGTGCAGCTCAAAACACCTGCCCTTTTGCCCGTATTTGAAATCAATAGCACCAAGTCAGTATTCCTGCCAGAGACAAGTTAAGACAATTTGGCCAATTGAAAAGGAGAAAAAAGATTTGAGGAAAGATAGAGAGAAAGAGACACAGACAGCGAAAGAGAGAGAGAGAGAGAGAGAGAGAGAGAGAGAGAGAGAGAGAGAGAGAGAGAGAGAGAGAGAGAGAGAGAGAGAGAGGGCACCCAAATTAGTGAGTTGGAAATGAAGAGGCATATTATGTACTTAGTGATAGGATCTTAATGGCAGCTCCAGTTATCCTAATGAATCAGAGGTTGTGTAGTTGGACGCTAGCCGATGGCGAACGTTTACTCAGTGTGGCGTTGTGTGTGGGTAGCAGTAAGTGTGTGTGTGGCTGGGGACCGTATTAAGTGTGACACCAGTGAAGGGACCTGTATGGGGCAATGGTACACCCACCTCTCTGGCGATGTTATTTAACAAAATTCCTCTCCATCATTTTGGCATTCTTTATTTCTGTTCATTTCACTCATCCACAAATTTGACAAATGTGTGTGTGTGTGTGTGTGTGTGTGTGTGTGTGTGTGTGTGTGTGTGTGTGTGTGTGTGTGTGTGTGTGTGTGTGTGTGTGTGTGTGTGTGTGTGTGTGTGTTTGCATTTATTTTTGTGTGTGTGTGCGCGTGTGTTTGTGTGTGTGTGTTTGGGTGTTTTTGTGTGGGTGGGTTTCAGTTCACACGTTAAAATGGTGGTAGCAATTCAGGCACTTATAAATATGTGTACTTATACATATCATAGATATAAGATAGGTCATACATACATATCTTATATCGATTATGTTTTTTTTATGGAACAAAATAAATACATTTGACGAAACCTTTAATCATGGCTTATATTCTATCGCCACGCACAATGGGAATGGGACAGGGAGATGGCCAAGCTATGAACTGACAGAAACAGGAGGAAAAGGGAAAGAAGTGCCACAGCAGCAAGGTTTAACTATCAACAGAACCTGAACCTTAATTCTCTCTCTTTCTCTCTATCTCACACTCTCTCTGTATATATATGTGTGTGTGTGTGTGGGGGGGGGGGGGGGGGGGGTGTGTGTGTGTGTGTGTGTGTGTGTGTGTGTGTGTGTGTGTGTGTGTATGTATGTGTGTGTTTGTATAATGGGTGGGAGGGGGTGTGAATGGTAGGGGTTGAAGAAGGAACAAGGGGGGGACTTATTACACACACACACACACACACACACACACACACACACACACACACACACACACACACACACACACACACACACACACACACACACACACACACACACACACACACACAAACATAGGGACCCCAAAACACACACAATCCAAGGGTCCTTCAGCTATACACACACTGTCTCCTGACAGTCTCCGGTCTCACAGCCAAGCACTTCAGATAGCCTCCTCCAGTTTGAAACCCAATGGTGTTTAATATTAATGGGTGCATTAAAATTAAAGTGCACATATTCATCAGTTCTCCGGTGTACGGAAAGGCTGAAGATTAGAGCCGAATTATTGTCCTAAAATAAACGCTGCGCTCTGAGAATTTCTCATAGCAATCATTCAGCGTTCGACGATGCACTTCCTATGCTAACACACAGACTAATAATAGCTTTTGGCTTTCAACCGCTCTTGCGTTTCTAAATGCTCGGTTCCCCTCACGAGTCCTGTTTCGATTCATTCACATGACAAATATTTTCAAACGTCATGTACTTTAGATACGCCACTTTACATGCAAATGTCACAAATGACGCCCGCTCGGTCTTCCCTCGCTCTCCTTCTAGACTCGCTTTAATCTTCCCTGTCGTTCAGCCACACACTACATAATCACAATGCTCATTTGCAATTGCCCTTTCAGACTGAGTAGCTCTCCCTTGGACTTGGACGCAGCCGTGTGCATGTGTGTTGGGGTGCGTGTGTGTGTATGTGTCTATGTGAATGTGTGCGTGTGTGCGTGTGTGCGTGTGTGTTTGTGCGTGCGTGCGTGCGTGCGTGCGTGTGTGTGCGTCTAAGTGTGTGTGCCTATGGTTGAATCAGCTGTAGCGTTTCATCCCCCATCAATCTGCAGTGCTGCCATGGTGGACTGTGACACCGCCACCACACATTTCCCCCCAGACGCCTGGCTCTGTGTCACTGTATATTTCTCTCCTCGGCTCCCTCAACTCTCACTCTCTGATTCTCTTCAAGCTTCGGGTAAACAAGTAGATGACATCCAAAGGTCAAATGCTAATGCTAGCATGAGACCAACCCAACGTTTTGATGATGTGACTCACGCTAAAACATGCGCAAGGGCAGCTGCTGTGCATCTACCAGTTATTTGATGGTACATGTGTACAAAGGCCGACCTCATCAGGACACCCCCAAACCCAGCTCTGAATCAGTCCATGACAGCTCAGGGGGGGGGCTTGCTTGCATATTATTTATTTATTTTATGTGTAGGTGGTGTGCTGTAAAATGTGTTTGATCATTTTCTTTCGTATTTATTTGGTCTATTTTTGGGGGGTTGAGAATTCCAAGCTAAATTAGCCATTAGATTAGACTGTATGTACCAAGTCACATATTTTACGAACAGAATTACAAGGTATGAGATAAGGTAGGATATGGTATTAATAGAACAAGGACACAAATGCTTTGAATCGTATAATTATAGGAATGCACGAATAACAAGAAGATTATGCTGGACTGTCCTGCAAGTCCTTTTTCGCACGTTGAGGTGGATCCTGTTGACCACAAATTTTGCCACAATTCCGAAACTGAAAATGAAAAACTCCCAGTCTGGTTTCCTTTCCTTTCATAGCACTGAGACAGCACTTCTAAAGGTCACTAACTGCCTTGTTTGTCTGCTTTAACTGCTGATTCAGGTCTGTGCTCTAGTTCTTCTTCAAATTGGTATGAACAGATGTGCTCTTTTCATCTCAAATTCTGCTCTAGACTGGTTCCTATCTACCTGTAGTGTTCAACAAGGTTCTACCACCAGGTCCCCCCATCCAGAAATACAACAGATGTTTGGTTTGTTTTACGCAGATGACACCCAGCTATAAGTTCGCATTAACACTCACAACCTTTGATGGTCTCTGCTGGCACAGACATTACATAGTGGATGTTGCAGACCCACCAGAAGACAAATTCATCGACCAAGGGGACGGATGAGCAATGTCATCCTCATGAACTGTCGGCATTTAGGATAGCATTCATAAACAAAAAGTGGCCATGGAACAACAGTATAAGTAGTCTGGGTCAGGAGGTAGGCTAGAGGACTCGATGGTAGTGAATGATTCATTACAAGAACGCTACTGTGATCAGATTACCACACACAGAGAGGACAGAGGGAACAAGGAGGAGCGAGAGGAGGGAGGAAGAAGGTGAATGTGCAGAAGGGAGGCAAGGTTGATTACTGGGTCAGGTTATGAAGAAGGATGATGGATGAAAGAGGGTGGAGAGAGAGAGAGAGAGAGAGAGAGAGAGAGAGAGAGAGAGAGAGAGAGAGAGAGAGAGAGAGGAGAGGGAGAGGGAGAGGGAGAGAGAGAGAGAGAGAGAGAGAGAGAGGGGGGACGAAAGGTTAAGAGCACAGCAGAGCAGGGAAATAAATAATGGCTGTCCACACTTTACTTCTGGTTTAGTGAACCAGAAGTAACCTGAGCCCAGTGCCTGAGACTCCCGCTAATAGACCACCACAAAAGAGCGACCTCTCACACACACACACACACACACACACACACACACACACACACACACACACACACACACACACACACACACACACACACACACACACACACACACACACACACACACACACACTCCAAGATCCCTTCGAATACCTTTCTGCACAACGATGGATCTCTGGAAATGCTAGCTAATGCCCCTTCTCCTGACCTCACATGCCCTGAAAGCCTGACCTTTGACCGGATCTGGGAGATGTGATGGAAAAGTCAATAGCCCTGGGGTTATTTCTAAGATGAACCCCTGCCCACTCAAGGGAATGAGTGTGTCATCCATCTGCCCGTTCATCCATCCATCTCTTCACGCATCCATCTTTCCATCCATTCTTTATCCCGCGGCTATGTTCAGTGCTCTCATATATCACAATGTTAGATAGATGTATTAAGTGACGACAATATCTATCTCTCACCCCCTGCCCTGAAACGGTATCGTCAGGATACACTTCTATTCCATTCCATTATACACAACCAACTCAAACACAGAGACTCACAAGGAGGCTGTGTTTCGATGTCAATTGTATTTTTACAATGGTTCTTCCCCTCTATATCCCTCTCTTTCTGTCTCTTTCTGTCTCTCCCCCCCCCCCCCCCTACCAAGCAGTGAAGCAAGCGCAGCAGGTCTAGCGTACACTATTGCACCAGTACCGTCAGTACCGTTGCACACAACTAGTAGTGAGCAGGCAGACCCGTAGAGAAGACACACAGGGCCCTGCCACACGTTCAAGGTGAAGCCGACGTCCAGAAGGTTTGCTAGGGAGCGGGAAGCTGCACGCTCTGCACGCTTCTATCTTTTCCGTTCTGGTGTAAGCGTTTGGTTTTTTGTACCCCACTCGACTCACTGACCCCCTTCCCCCCTAAAACCCCCCTCTTCACCCACCCACACGCTGCCTGGCCCCCCACCCACCCAACATCCGCCAACCGTCTTGCAGCTCAACTTGACTGGCAGGTTGACAGGTAGTTCCCGCCCCTCCAGAGTGCATCATGTTGGAATTTATGCAAAAACTAACCTTCTCCTCTCTCTCTCTCTCTCCCCCTCTCCCCCTCTCCCCTCTCTCTCTCTCTCTCTCTCTCTCTCTCTCTCTCTCTCTCTCTCTCTCTCTCTCTCTCTCTCTCTCTCTCTCTCTCTCTCTCTCTCAGGTGGCTGTGTGCTGATGCTGTAGCCAGTGTGCGGAGGTGACAAAGCCCCTGGTTGATGCAGTGAAGTGTTCTGCAGGGACAGTACCCGAGCAAAGGTAGGAACCAACACCCAACTGAACAAACAGGTCAATAACAAATCACAGAGGAGGAACGGATGCAAGGGAGAGAGAGAGAGAGAGAGAGAGAGAGAGAGAGAGAGAGAGAGAGAGAGAGAGAGAGAGAGAGAGAGAGAGAGAGAGAGAGAGAGAGAGATGGATGGATGAAGAGAGAGAGAGAGCAAGTAAAATAAGAAAGGAGGAAGGGGGAAAGTGAGTTTTGGGAAGGAAACCAAATCACTTTACGGAATTTCTGCATCCAAAATAGTCTAATACGAAGCAAGCAGAGAAAATCCAGCCCCACTATTTTCACACTCTGTGCGTTTTTGCTCCATTAGAACAATTATATTTTTTACCTACAACATACTACTCATAGACCGACTTTAGGATAAAAGTAAGAGGTAGAGTGAGAGAGAAAATGTGAGAAAGAGAGTGGGAGAACAGCAGCACACATAAAAAACAATGACGTAGGTGTTGGGTATTTACACGCGTGGGCTATCGGCTGAATGGGAACAAGGTGAAACAGGTTGCCACTGTCGTCACGTTGGCGTCATTCTAGCTGTTACTGTCGTTCAGTCGGATGACTGCTGTAGCGAAGCCCCTGGGTGTAGACCAGCCAGACCTTGTTATAAAGTACCAGCTCAGTGTCTCTTCTGGGGGGCCCAGAGCCGGCCAGGGATCTCTCACGAAGACTTGGGCCTCAAGTCCATGACCACGCTCTCGAAGCATGGGGACCTGGCTGTCACCTTCAGGGAGTCTGAAAGAGACTCTTGAGAGCCTCTCTCTCTCTCTCTCTCTCTCTCTCTCTCTCTCTCTCTCTCTCTCTCTCTCTCTCTCTCTCTCTCTCTCTCTCTCTCTCTCTCTCTCTCTCTCTCTCTCTCTCTCTCTCTCTCTCCAGCTCTTTCTCTCTCTCCGACTCTGGGTGGAAACAGAGAAGTGCTGTGTTTTCCACAGGCCGCCACATTTTGTAAGAAATCGCTCTTTCCCGTTGACTGACTTGCCAAACGGCACTGATGCCACTATTGTGAGGGTGCACAACTGTGTGTGTGTGTGTGTGTGTGTGTGTGTACGGGTGGAGATCTCCAGACCTGAGGAGCCGCCTTTGACTGGAGGTGGCCCCTGGGGGCAGAGAGAGAGAGAGAGAGAGAGAGAGAGAGAGAGAGAGAGAGAGAGAGAGAGAGAGATGATGGTGAAATAGGGACGTGAGAGAAAAAGAGGGACACAGCTAGCAGGGACATAGCTCGTAGCAGCTAGCTGCAGAGTTAGTCATATAACGTGAGAGGGAGGGGAGAGAGAATTAATAGGGACGAGAGTAGATTGGGCCTATCTCTCTCTGAATAAAGCCCACACAGAAAAGACGAGATGTAAATAACTAAACAAAGAGCAAACGTGTAGAAATGTGAACTGATGCCGTAAGCTTGTGCTAATAGAGGCTGAGCTGCGCTATGAATGCACAAACACCCCCAGGGCGAGAGAGTGAGAAAGAGAGAGAGAGCAAAAAACACACAACAAAACCACAGAAAATAGAGAAACGCACCCTACAGCGTCTGAAACGCAGTGCAAAAGTCCAGCTTCTTTAAATAGAAGCAGAGAAACGAGAAGTGGGAAGAGTACGAGCAAAGAGGGAACAGAGACAGAGAGAGAGGACGTAGATGGCGAGAGAGAGCGAGGGAGAGAGAGCGAGAGAGAGAGAGAGAGAGAGAGAGAGAGAGAGAGAGAGAGAGAGAGAGAGAGAGAGAGAGAGAGAGAGAGAGAGAGAGACAACACGCGTTGCCCGGAAACTCACACTCTATGAAGTGGAGCAAGCCGAGGCACAAACATTACTGTAGCTGCAGCACCACTCCCCATCCTCAGCACACATCACCCACAGAGAGAGAGCCAGAGACAAGGAGAGGAGGAAGGTAAGGATATAAGAGGCAGGTTTCAAGGGAAGGCAGATGAGAGGAGGTCTGTGATGCTGGAGCAGTGCTTGAGCAGGTGTGGGAGTTGGTCATTGACAGACCCCCTGTTCTTTGAAGAGGGGCTGAGTTTCAGTTACTTATGTGCGGGGTTGAAAAGCAATGTTTTCCTTTGATTTCGTAGTGGTGAAGTCGGTCCGGTATTCTTACTGTGGCCATGGCTATTTTCTTTTGATAATAAACTTGAATTATAGGATTTCAGATGGTAGAGATCGCAGGTACTTAGCTATTGTGAGGATTTGTATCAGTGTGTGTGTGTGTGTGTGTGTGTGTGTGTGTGTGTGTGTGTGTGTGTGTGTGTGTGTGTGTGTGTGTGTATGTGTGTGTGTGTGTGTGTGTGTGTGTGTGTGTGTGTGTGTGTGTGTGTATGTGAACATAATGGTGGTTGGGTGTTTTTCTCCACCTTCTCTACTGAGAAAGGGAATGAAGAGAGTGAGAGAGAGACAGAGACAGAGAGAGAGCGATGATATTACCAGGCCGACAGTATCCTGGCAACCATCAGTGCAGCACTGCTCTTGAGATGGACTTCATATTACTTCAGTCCTTGTGTGTACGTGTGTGTGTGTTTGTGTGTGCGTGTGCATGTATGTGTTTGTGTGTATGGACCTCAATACATGGGCTACACACAGAACCACAACCACGCACACGCACACGCACACACGCACACACAAACACGCACACACGCACACACGTACACACACACACACACACACACACACACACACACACACACACACACACACACACACACACACACACACACACACACACACACACACACTATGTGTGTTCAGCATTTTACCATAGGCTGAATGTAAATCTCTGTCCAACTGCCTTTGAAATCACCTTGTCACCCTCGTTTTTTCAAATATTCATGGGATCAACTCAGACTCATACGGACGACCAGATGGTCAGCAGAAGATGTGAACTCAAGAAAGGGTGTATCGTATGCTGCTTCCACCCTGCTCTCTGCGCTACAGCTGTGACTCAGCAAGTAGATTGACTCCCCTCTCACAAAGTCCTTTCTTCTTTCAAATTGAACGACAATATTTAAAATATATATACTTTCTATTGGGCTCAACAGCATATAAATACAAAAGAGGCCCCCCAATAGGGTTAGGGTTAGGGTTAATTCCCTTTTTTTTCTCTCTCTCTCTTGAAATCAGTGCTGCATTGCAACACACAATCTTGCTGAGTAACCGAAAAAGGTTTTTGTGTGTGTTTGTTTTTTAAATTCTAGCGGAATGTAGCATCTCGTAAACATGCTAATGCTAGCCATAAATCACCGGCTGCACGGGGAAATTGATAGGCCCCCGGCTGCTTGCTTACAGAGCACATAAATGTAAAGGATACCAGGGAGGAGGAAGTCAACTGGCCGTCACTGGCAGAGAACATAAGGAAAAGGGCACTTTCATTGCAAGGAGACACAAAGACTCTTCGAGGATACCTACTTTATTATGGACTCCCTTTTATGGAAGGCTCCACTTTGAAATCCATCGTCGTTTATGGCTCTGGCTTGACACTAGCTGATATGCGAGGTTGACTACTGGAGTCCTTTTTTTCCAGCTATCCGTCTTTCTTTCTGGGGACGAGGCTCTGTAAGGGTCCATACATTTGAACAAGGCTCAGCCTGGGGTTCCACAAGCTGTGATCTAATAACGCTGTTCTCTCCATGGCTTTCACATACTTTTGCCATGCTAACCCCGGTGGGAAATGGCATAATGTCCGTCTCGAAGCGTGCCTGTATCGGGCGGCCGCGATTCTATGGAGAGCATTAGCAGGGAGCCATTCATATGTGGCAGGATGTTATTAGGTTAGCAAAGTAACGTAAATGGATCAAAACCGCTACTTAGCTCCGTAGTGACTTCTAACCAGCCAGCGAAAATAATTCACTGCTGTATTTACAGCGTTCCTAATTTAATCCTAATCTAATCTGATATATCGTTGCTCCGTAAATAAAATGCACATCACTGTCAGAGGCGGCCATTTATGAGTGCATGCGTTTGGTTTAAGATGTAGAGAAATAAGGCGAAAGGCTGGAGTTATGCAGCACAGAGTAGTGAAAAAAAGGACCAGGTCTATTCCAAACAGTCTGCTGACATGGTGACCCCTTCTAACCAGAGTTTGGCCACAGGAAAAATACCTTGTCCCCCCCACAGACCCTTGAATAAAGGTCACCTCTATAGAAAGTGGTTATTTTAGTATTTCATTCAGTTTATCAATACACTCAAGCTAGGGAAGGCGATTTATTCTGGAAGCATTTATTTTATCCGATTTATTATTGGATAGCGTAGCTATCTGTCTACCTAACCACACGGCTAACCTGCTCACACATCTAGCTTACTTTGGCCGGGTTCTCCAAATGGCAAACACTAGCTCTCAGTGTTTTATTAGCCCTGGAAAGCTAACATTACAGATTGTGATTTGTCTCCAGAAATACCTGCTTTGGCCAATTCTTGCATTTACAGTATCCCATGTTTACTCAAAGTACCTCATGTTCGGAGTGACATGTTTGGGGTGACCCGTCGTAGAATCCAGTTATCGTAGTACCTACCAGAGCCGGTCACTACGCTCAGTACTTAGGGTTAGGGTGGTTGCTTGCTGGAAACATTTCCCTCCAACCGGGTTCCCAGCTCAGTTTGTGGGGTCGGAGAGTGACGTATGCATCAGGATATATCTGTGGAAGAAGCATATGGTTAGAAGAGGCGCTCCTGTGTGGTTCATCCGGGTTCTATGTACTGTATGCCTTTTGTTGTCTTCTCCCATCCAGGTTGCCAGCCATGGGGAACCTCATTAAGGTCCTTGGCAAGGATTTAGAGAACTGTCCGCATTTTTTCCTGGACTTTGAAAGTAAGTGCTCACTGGGTCGTTGTCTGTTTGGTGTTTCTGTCAGTGTGTGTGTGTGTGTGTGTGTGTGTGTGATATTTATGTATGTTTGTGTATGTGTGTATGAGTTTGTGTGTGTTTTTGTGTATGTATGTGTGTATGACGTGGGCTGAAGGGGCAAGGGTTTGGAGGGAGAGATGTGTTTGATTGCGGGTTGTTGATTGGCTGACAGTCAGGAAGTGTTGTCGTGGCTTGTGGTGTGTCATCGTCAGAAACTTCTTTAGTCCCACTCTTTCAGCTGTGAAAAATACAAACCAAAAAATAATTATTAATGGGTGATTCGAATTGTATTCATCCTGCGTGGGCTTTAACACCCGTTAAAGTGGATGACAATTACCGCATTTCAACTCCCATTTAATGATCACGATTTCATCTTTCAAAACAAAGCTGGATAGTGTAAGAGTCGGATTAAAGAACCTCTGTGCTTGAATCGCCATGGGAACGTCACCCAGAACATACCTCGACCACGCCATCGTCATCATTGCACTCCCACCTCTCTCTCTCTCTCTCTCTTTCTCTTTCGAGTCCCCAGCCCAATACTTTCAGTCCTCACACACACACACACACACGCCCACATACACAAACACACCATGTGCCCACATACACAAGAACATGCACGCACACACCCACACAGAGAGACAGACACACAAAGATAGACAGACGGACCCTTACTCCCACCCCCGTCATCACCCAGAGTTGTATCCCTCCTCCCTCCTTCTGTTCCAGGGGGTCACCATGGGGAACGTCCTGAAAGTGCTGGCTTGCGCCGAACTTGAGCATGGCCCAATAGTTTTCCTAGACTTTGAACGTGAGACCATCCGCTTCTTATTTTGATTTTCTCTCATTCTTTAAGTTCTCCTTTCTCCTCTGTTTGCTCTTCCTTTGTTGTCGATTTTTCAGTTTCCGTCAGTGTCCCATCATCATTTTCTCTTCCCATCGAGACATCCATTGCTCATGTTGCTCTCGCTCACGCTCTTCCCCCCTTTGATTGTTTTCCTTCTGATTGGCGCCTGAGGGACTGGCATCTGAAAGGCTCGTCTCCTTCCTTTGTCATCGCCGCCGCCGACTCGTTGTCGGTTGCGGCGACAGTGCAAGGAGCGAGATGAAAAATAAACGTTTGAAATTGGAAAATAAATTAAATACACCCCTCTCCCCATACCCCCATAACAGTTTTAACATCAAAATAAATCATGGATATAACGACAATAGAAGCAAAAAGAAAATAAACCATTGCAACAATTAGGCCCCAATGAATGCCATGCCTTTGTGGCGTCTGTGATGTGTTGTACGTCTTGCTAAAGATGTCTACTGCCATCACTTTGGCTATTTCTTTCAAACCCGCTATCCAATCTCCCGGTGTGCCCTCTTCAACGGCTATGTGTGCGACATGTGTGTGTGTGTGTGTGTGTGCATTTGTGTGTGTTTGCTTCTCTGTGTTACGCGTGTGTGTGTCCCTCATCCTTTCCTATCCAACCCGGTCAGTGAGGCCGGGGCCTGCTTAACCCCAACACACCGTCTTTCTAATCCCTGCTGACCAATGAAACGGTGGCCTTCCCACCATGTGACTGATTGTATTTTTTGTGCCACCACAGCCGTGGGAGAAGTCATTTCACAGAAGAGGAGGAGGATGGGGGGGGGCGGGGGGGGGGGGGCCAAACCGGGCACTTTATCTTTGACATAATGGTTTGTCCTTCCCACACCTCAAAACGAAGAGGTCGGAAGCATTTATACTGAAGAGATGACAAGCTCTGACCCATTCACCTACTCCTCTGTGCCCATGCATGAATACTCCTCCGCCGCTAAGAGAGAAAAGATATTGCTCACCTCGGTCGCAGCGTACAGACCTTTGTCCAGAACGCTGTGAAACAGCCAACAGTCTGTCCGCACCAACCATTAACGGTGAAATTAGCTCACCGGAGCACTTTAATCCATAGGAGCTACATTTACATACTGAAATATCTTAATGCAGTGATAATGAGCATGGATGTTTTTAACGTAGCTTCTTTGTGGACATTTTTTGTCGGTTACCATGGTTACCTGCGATGCGGGGAAACAAACAGATCCTAATGGATAATTCACTTACTGCTGAAATGCCTGAGGGACACCATTAACAGAGGAAACAAACATAATACAGTAAATAAAAACACAGAGGAGCACACAATACCTCGACTAGGCAATACGACACCTCATTAACTGGGGTCATAAGTCTGTTCATATTCATATTGCCGGTAATGTTTTGAGCTTGATCAAATATTCACCATATGGCTTATTTTCTAATTGTTTACACATTTAATCAAAACAGACTAATCACAGACCGGTAAAATTGGATAGATCAAGTCAACAGGTCTCAAAGATTTAAGTGCAAATGAAGATTACATTGATAACACCAGTAATCTAGACAAAATCCTTATCTCTCCAACTGACAAAAACATGTTTAGCTCTCTGGTGTCTAGCTATCAAGTGCCAGATCCATCACTAGGCAATATCACTACGCGACCGAGTGTGCTTTTATTTTTTGTCTCTAATCTCCTCTGACTTTAATCTCTGAATCCGAGCAACAGTTTAAGGCCAGATCTGACCTCAGATGTGAACGGCCACCTAGTCTCAAATCAATTTACTTGATTGAGAATACCTCAATCCAATCTTATTTGATTATTTCAATTGAGACACTACTCTTGGCTTATTTTAAAAGTGTTTAAACACTAATAATTTGACATTTGACTCTTTCATTCTATTCACTCTCTCCTCCCCCCAAACCACCTCCTATCTCACTCTATTCCTTCCCATTATATCCTATACATTTTTGTTTACCTCTTGCCTTGCATCAATGTCTGGTTCCCTCTCCCCTCCCCCCCATCTTCCATCCTCCCCTTTCCCTCCCATTCAACCCCCCTCCCCCCCATCTTTACCTCCCCTCTCTTCCCTCCAATCCTCCTTCTTCCTTCTTCCCAATCCCTCTACCTTCCTTACTACTCCTCGACCTGCCAATCCCTCCCTGGTCTCTGCCTATCTTCCCCCTTCAACCCTGTCCCAGATGCCCAGCCCACGGAGGCAGAGACAGCTGTGTGGAACCAGGTCAGCGCTGTGCTGGAAGAGGCTCATGGGATACTGGCCGAGCTGCAGTCCTACAACGGAGCGGGCCAGGAGATACGAGAAGTGAGGACAGATTTGGCCCCCTGCCTTTTTTGGGGGTTTTCTTTTGTTGAGAAAACCTTTGAAATCGATGCACTGCAGCCAAATAAACCTCATGATGATCGACTTTATAATGCAGTTTTTCAAAGCTGCCTATCTCGACTTTTTGGTTAAACACATATCCTGGGAATTGTGACAAGAATGTATAAAGGAAAACATCGTTATGAATGCTGTTAAAAGCACCACAGCCAATAGTCAGACCTTGCATTTCAATTCACTCCTGCTGAATTGTAAATCATTCACAATGATTGTCAATGGGAGTCAGTGGCTTACAAAAGCAAACTTCCTCTTAGACTCCTCTCTTCCTTAATGAAAGAAGACACACGTCGTGTGGGTCAAACAAGCCTCTACAGTGTATCAACACTAACAGTTTACCAAGAAGCAGTGTTTCAGTTACCATGGAGGTGTAAGACAGTAAAGCTCTTTGTTCAGCTGCTTCCTCATAGCTATCAACTGCAAACACTAACACGTGTTACTGTGACATACTACTACCGTGATGTTTTGTTTTTATTATATTTGTACATTTTCCCTAGCTTGAGGTTATCTTCAATTGTCAACTATAGTTGAGACCCTGTGTGTTATCCTTTCTGCTTTGGTGAAAAAGTGTTGTGAGAGTGAAATCTAGCATGTACTATCAAACCTAAGACAAAACTTGTGCAAATCAATGTTCAATGGCGTAAACACAGTCTCACGCAGTGCAACAGAAAGTGTTGTTGCTGGAGAAGAAATTAAGAACCGGGAAAGCATTCCACAGCTTGTAGTATCAGACGGAAAAAAAATGGGTTTAATATTAATATTAGTTTAACGTGTGTTTGTGTGTGTCTGTGTTGCTGCAGGCCATCCAGAATCCAGGCGACTTGGCCCTCCAGGAGAAGGCCTGGAACGCAGTCTGCCCCCTGGTGGCTAAACTGAAGCGCTTCTACGAGTTCTCCCTAAGACTGGGTTAGTGAGCACGGTCACACACACACACACACACACACACACACACACACACACACACACACACACACACACACACACACACACACACACACACACACACACACACACACACACACACACACACACACACACACACACTTCCATTGTATGCACTGAGGGGTGAGGTTAGGAGAGATGAAAGTAGAGCAACAGAGAAATGAGGAGAGATGAGAGAAGAGAGTAGTTCTGCAACGGTTGCCGTGGTAACTCCGCAAGGAATGGTCTGAGTCAAGCAGTGTTCCATACCAGCATCGCCATCATCGGCTGAAAGAAAAATCGCAAACACACACATAAACACACTCACACACACACTCAACAACACACACACACACACACACACACACACACACACACACACACACACACACACACACACACACACACACACACACACCACATATATACACACACATACACACAGTCACACACACACTCCCCTCCTGAGTCCCCTGCAGCCTGACCTAGTAGGAAGGCAGTGGTTGCTATGGAAACAGGGAAACATGGTTGTGAGGCGGAGTGCGTATGGGCAGAGGAATCTGCCACCGCCTCTGCACAGGAAGCTGATAACAACCCCACCCCCGTCACCCCACCCAACACCACCACCACCACCCCACCTCACCTTACACTACCCCATCCAACACCAACACCACCCAATCCAGCACCACCCAAGCCACTGAACACGGGCACCAGCACACCGCGCCTCAGCATCCAGGGTAACAAGCAGGGGCCTTGCTAATAATTAATGCTAATGTATCTGTGATCTATCATTCATGTCTGCCCTAAACTCACTTTGTGCAGACGGTGCTTCGTCTTTGCTTTTTAACACACAGCGACACGAGAATGAGAAAGGATCAAACATCAAGGTTGAGCCTCATGTCGCACACATAGATCGGAGAATCACAATCGCACAAGCACACTCTCTCCTCTCCTCTCTGCCCATAAAGCTCCATCACATCCTCCCCAAACGGAGAGAAACCGATGCCAAGGGTTGTGTTTTTCCCCACACTAGTCAGGGCTGCCCTTTCCCGATAATGTGCATCCGTTTTGGGTGGGTGGTGCTGGCTGCCTGCTGAACCCAGAGGCGGCCGCAGCAGGAGGGGGGGGGGAGGAGGAGTGACGCCTGGACCTTTAGATGAAACGCGGCAGGGCTGTATTTATAGCAGGCCTCCATGCATATTGAATGAGGAGGAGAGGGGAGGCTCCCTCTCTCAAGGGGGCGGGCGGACAGGACCAACTGTCTACTGAGCAGGAGGCTGGGGTGTGTGTGTGTGTGTGTGTGTGTGTGTGTGTGTGTGTGTGTGTGTGTGTGTGTGTGTGTGTGTGCGTGCGTGTGTGTTTGGGGGTGTGTGTGTGTGTGAATGTGATGGACAGTCATAAAGAAGGATCCTGCTCTTACATTCTGCCCACTTAGCGTCTATATCATCGACCTTAGCCATCCCTTCCAGGAGGGATCCCTCTGTCAAGGCTTCTCCTTCTCCCACATGCCTCTGGGGAGTTTCTCCTCCTGGTCTTTTTGAGGGGTTAAGGGTTATTCCCAATCAGGAGATCTTTATTCTCCATGATTGGTCATTCTTTCTGCAGCGGGCCCACACAACAGCACAAATACATGACACACACGTTGTCCTTAAACAAAACAAATGCAAAAGTAAAGCAGAGCTTGAATACAAATACAGGATGTCCTAAATGAGGTCAGGTCGTGAAGCCCTTTGAGGATGTGTTAAAGGGCTGTATCAATGAACTCGGCCTGCAAAGTAACTCCTAAACCAGCAAAGTATTACAACCCATTGCCACATAAGCACTCCCAGACTGATAATACCAACTCCCACATGCCCCTGCTATCATTATTATTCTCATGTTGGGTGTCGTCTTTGCTGTCCAGACTTTGAACTGCACTGTGCAACATGTAAGTAAGTAAATAACTGAACAACTAATGTCATGTCTCTGCTCTCCTTTTTGTTTGTGTTTTCTCCTGTGTGCGTGTGTGTGTTCTTCTGTGTGTGTGTGTGTGTGTGTGTGTGTGTGTGTGTGTGTGTGTGTGTGTGTGTGTGTGTGTGTGTGTGTGTGTGTGTGTGTGTGTGTAGAGAACGCCCTACGGAGCCTGCTGGAGGCGCTCACGAGCCCCCCCTACGCCCCCATGCAGCACCTGGAGCGAGAGCAGGCCCTGGCCAAGCAGTTTGCTGAGATCCTGCACTTCACGCTCAGCTTTGATGAGTTAAAGGTGCGACACCAACCTGAGGAGAATCATTAACAGGAGCACTTAAAGGTGCTCTAGGAAACTTTCAAGAGCTATCATTTGAGAGCAGTCTGTAAGAAATGGCATAGCAAATGAGTGCTACTGCTATTAGCGAGTGAAATGCAATGTGAAAATACCTTTTTGAGACTTGACTGCGCTTGCATCTGTATGAGACAATTATGATTCAAGACTGCCCCCAGCTCATTTCTCACCAATCAGGGCACCGTTTCTATGTCAACCATTTTCTCAGTTGTGTAAAAATAAAAGTGAGTGATGAGACGTTTATTGAGCTGTATTTACAAAATCATTCTCTCTCTTTGCGACTCTCAAATCAGCACCTTTAAACCCACAGAGAATAGTGATGTTGACAGAGTTTCTTATATCTCCCCTGCTGTGTAGATGACAAACCCGGCCATACAGAATGACTTCAGCTACTACAGGAGGACTATCAGCAGGAACCGGCTCAACAACCAGCAGGTGAGCCCTCCAATCAGTCTTAAAGTGCATTTCTCTTTAATGGCCAATCTCTTTGATCAACGTCTGCCAAATTCCTTTAATCTGCGTTTGAAATATCCTTTTGAAAACATGCATGAGGATTTATTTTAACAAATCCCAAAAATATTTTGGGATAATGTTTTTCCATGGGCAGTTGGAAGCTGAGAATGAGGTGAACAACGAGATGGCCAATCGAATGTCTTTGTTCTACGCTGAGGCCACGCCCATGCTGAAGACTCTGAGCAACGCCACCACCAAGTTTGTTTCAGAGGTACGTTTGCCAAATAATGCACTGCAGCTGAAATAAGAGGATTAAAATAGCATTTACTTTCCATTCTTATTTAATCTTGACTTATATTTTATTGCAAACTTCCAATGTTTCTTCTAACTTTATTTTTCCACACGACACCTTGACAATATGCCTGACTTTAAAGTAACAGCTTTTAATTCATAAAAAATGTTGATCAAACAAACTTATTAACACATTAACAAAGTAAACATGTTGAAATAATATCATGACTTACAATTAACTGATGAGTTTCTAATATCTATAACAAGAAATAAGTATGTAACGCTTAATGCACTTTTCACAATAACGACTAAGCAAACTGAAATATATTATCCTAGTGAACTCTGTCTCCTCCTAGTGGCAGTTCCTTGACTAGTCTCCAATAGGCTACAATATGCAGTGTGTGATTCACCCTCAGTTCACCAATGTATCGATGATCACGTGTGCGGTGTGCTGTTACGTTCCAGAACAAGACCTTGCCAATAGAGGACACCACAGACTGCCTGAGCACCATGGCGTGCGTATGCCGGGTCATGCTGGAGACTCCGTGAGTTTCCACTGTCTTCTCCTTTTCCCCCATCTCTCTTTATGAAGTACAAAAGTACGAGTCCAATTCAAGGTCAATGAGCACTAATGAAAACCTTTGATACACTGAGGACATGGTAATGAGGAGCTAGCATGAATAAATCCAATCAGCGTGTGATCTTCATGCCTGGGCCTGAGCTTTATACTTAACGTTGTCTTGTGAGTTATGAAACCGCCATTGATTTGCAGCGCTTATTGCATTAAGAGCTTCAAAACCGCGGTCACATCTTTTTCTCAGACACTTTGGCGCTATTATCCCCCTCTCTCTCAAATCCAATTATAATCTCCTTTTGTCTATTATTTTCTCTCTCTCTCTCTCTCTCTCTCTCTCTCTCTCTCTCTCTCTCCCTCTCCCTCTCTCTCCCTCTCTCCCTCCCTCCCTCCAGTGAGTATCGCTGTCGCTTCACCAACACAGACACCATGCTCTTCTGTATGAGGGTGATGGTGGGAGTCATCATCCTCTACGACCACGTCCACCCCGTCGGGGCCTTCGCCAAGACCTCCAAAATTGACGTGAGTGACGAGGGACACATACACACAAACACACACATACACACACACACACAGTATGTGCGGTTGGATATGAGTGCCTGTATGTGTCTGCGTGTTTATGAGTGTGCATGCATGCACATGCATGTTTCTGCGTGAAGAGGTCTGAGGTGACTGACCTTCTCTGGGCCCCGGCATGTTGTCTGTCTGTGCCTCCTCAGATGAAGGGCTGCATCAAGGTGCTGAAAGAGCAGCCATCCAACAGCGTGGAGGGACTCCTGAACGCACTGAGGTGGGTGTGCATGCACCGCCACACACACTGAAGGACAGAGAGGCAGAGATGGACAGATATAGATGAAACGGAACACACACACACAGATGGACAGATATAGATGTGACTGAGACGGACCACACACACACACACACACACACACACACACACACACACACACACACACACACACACACACACACACACACACACACACACACACACACACACACACACACACACACACACACACACACACCATGAGAGAAAGTGAAAAAGACTGGCTTAGCTTGACAGAGAAAGAAAGACCCGAAAAGACTAGCACTAGAAATAGATATGGCAGTACTGGGACACATAGATGGGAGGAAGAGGAAATCCTCAAACAATTATTGAGATAAGTATCCATCCTCTTCATGACCTCCTATGCTTACCCTTCCTCTCTATCCTCCTCTTCCTCCCCCAGGTACACAACAAGACATCTAAACGATGACAGCACCTCCAAACAAATCAGGGCCCTCCTGCAATGAGTGATGGAGAGGAGGAGGAGGAGGAGGTGGAGGAGGAGGAGGGGTAACAGGAGGTGCAGAAGGAGAAGGAGCTAAGGCTAGCACCAATGGCTGACACCCTGATTGTTTACAGCAAAAAGGAAGGAGGAAAAAAATATCTAAATGATCCCCAGGTTGAAAAAAATAGTTAATACAGACCTGATGATAAAAGGAGGAAAAGGAAATAATTATATATATTTATTGTCAGCTGTCCATCATTCTGTCTCTCATTTTGTAAAACAGAAAACGCCAGAAAAGAAAAACTATAAATATATATTAGAAAAGTGCAAGGCAGGGGAACACGCAAGATGAAAATAGGTAGGATCTAAGAATGAAAAGGAAGCTATACTGCAACATGTAAAATATAATGAAAAGGTCAGAGTCACAGACAAACTACACTTTACATATTTTTAAAAACAATAAAACGGTCATATTGCAATGGTAGTCCGAGGAGTATTTTTGCACAGTTGAAAACAAAACCACAAAACAAAACCCACGAGATATTGAGGTCGGGCGAGCATTCCGAACTTTTTGCCTTGCCCGCTTCCCTCAACGAGTGGGCCACGAACGGCAGGTTTGGAACGCAGCCACAGTCTCCCCTCTCGTCCGTCTCCTCCCCGTCTCTCTTGATCTCCCTCGGTCTTCAGAGCTCATCCAGGTGAACGTGAAAGCAATGTGAAGGACGATGTCCGGAGATGTGCTTCCACCGGCCGTCATCTTATATCTTCGTACAACCAACAAAAGGTTAACAAAATCCTTGACGGTACGGAGAGGGCGAGAAAAAGCGTACTACTTTTTATTTTCAAAACGCATCTTGTTTTCCATGCACAGCGCCTCTTCCTCGTCGTGTCTCTCGCTTGTTTCGTGGCCCGGGAAGAAGCAGTTAGCCGCGTGGTCCATTGCTCTATCGCTATACCTAAAGCTATCTAGTGCTAAACATCACCGGAAGTCGTTCTTGGGCTCTGTTACCTTGAATCATCATTCTCTCGCTCTCTTCCCATGGTGCTATGGTGGTTAATGCCCATTAATAATAGCTCATCAGAAATCGTTTGGCGTTAATAGCAGTGAGAGGCAATTTCATCCATCTGTGCTGATTTATTGAATGTGGGGAAATCACTTGTCTGCATAAGTGGCTGTCAGTGTCACACTCCCTTTTGGCTTTTAGTGCGTTCTGGGATTTCAGGGCAGACATGCTAATACTATTCACCCTGTTACCCTCTTTGGCGGTGACTAGGCCTACTACTCAACATGTCCATTTGGAGTTGCGTTTCGATCCCTGGATGCTGATTTACCCGTCCCTCGAAGCCATCAAGGCCAAAACAAGGCCTGCATGATGGCGTACAGATCTCCCTTGAGTCAGTAGTTGGAATGAGGGAAATTTAAAGTTCGGCTTCTTGGCTGAATTAGAAAGCCCATTGAGATGGCGAGAATCGATATGCTGAGGACCAATCAGCAAGAACCGGCCTGTGAGCCAATCGGAACACAGCGTCAGTAATTAAGAGACGGGGGGACAACCAGACCTTAGCGGGGACAGCAGAGAATGTTGCACTGGGACAAACCAACAGCACCCACACTAGGCCTACTTCATGCGGTGCCAAAGCGGATTCGTCAACACTCTGACATGCCCGGGGAGTGAAGGGTGGGGGTGGTCAGGATAAATAAAAACCGCTGACACACGCAATGTCTCACGAACGCACGCACGCAAACAAAGGAGAGATGGCTGCGTTGGAGAACAGAGAGGTGCTTCCGTCAGACATTACTAGTCACACCCGACAGGAGAGGGGGCGATTGTCCACAAGTAAAACAAAAAACAAACTAAAAGATTGTTTTCACACAAGGTTGATGAAGAATTAAGAAAAGTGATTGAATAAATGTTTATTTAAAAAGCTAATGAAAAAAAAAAGTTTCAGAGAAAAATTTAAAACAAGTGCTGTACTTTGGATGTCTATAGCCCTTAGTCTGACTTCATTTGATCTTGAAATATATTTTCTATACAGGGGTATGTGCACAAGCATATTCTGTATAAATATATAGATGGCATGTTGTAAAAGTTCTGACAAAATGTGTAAATAAGGTGTTTTTATTCATTTTTAATTGTTCAGTGACGCTGAAATTGGGTATGTGTTGTCTCTCAGAAAATCCCATGCGTTTGGCTTGGACCACCATCAGATTTGCCATAGTTTTTGGTTTCAGAATTCCAATGTAATAATGGTCAATGGAATTGCAGGGGGGAGGGGGGGGGCAGTCCATTTGCTTGTTATTTTGTACATTTTGTGCAACAATAAACTTGTCATTTATTACATTCAACCAATGATGTTGTCCTGTTTTTGCTACAGCAATAAGAGCTGTAGTAGCATAGCAATATGATATATGCATTGTTCCGTCCACACCAACAGCACGATGAAGGAGTGTCAGAGAATATAATGGAATCATTGGAAACAGGTGGTTTCCTTTTTAGAATGTATGATTCTTTAAAATTCATAATAAACCAGGATACATGCCCTTATACCACCAATTTCACCAATGGGAGGGATACTATGAACAGAACCTAGATGTAACAGGGTAGATCTGGACCCGGGTAGATTCTGGAGAGTAGGAATCAAAACATCTGCCACACATACTATGAAGGATTTTGACATCCAAGTAGGCAATTATGTAATCAAAGGACCATAGCATCATAAAGATGGCAGTTTAGGAATGTCTAAATATTATGTTACTCCTACAAATAACATACAAAATGATATTTAGGGACACCACAACATATGTTGATGCAGTGAAGGCCAGGTCTTACAGGAATTGGGGCCATTGTATAACAATTGCAGCTGAAGCACGAATGACATTGTGCAAACTTATGCTACCTTCTAAAATTTCTGTTCAAGTAAATGGCTGTATAAACACATTTTAACTGATCCAAGCACATGGCACTGCAAGCCTTTCATGTTGGCCATGTTAATGCAATCGATAAATGTTGTTTCCATCTTTACCACAAGATGGAGCCAACAGATAAAGTTAAAATAATATGACCCCAGATGAACGCCAATTTGTAAAAATAATGGCCAATTGGAAGAGCCTTCCACTCCTCTAGCAACATATTAATAGTAATTAATAATCATTAGTAATTGTATTGGTAAACTGCTTCAATTATTGGTAATTGATATACAAATATATAAAGGCAAATCCAATGTCACCACTATAATGTAGCACTTTTTGAGTTGGTTTGGCATGGCAGATTTCAGTAGCACTTTAAGTGCAACACTGTAGCTGCAGCTCACAGTAATAAGCTATGTAAAGTAATCCATGTTAAGATAGTGTGTATGTTGAGGCGCTGGTCTTGGCGCTCTGGAAGAGTCAGGGAGTAGCAGGGGGGGGGGGGCACGCCGCCATGTAGGCCAGGGGGACACAGGAGAGTGTGAGCGGAGTTAAATGTGGAAAAGGAGAGCAGCAACAGGCCACGTGCTTCTCATATGCACCATCCTCTTATAAGGGTATCGCTCCCAGAGCCCATACACATATAATACTATCTATATTATATTATGCAAGCGACCAAGCCGTGATGTATAGGGAAGCACTTGCGTTAAACAATAACAGTGGCAGGGAGGGGACAACTTGTTTAGAAAGCAGCCAGATAAATCACAGAGAGAGATGGGAGCGAAGAAGTGGGAGAAGGAAGAAGCCTAGGTATGCACGCATCTGCATTCAATAACGCGTGTGTGTGTGTATGTAATAACTCTTCTATCCATCTATCTATATGGTATGACCTGAGCTATACAGAACCTCACAAGCAAAGTGTGTCGGGCTGTTTAGTGTTTCCCGTCCAAATGACAACACATTCAACTGGTATAAAGTGTTTTTTATTTTCCCGCTCACAACTGAATTTCCGTTCACCGCCTGGTTCCGTTCATCATGGACCCATGAAAGGTCTAATGACAAGGCGTGTTGGGCTCCCTGCTGAAGGAGTACCCAACCCCTACTCTCTCTTTAACGACCTGTATCTGTATTCACTGCAGAGGGCTGGGGTGAAAGGCCTTTCTAAATGACTTAAACATTAAACAGTGACAGTGGGGGCTGCAGGCAGGTGATATCCATAATTACACCACACAGCGAGTGTTTACCAAGCATTATAGTAAAGTCCAGGGGAGGGGAAGCTGTTGAACGATTAAAAGCTGTTAATAGTCAAAGCAGCTCCGCTCCTGTGGAATGTTTTACAAATAACCCCTGCTGGTATTGTCAGTTGTCAACTGTTTTTCGAGGAGTTCACCACGCACACACACGCAGAAATAACCGAAAGATGAACACACACACACACACACACACACACACACACACACACACACACACACACACACACACACACACACACACACACACACACACACACACACACACACACACACACACACACACACACAGAAAGAACCAACCCACACACACTTTTATCACAGGGTATGGCCAAACAAAACCGGTGCGATTAACTGCTAACTGCCCTCGAAGAGGCGGGAACATCTTATCAAAGACAAGCGCTTTGCCGCCATTTGCCAAACAATCCCGGGCTGGACGAGAAGTGAGCCAGCACAAACTCATTCATTCCTTCACATACTATATATACGAATGCAAATATTCCATCATATCAGCGGTCAGATTTACACTGCAATGCAAATCAGGACCACATTACCAACCGTCGCACATGTGTAGGGTATAATACACACACACACACACACACACACACACACACACACACACACACACACACACACACACACACACACACACACACACACACACACACACACACACACACACACACACACCACTGGAGTGGGGGTGTACGCCCGGACAATGAAGGAGTTGTATACCTGGTCCTCTCATTGGTTCAATCGTTCATTTAATTTCCTTTGTATTGTTATTTTAGGTGCTTTATGTATGGGGGGTCAGGAGGGCATACGGCATAAGGGAGGGAGAAGCATGGGTTATGACGCACCTCGTGGATAGAGGGGGCATGTACAGGACACGCACATAATAACAATACACACGTCATCGCAATATTTACAACGGAAATCTGTTGAGCTCAAAGGAGATGTGGATGGTATAGAAGAGAAGGGATGGCAACACAGGATGAGTCTAGATGTGCGTAACACAGAGGGTATCATTATCCTCTTCATCCTTATCCTCCCATGAGGGGTAAAGCCCATCTCTAGGGACCCCCCCCCCCAAGCCCACCAGTGAGGTGCACCTTGTTTGAGCAAAAGATTAATGGAAAAGTGTGTGTTTGACCGTACAGCCCCACTACAAAAAATTGGTGGGGTTGGTCGTGGGGGGGTAGGGTTAAACTGGGGAAAAGAAAGGAGCAAAGGATTGAGAGTGTGCACACTGAGAATATAAAAGGAACTTAATAAAGGAAAGAGTGGTGAAACACTTCCCGTGGAAAATGTGTTCATCTTGTGCTTGGTAGGCCTAAATGATTCAAGGTGCGCTGCAGATCCGAGCCTGTTACTAGCAGAAAAAAGAGAAAAAAATAAAGTTTCATTAGGTGAGCCGGGACGAGATTGGGGTGGATTCGGTTCCCATGTTATTATAGGTTACCCCCAACTTCTGTAGCTTGGATGTAAGCTGCAGAGCATATATGTTGAATGCAAAAACATTATCTTATGTTCGTAAATGTTATGCCTCACAAAGAAATGCATTCGATCGATTAGAGTAAAAAAAAAAAAGGAAATTCCCATTGATTCGTCATTGATCGTTTTTGTTTCTCGACAGAGTCTTGTACGTATATCACGCCCCTACGAAGCTCAATTTAAGTCAGCGTATATGACTTATAATAGAGATCTTGTTTGAAACCGAGCAGGACAATGTATTCGCGCAACAGCTGCTTGCCCTTGCAGACAAGATTTACAAGGTTACATAAGATGCTGAAAACATGAGTGAAACATGTGATTCCTTTCCCTCTCTCTTAAACACATACACACACACACGCTCTCTTGATCCCATCAGCCTTTCAGCTCCGTGGCGGGGAAGGAGTTAAATACTGCGGAGGGGGAGGACCCAAGGCCGGGTGTTATTTGCATATCGGGCGGGAAGCGCTGCCTCTTGTTGTCACTACCCAGACGAGACTCCGCCCCCTAAATGACCGCACTGGCGGGAAAAGCAGGCACCAGTGCAAAGCCACTTGGAGCTGCAAGAATAGCCGTGCACGCGCAGACACACACCCACACGAACAGTCTGTTACACACATAACTCGATCGCTCTTTCACTCATACCGAGCCATACAAACACACACTCTCCCGCGTTCTCTCTCTTACACTCATAATTTGCCACACACACACACACACACACACACACACACACACACACACACACACACACGTGCTTCTTTCTCTTCCACTGTATCTAAAAGACAGATACACTCATAAAGAGAATGCATGTTACACTTTGGAAAGACAAAAAGGGGAAGAGGAGGCAAAGAGAGGGAAGAAAGAGCAAACTAAATAGGAAATGTAAGAGAAACAGAGCAATCATTATCTCGACTGCCATCCAACACACACACAGTCAACTTACACACACAAACACACACATACTATATGTCGTGCAATGAAACAATAACATGTATTGTATGGCATTTACCAAGATAATATAGAGTGAACCCAAAAATATTCAGCCCTATTCTGAAACAATGCCTCCCAACAATGCTAGTACACTGTAGTCAAAGCTTTTACAATGTGCGTGCGCGTGTGTGTGTGTGTGTGTGTGTGTGTGTGTGTGTGTGTGTGTGTGTGTGTGTGTGTGTGTGTGTGTGTGTGTGTGTGTGTGTGTGTGTGTGTGTGTGTGTGTGTGTGTACCCTAATAAGCTGTGGCCTGGGAAACAGGTTCAGTGGGCTGTTGGAAAAACAGGAAGATATAGTCATGCTCTGAATCGGGGAGGAGTGTGTGCACGTGTGTATGTATGTGCATGTATGTGAGCCTGGGTGTGTGTGAGAGACAGAGAGTGGGGATGGGGGGCTGTACCGACCGGCCCCCGCATTACATAACATGGCAGGAAATATGCAGCAGGGAGAGAGAGGGAGAGGGGGAGAGAGGGAGAGAGGCCGAGGGAGCGAGAGGGAGAGATAGATGGAGGTCTATAAACAAGGACCCCTGTGTACACACCACACCTATGACAGCGCCCTAAAGGCCCTTCATATCAAATCAGCTCTCTTTCTCTCCCTCACTTTCTCTCTCGCGCACCAACTCACTCAGCCCACATCCTGCCATATCACTCACAAGGGGGACCGCAGGAGCCAGACAGAGCGAGAGAGAGAGAGCGATACAAAGACAGAGCGAGAGAGACACAAATACAGAGAAACAGAGAGATCGACTGCGTAGCGAAAGATAAACTCACTGAACCCAGGGCCCGTGGACTAAATAACACACACACCAATGTCGGGCATCAATAAGTGAGAGGCTGCTGATAGCAGCTAATGCAAGGCATCAAACACCAACACCAAGAGGAAATGTACCAGAGACTCACAGCTTCCTGAGTCAGACAACACAGCCCTGGCGTGTGTGTGTGTGTGCATGTGTGAGAGAAAGATTGAGATACAGTAACAGGGCCATTATCATTATTAAGCGAGATAGAGATTACACCTCACTATAGCTACCGTTGACAATTTAACGACAATCATGCAAATAAGAGACGCACACCCACACACACACACAATGTTGTTTCATGTGCTGGGTGTCACACCTGACAGTATTGTGTTTCCTTGGCCGCGTTGTCCAACGGTTTGCCTTTGCCATTGTTCCTCCTGCTTGTTTGAGCAGTAAGAAAAACCTAATCTCTGAATAAAGAAGATGGTGGGTGCCAGTTCACGGGCACGCCAGCCAGCCCTCGCCAACTGTGATCAACAAGCACACGACCAAACACAGGAATGATGAAGTATTTTCCCTCCCCTTTTTCCATGTGGGAGAAGGTTACAGTAACCGACATTGAAAGTTACACCCTGTTGGCTACTTAACACAACATGGTCCAAATTCTTCTATCTGTAAAAATATATATCGGCGTTGGCATCAACACGACTAGAATAGGACATGGGAACTTTTAGAGTATGACAAGACAGGCTACAGTTTCACTTACAACCCCAAATAAGAGAGCAGGGTACAACAGTGACGGCTCCTTACAGTTGCATTCATTTCCTACCCCTGATCTGTCCTCTACTCAGAAGTGTCTGATGATTAGTGGTCAGTGTATCTGCTCCTGAGTCACGCACTCACACCACGAGTGATGGACTGAATGAGTCATTTAATATCAAGTCAAATCTTAATCTCTTTTCCCTATTTGATGTCAACACACACACACACACACACACACACACACACTAATTGTGCAGTGTTGTCCTTATTCTTAATTCATTACTTTTACCGTTTGGGTCATGTGTTTAGGCAAAACTGTTCTTCCTAGGAGTTCTTGCTTAAATGACATTGTAATCGTCTAAAGTCTTCTCCAATGCCCACATGAGCAGAATCGATGCACAAACCAGCATCTAGGACCACATATACATATACTTACATTAAGTCTTTAAAAGTGTTCATTTTCCCCTTATGTGATTTTAAGAGGCAAGAGTCTAGGCTGGTGCTCCACATACGTCACATTTAAATACATACACAGAGGTAGGAACAAGCAGAAGCACAGTCGACAGAGGCTCACTATATTCCCCAGGCCATAGAATTTGTTAAATAATGCAGCCTGTGGATCACCCCACCGGGCCTCATGCCTTGGACTGTGTGTGCTCAGGACCAGAGCCCCAGCTAACACTAACACACACACAGGCGTTTATAAAGATACGGGTGTACTCTACCCATCTATCTATCCATCCATTGAGAGGTAAAGGGGGTTCAGACTGAGTCAATAATGAGGATGTTTGCGCATGAGGATACGAGCGCGTGTACTCTCAGAGTACACCCACGCATACTTCTC
Source organism: Gadus chalcogrammus (assembly GCF_026213295.1). Taxonomy (NCBI): domain Eukaryota; kingdom Metazoa; phylum Chordata; class Actinopteri; order Gadiformes; family Gadidae; genus Gadus; species Gadus chalcogrammus. Next base: position 11,450,402 of record NC_079433.1, on the reverse strand, counting down.
AGTCAGATAGCAACACAACAACAAAACTTCAGCTTAAGAGTCACCGAAGAGTGGTTTATATGGTGTGTGTGTGTGTGTGTGTGTGTGTGTGTGTTATGCCTTTTGTGAAGTCAAAGTTGGGGCCTCACGTTTCAAAAGGGAACTGGTCTGATTTGTCGCTTCCAACTGCCGCCTTTGTGAGGCTAATGAGTTCACTCGGTCTGCTCTGTGTGTGTGTGTGTGTGTGTGTGTGTGTGTGTGTGTGTGTGTGTGTGTGTGTGTGTGTGTGTGTGTGTGTGTGTGTGTGTGTGTGTGTGTGTGTGTGTGTGTGTGTGTGTGTGTGTGTGTGTGTGTGTGTGTGTGATCTAGCGCACAGCGCCGCCTAAATCGCTAATTAGCCTTGTGACCGTGTGAGCTGACCCACTTCTCTACCTTGCCGCCAGCTTGTGTGTGTGCGTACACGTGCACGTGCGTGTGCCTGTGTGTCTGTGTTACATATTTTTCTTAGGAAGATGATGCCTTGTCTTATGTCATTCTGTTGGGCATGTCCCCCCCCCCTTTAGCTCGGCATGTGTAGTGATTCAGGTGCTAGAGTCTAGCAGTGGTGCCAGGGAAAGCTAGCCCGGGTGCTCGGGGGATAAGCATTCCATGGTATTAGCACATACCAAACAGCATCTGAGAGCTACCCAGCCCCGAGTCAACACCAGGCCAAAGGCTGGAAGAGTGGGTGGGAGGGAGGCGAAAGGTTAGGTTTAGCCAGCCTTTAGCATTCATCTGTTCCACGAGATCGGAAATGTCTCTTCAACTTTGAGCCAAGGGGATAACAATCGTACAAAGAGGGATTATTTTAAATACAACTATTGAAAATAAAGGTGGAAAAATGAATTAAAGGTCTATACAAACAGTAGCAGAATGGGACATCTTTGAGGGAGGAAAGGAGGTACTACTGGCCTACAGTGTGACCTTTGCCATCCCCAACAGAATTAGGCAGAGAAGAGCTCGAGGCCTGACCTAGATCTGAATGAACAAATGTGGGGCACACACACACACACACACACACACACACACATCCCCCTGCCCACACGCACGTACATACAAAAAATTCATTCCCCACCCCAAGCGCAAACACACACACACTTCCTGCTATTATATGGTTGTATATATATTTAGAAAAGGTGGGCGTAGTCAAAACAACCACATGGCTTAAGTCCCATAGTCCTCCGCTGAGGGAGCATACTTAACGGTGGTAAACAACACTTTTGAAGAAAGAAACCAAGAGGCGAGGCTAAGAGAGAGAGAGAGAGGGAGGGAGTGTTGGCGGGAAAAGATCAGTCGAGAGTTAAAAGGCGTGTGTGGGCGTGTGAGACGCGTGGCACTCCTCCACCTTAACCACTTCCACCTTACGTCAAGTGCATGGGCCGATCTAGGCCAACGACTACTTCAGAACCCGGGACGGGGCGTGTACTCGTGTGTAGAACCACTTTCCAAACCAGGTACTCTATTTGTGGGTTTTTATCCTTTAGATATTTATTAAGCGACGACTACAATCATGAGCAAGTCGCAGCCCTTTGTGAAGCACCGGGGTGCAGAGCTGCCAAGTCCGCTCCAGGGCTCTGTACGAGACGAGAACACTTCAGATGTCAGGATTCACTCAGGGCGCGTTGGGTTTCGGCCAACCCATCCCACGAACGACATGATCTACGGTTCGCTCGCTCCACGGCAGTGAGCGAGCGAGCGACACGGTGTCAGAGCGACACCGTGATGATGACAACATGATAACAACTCCAATCAGGAGCGAGCAGCATCCCTTATGAGACATCAGGACGGCGCCGCGCTGCCAAGATCGCCCCCGGGGTTCGAGACGAGACGGAACATTACCGACATCGGAGCGACACAAAGACATAAAACATCTTGATGCATTTCGTTTAATCCCCCCCCCCCCCCCCCCAATAAGGTTGTCCGTGGCCACAAATGACTGCGCTCGATAGAGGAGACCAACCCCCCCCACACAACACAGTGTCGGACCTTAAAAGAGCCACGTCTGTAAGGACGGATTATTAATAAAACAATAAACCTCTGTCTTCCATATAGAAGTTAGTCAAGTGTGAAAATAAACGTCTGGATCCAGCTCCGTCCATAACGGCTGTTTCCTCTTTCCGGTGTCCAGTCCAAAAGTTGCGTTTCTTCACTCAGATACGAGGATGACGTCTGTGTTGTACTGGACGGGAAACATTTGGCAGACTGTGGGAGATTCCAGTCAATTCCGACAGGACCTGTCCCGCTTCATCGAAAAGGAATTTGCTGGGGTCCGTTAATGATTTCCACGGGATAGCTTCAGTGCTTATGAGTTAACCTCCAACCAGTGCAGCGGTCCAAAGGTCTGGCGTGCCGGCCCCCTCCTGGTACTCGCGGGCCCCCGGCTCCCCCTGGTACCGCCGGGCCCCGCGGTGGCTGGGACTCGGGATTCAGGATGAATCAGGAGAGGCGTCTCTGGAGTTCGGCCCGAGGGCGTCTGGACGGAGACGGCCGGGGCTGAGCGGGGCGGTCTGGGCCCCCTGGAGGGTCCCTGGAGCGGGCCCCTCATCAGGGCAGGCCTCCACCTTCCTCCTCTTCCTCACGTGGCTGTGGTGCTTCTTGGATTTTAAATGGGCTAGAGGCGATAATATACAGTATGTTATTATTAGTAATCAATAGTTTTTTTCAGGCAGGCGGCCTCTTTTGAAGTGAATTAAACAAGTGGTTTGATTCATAAATATGCATTATATTTTCCAACGGAACAGAAAATCCTCTTTGCCAGAACTCTCGTTAAAAGACATAACACTATGAATAACAAACACACAGTCTCCACTTTATCTCATGCCAGAGGGATGCAGGAAGATAGAGGGCAATAACTAACTTATTTGCACGGAAACGATCGCGAGGGGGAAATAACAATAGACCAAGTTCACTGGACGGTGAAACAGCTTGACCCGGTGCCGAGAATGTTAAGCACACACTCCCTGTGTGGCAAATAAGTCAAATGGCTCACCTGTCCACTCCAGGTCACCGATGATGACTTTGTCGCACAGCTCACAGGTGTGCCGGCTGCGCTTGTTGGTAAGCTCCGCCTCCTCCACTCTGATTGGCTCTATGGCCGGACTCTCACCCTGAAAGTCAGGTTGACAGATATTTTTTGTCAACGTAGGATTTAATTTGAGCCTGTATGCTAAAACAAGGTTTTATCAAAATAGACGGAGGGTTGAGCAAGGGAGAGAAAAGAATTAGAAGGAAAGGAAGAAAGAGAGGCGACCATTGACCCCACCTTAGTGAGGCTGTGGAGGATCTGCAGTGCAGGCTCCAGCACAGTCTCCTCCCACCGGGAGACATCAGACACATCCAGGCCATACACCGCCGGCACGCTGCCCCCTGGACCTGCACACACACACACACACACACACACACACACAGTGTGGTCAGCACAAGGGATATATCTATCTATATATACACAGACACAACACCAGGGAGCCCACAAGCAGGCACACAGGAACAATAACCACACGCTAACAATACACTGAAAAGAAAGACACAGACAGACGCACACAGTGTGGTCAGCGCACGGTTCGTACAAACACAGAAACGATTACAACACACACGTACAGACGCACAATGTCGAGAATGCTATAAAGAGTGTGTGGTGTGGCGAGTCCAATGTGGTAGTGAAGCCTAGCCTGTGTTTAAGATCTGTCGTGTTAGCGTGACCATGGGAGGCGGGAGGGGGGGAGACAGGGGGAGGGGTGGATCCTGGCCCTGTGGTTGCACCCAGCGGAGAGCTGGGTTAGTGGGTGCAGCCACGCCCTGAAGCTCTGGCACTTTGCTGACTCACACCAGCTCGATAATGTCTCTCTCCCCCCCCCCCCCCCCTCTCTCTCCCTCTCTCTCCATCCCATACTAATCATGTCCCTTGCACTCTCTCTCTCATTGCAACCCCATCATCACTCTCTCTATCTCTCTCTCTCTCTCTCCCTGACTGCAACACCGATGTTTGAGCTTTCACTTCCTTCTAATGATCCCTTTCTCTTTCACTTGCAAAAACTCTCTCTCCCCCTCTACCTTCCTCTTTCTCTCTCTCCCCCTCTCTCTCTCATTTCGGTTTTGCTCCAGTCAGCAGACTCAGCAGCAGGCCCCGCAACCCTGACTGACTGTCTGAACATCTATGTGGCCATTTATCTGTCTGACCGTCTTATCTGTACGCCTGTCTGATGGGATATCTACCCTCCTAGTGTGTGCGTGCGTGCGTGCGTGTCTTACTACCCATCCGTCTGTCTGCACACACATCTGTCTAATCATCTCCCCGTTGGACTGACTTTCTCAGTCTTACTACACATCCGTCTGCATCTCTCCTCTCCCGACTCCATTATAAAATCCTCAGCTTCCTGCTTCCTTCATCCTATACACACACACACAGGTAAATTAATTTCAACCCCTGAAGGCACAGCGACTCAATTATTGCATAATCCCTCTCTCAAAAACACACACAGCCACACACACACACAGCCACACACACACACACACACACACACACACACAGTAAACCAACTGGGATGATAAGCTGAAGTGTGTTGGACTGGACGCTGACAGGAAACAGTGTTTCTACTGTACCATCCCCACGCCGCAGGGCATTCATCAAAATAAATAACAGCGTTGGGGTCTGTCAGGACGATGGCCTGGGGAACAATGTACGTCTTTAATGAGCTCCATCTTAAAGGGAGCCATAAAACTAAACGCAGCCCGCGCCCGCAGCAACCGGCCACACTTGGCTCTCACGCTGCGTCTAATTTTACATTCTGGTAAATAGACGCCATTTATACCGCACTCTTCTTGACCCGTGGCCACTTGAAGCGCTTTACAATCATTGCCTCACATTCACCCGGTCGTACATGTTCATTCACCCACGGCGGTGCCGACCACACAAGGAGACAGCCAGATCATCGGAGAGCGTTAAGGGGCTTTGCTCAGGGACAGTGGGCACGCTGGCTTAAAGCCGTTCACATGTTTCACGCACTCATTCGTTTGCAACGGTACTGGCTAGGGTCGTTGTTTTGGATGGCTCGGATCGCATTTGCTCTGAACAGCAGGAGGAGGGGGACAGAGGGCCGTTTGTTTTGGCCCCGCCACTCGCGCGGCCCCCAGCACCCCCGCCTGACATAAAGACTGTACAGTGAGCCGGGCCCCTAAACGGACCGCCTTACAACACGACCACAGCGCATGGGTTATGCTTTATGTTTATATATAACGCGCACACACACACACACACACACACACACACACACACACACACACACACACGCACACACGCCTTGCTTTCGTGCCTTGCTCAGTGACACTGCGCCACTCAATGCAACAAAAGAAGAAACAGGAGGAATAGAACCCCCACCAGTGTGTGTGCGCGTCTCAGCATGTGTCAGGGAGGGCCTGTTGTGCGCGTTTGCTTCGACATGAAAGCAAGCGGGTGACCCTTAATTTAAGCATCGGGTTTCATGGACACAATTGCCGTGTGTGTGTGTGTGTGTAAGAGAGTCCTTTTTGTGTTGCTGGTAAAAGGGCGGGCAGATGGTTGTGGTGGCGGTGAGCCGCGCATACCTTTATTGTGTACGCAACGTCCCGCCACCCTCTGAACGGGTAAACACTTCACCTCAGACAGCCCTTCATATCTCCCTCTCCCCCTCTCTCTCTCTCTCTCTCTCTCTCTCTCTCTCTCTCTCTCTCTCTCTCTCTCTCTCTCTCTCTCTCTCTCTCTCTTGATCCTTTACCGACTACCTCTCTTGACGACGCCCCCGTCCGTCTCTCTCTCGCCCCCTTTGTCCCTTGACCGCCAGACGCGTCTGCTGTGAAGAGTGGAGGTAAAGAGAGAGGGGGTGGGGGGGGGGGTAGGGGGGGGTCTGCCAGATGCTGGACGGAGAATCCCCCTCTTCTCCACAAGCCCCGCTCCTTCTTGTTCGGGGGGGTGAAATCGTACTCTGCTAATCTCCCCAAGAGTGAAAGACGGACGATAAGAGAGAGCAGGTGGAGGCGGGGGACAAAGAGTGGCACGCCCTGGCCCCGTGGATCGGGAAACACACACACACACACACACACACACAAGCGTGGTGGGTCGGGCTCTCCTGCAGCAGGGCGTCTGCTGCCCTCCCTGTTGATACAGCAGCCCACCTGTCGCAGCAGGCCGTCAGCGAGTGCCAGCTGTGCCCCCTTCTACACTGGCGGCTGCTGCTGCTCCGTGTGTGTGTGTGTGTGTGTGTGTGTGTGTGTGTGTGTGTGTGTGTGTGTGTGTGTGTGTGTGTGTGTGTGTGTGTGTGTGTGTGTGTGTGTGTGTGTGTGTGTGTGTGTGTGTGTGTGTGTGTGTGTGTGTGTGTGTGTCACCTTCTACCCACAAGTGGTTCGGATTACATGGCTTTCTTTCCTTCTCTTTCCATCTTTTTAAAGTTTCTGAGTTGCTTCCTCTGTAGAGCAGCTTTAGTGGACCATGAACTTACATAGACTCACTGTCTCTGGATGGCAGAGTCTGTCTGAGCCGAGTTTTGTTTTGACTGGAGACGGTTTGTCACTGAACCACCAACTCATAACACATGATTGTGACAAACTCCCCATGCCAAAACACGTCATTGTTATGTTCACATTATAATCCAAAGTGACTCAAGGAATATGTGCTATTCAGGGTTTATACTTGAAGCTTTCTAGGTGACTCTGATGCCTTCTTCCATACCTCTTTCAACAGATTAACCCGATCCGTTTGGGTGTAAGAGTAGGGCTTAGGTTCACTCTGAAACCATTTTACAAGCATGGTGTTGGATCCTGGGGTGTGTGTGTGTGTGTATGTGTATGTGTGTGTGTGTGTGTGTGTGTGTCTTTCAGGGTGCCGAGAACTCCAAATTCACCTGCAACATTGAGGTTGGAATGTTTCCTTAAGGAAATAGAAGGTAAAAAGAGGTAGAATCAAGTATTTACTGAATCAAGTAAATACTCGATTCAGTGTTGATATTAGTCAGATTAATTAAATAATACTTGAAATCATTAGCCTTTTCTGGACACCAAATAATAATATTGCAAAAAAAAATGGGTTGAAATGCCATCCCGCAATTTTCTTTTGGTGCGAGTAGTTTTATGTGTGTGCAGTTTGTGTAAACCAGTGCGTGTGTGCACAGTACTCATGTATGCCTAGTATGTGTGTATGCCTAGTACGTGTGCCGGTTTAGTATGTGTATGCACACAGTCTGTGTGTGTGCGTGTGTGTCTGTGTGTAGTGGTGTCAGAGCCTTACTGGGGGGTTTACAGTGTGGAGCGGCGTAAGCCACTTAGCGCTAACAGGATGAGGCGGTAGTCGGGTTACTACAGGCCACGCTACGACTCCAAGATGACCAGGTAAGCAGAGCACGAAGTCAGGTTCAGCGTCCCTACGTTTAGGTACCAATGCAGGGGGACATGCACAAGCGTGGACAGAGGAAACATTCACTATATGTTGCGTAAAAACATCGGCCCTTTTCCTAGAAGTTAAAGAAAGGGAAACTAAAAGCAGAAACTGATTTTACAGTTCACCCCCTTTTCGGATCCTCTGGCCACTCGCTGACCTTGCTGATTTGAGTGTTGCAACGTTTGATGGGAACAGGAAGGTAAGGGATGCTGATGGGAAAACATACATTTGTAGGCGGTACCACAGCAGCCATGTATTCCACAACCGTGTTTTTTGGTCAGCGATACCGAAACACGGTTGTGAAATTGAAAACGATGTGAAATTGAAATGTTTGGCGGGGGATAACGCATATGCAAGTTGTATAATTTCAATTAGTATTGTATCAATTGTTGAAATTGTTTTGGGAGGGATGGGTACAATTCTGATATTGTTGTGAATGGGAAGGATACAGGGAGATACACAAACATACACACAGCCAACACTGCAGTATAGAGCTACAAAGGGCTTATTGCTAGTTTAATAGAGTGTGTGAATCCCATCTTGTTAGAGTGAGTACTGATTAGTTCCAGCACTGAAGAAGGGGTAGAGGCCCCCCCCCCCCCACCTCTACACAATCCCACACACAAACACATACACACACACACCAATGCTAGGTACATGCCTAAAAGCAAACACATCCTTTCCACAAACCCACATGACGCCACAAACCTCCACCCCCCCCCCCCCTACACACACACAACACAGTAAACCCAAACACAAAGAGCACTGACGTTTGAGGAAGCGGTTGCGGACCCATTTGTTCTGTTGCCGGGCGTACCGCCTGGTGGCGTTCTTCAGCGCCTCGGTACCTGGCGAGAAGCACAGGAAGGGAGTCACTCGAGGACGAGATACCACATGGGGTCAGACAAAGGGCACACATTAAATCAATCATCATTACCATCATCAACAAATGTTTTCAAAGGATCAGAAAAAGTGACCCGTTGCCAAAACACGATGCAAATAGTACACTAGAACGCCTTGGTTTAAATCCTATTTCGAAAATGAAGAAGAAACTGCAGTGGATTTGAATGGCTATGGAACTGACTGCGGTTTAAAGGATGAGACCTTTGTCTCGGAGGGTCTCCCGTTGGCCGCAGTCCTCGGGGGCCGTCAGGTACTGGTGGAACTCCTTAAAGCCAATGGACTGGAAGATGCCGTGCTGGTAGTCTTGACTGACAGGAGGAGGGGAGGGGGGAGGGGGGAGGGGGGGGGGGGGGTTGGGGAGAGGCATCGGGTTAACAATCTATCGAAACAGAAATATGAACAGTCTATCAGGAGGAGAAAAATAGACTCTTAGTCCATCTCTTAGTCCATCTGCCGCTTCAGACACAACCAATCGTGGCTCATTTAGATCTGTTCTCCTCGACCTCCTGTTAAACTCTCTCTCCCTCTTTCCCTCTCTCAGCTTCCCCCTCACGCCATCCCTCCCTCCATCTTCCCCTCTTGTTTCCTCCCAGACCAAGCAGGAGAAGTCTGGGCATATTGTGATACTTTTGTGGGCCAGGCTGACACAGAGACATGGAGACAGAGAGACACGGCGGAAAGACACGGCGGATAGACACAGAGAATGCCCCAGGGCCAGGATAGCGTTTCCCTGCCCGACCAAGGTGACCGGAGACCGGGGCAGGTTTGGCAGGATCAAGGGAGCAGGGAGAGAGAGGAGAGTAGGATATGGATGGAGAGAAGAAAATAGAGCACCCAAGAAGACGAGACAACGTGGCTTGTGAGGATGGAAAGAGGGGGGGGGGGGGGGGGAAGAGAGAGAGAGAGAGAGAGAGAGAGAGAGAGAGAGAGAGAGAGAGAGAGAGAGAGAGAGAGAGAGAGAGAGAGAGAGAGAGAGAGAGAGAGAGAGAGAGAGAGAGAGAGAGAGAGAGAGAGAGAGAGAGAGAGAGAGAGAGAGAGAGAGAGAGAGAGAGAGAGAGAGAGAGAGAGAGAGAGAGAGATGGAGAAATTGGAGAATAGCGCACAGGAAATGCAGTGAGTCAATGAAATGGAGAGGGAAAGATGGAGAGGAGCGAGAGAGAGCGAGAGCACGCGAGAGAGAGCGAGAGAGAAACAGGGATAGGTTTGACCTTGTCCTCTTGCCATAGAAGTCAGGGTGGTGGTGGTGTTGGTGGGGTGGTGTTCTGGGCTAATGCAGCATTTAAAAGGAAGGAAGAGGGGGAGTAAGAACGATGGAGGGGGGGGGGTGCAGGCAGCATCCTGGGCACCTTGCCACCAGTGCATCAATTTCCTGCAGCCACACCCCATCAATCAATAGCCCATGTGCACGCCAGCAAAAGCGCACAGAAACGCTTGGGCGTCAACCCACACACAGTCAGCCACCAACAGACAGACTCAGCATATCAATGCCGCTTGCGAAAAAGGAAAAAAAAAGGAAAATAAAAGATCCCTACCCGGGAAGGTCTACGGCCATATTCAGCAATTAGGAGAACTCGGGCATTAGCATGGGGAGAATCTGTGCTATAAATCAAACCCACCCCTACACCCAAACACCTCATGTGGGGGAAAAAAAGCAAGCAAGAAGTGTGGGTTGGTCCGTTAACCCGGTTTTACCTGATGGAAATGAAGGCAGTGGGGAATTCAATCCAATCGAACTGGTCATGTGATTGAAAAAATTATCTTGCAACTCCAACCACAGCTTGTGTGTCCGCTGCCGTTACCTGTCCTCCTGGAGCCTGCGCTGGTTGTAGCGCTCGTGGAAGTCCCTGAGCTCCTCCATGAGCCCCGCGGACAGCATGGCGTCCACGCGGGCGTCCAGACGCACGTCCAGAGCTGTCCCGGCCGGGGATAACATAGCAACACACACACACCGGGAAAAATAACATCAGCTAACACCTATGTGAAACTGTGTGTGTGTGTGTGTGTGTGTGTGTGTGTGTGTGTGTGTGTGTGTGTGTGTGTGTGTGTGTGTGTGTGTGTGTGTGTGTGTGTGTGTGTGTGTGTGTGTGTCTACCTTGCATGTCGGCGTGCAGCCAGAAGATGCAGGGGTCGGGGTAGCGCAGCGGCCCCCCCAGCCCGCCCGCCCCCTCCTGGCCTTGCTGCTCCTCCAGCCAGCGGCTGTGGGCCACGCCCGTGTCCTCGTGCACCTGCAGACTCCTGCGGACCACCGCAACCACAAAACACTAGGTCATCAACAGAACCCACCCTAGGGCATCAACAGAACCAACCCTAGGGCAACAACAGAACCCACCCTAGGGCAACAACAGAACCCACCCTAGGGCAACAACAGAACCCACCCTAGGGCAACAACAGAACCCACCCTAGGGCAACAACAGAACCCACCCTAGGGCAACAACAGAACCCACCCTAGATCATCAACAGAACCCACCCTAGGTCATCAACAGAACCCACCCTAGGGCAACCACAGAACCCACCCTAGGGCAACAACAGAACCCACCCTAGGGCATGTCAAGTGTGTCGGGGGAGGTTGTCCGCGTTGCGTGAACTAAACTATATTGTGGACATTGAGGTCGTCATGCCGACTCATCAAACGGGACCACAAAGGCGCGTCCCTGAGTTAAAAGACAATCAATGAAAGGGAGTGAACTAGAAAGAGACGTTTTCTTGCACGTAGTTCTCCTGCTTATAGCCACCTAAGATTGCAGCTTCTGCATTTTTGTATTTTCTTCTTTTTTTTTTGAAAGGGACTAAGATTCAAATTCCGGCGGCAGACTTCCTCAGCGGCACTCGCGCTCAAAGGTCACGATCGAGGAAGGAGGTCACTCGCTAACAAACACATTTCCCGTCAGCCAGAGGAACTGTGTAACCGAAACCCCCTTCGCGCAAACAAAGATCACAGTAGTGGACACACTTACAGATCTGTGTGTGCGTGTGTGTGTGCATGTGGAGGCTTAAATAGAAGTAGTGGTCGTGATTTTTGGATTTTTCGGCTTATCTGGGGTCGATAGCGACGGAGAGGAACTCCGCCAGCGCACCACAAAACAGACATTAGGGGTGTAATTTGTGTCACTCGTAAGCTGACTTATAAATAAACGGCTGTTGGCCAGGCACACACACACACACATACACACACACCCCACCCACCCACACACATACATACTGAAGCATCATGGTTCCTTGTACACTGTGACATTGTGACACCTCATTAAGGAAACAAGACAATCACTATCAGGAGGCAGTCATGCTTTTCACACATTCCTTGCCGGATCAAGCATGTGTTGTCACACACACACATACATCGAATGAGTCTCAGTTTAGAATCCTACTGCTTTAAGACATCGTTTTATCCTCTGGATTTTCCCTGCATTTCACAGCTAAATCAACCCTTTTTCTTTACGTACCTACCTGGCGATCTTGCGCGCGTTGTTGGGGTGCAACATGGCGGCCATCTTGGGGTCCACCTCCATCAGTCTCTTGTGCAGCTCGGCCCCGCCCATTTTCTCCAGCTCCGCCTTCCTCAGCGCAGCCCGGTCTTCTCCTGCTTTCGCCGACTCTGCCTTCTCCTGCTGGAATCAAGAAACTAAATACTAAAAATTGTACCCGCCGTAAGTCAATAATTGATAAGACATTACAGAATAAATTGCATAATTTGCTGGTCTATTGCTGAAACAATCAATAATTCATTCGGCTTATTTATCGGGGGAAGTAAGTACGATTTTCTGCTTGTAGCATCAAGAATGCATGCATAATCTCGCCTTTACTTGCTTCCAAAAAACAATAAGATAGGATACTTTTCTTTTTTTCGTGGCTGCTTTTCTTGGCCTTAAGATGAAGCAAGCACATTTAAGATATCACCGTTGGCTTATTTCGGCTGGTAAACAGGGAGGGCTCTAATTGGTTAGAGTTATGAGGAAGGCTGCTGATTGATGCAGGAGTTATTTTGAAGATTTCTAAATGGTTAGAGAGTTACAAACAAATCAGGCTCCCAATCATGCTTCTGATTAAAGAGTTATTAGAATGGCTTCTGATTGGTTCAAGAGGTCATTAGGAAGCCTCTGATTGGCTTAAGACAGCTCTAAGTGTCCGTACATGTGCAAGGTAAGAGGTTCATCGCTTTGACTTGGCAGAAGTTTCCATGGTTTGATGAAGCGGAGAAGGCGTGTGTGTGTGTAACTGAGTGTGTAATTGGAAGTACAGATTTGATAGATAGATTCCTTAAAGCTACAAACCCGTGTATCCACCAGGACTTTCCACAGCAACGACTCGATGTAATAGTTGGTCCCGCCAACTATGATTGGCAGCTTGCTTCTGGTGTGCAGGTCCTCGATGTTCCAATTAGTTAGGGAAGCAACCAACCCGAAAGCCTTTATTTAATGTTCAATCACTCATGCAGCACGGCTCCAAACCAAATCCGGCCAGTTTCAGTAAAACATAAATGCTGTGTGTGTGTGTCTCACGCCTTTTTCTTTAAAATACCACAGAGACAGTCTTTCATCTCAGTCAGTCTTCTCTCACTCACTCTACCACACAGAGCTTCTCTCACTCTCTCCCCTGAGAAGAACAAGCGAGACAACATAAGGATTCACGTGAACAAGCCCATGCTCTTTTTGAGAGAGAGCGAGATGAGTGAAGATCTTCCAGAGAGAAACCAGGTCCTTCTCTTTTTATGGCCTCTGCCCCACACACACACCCCCTAATGTCACCGTGATCCAAGAGATGGGGAAGTTATTCTGTAATGGGGGGGGGGGGGGGGGGGGGGGTGACATGTATCAGAGTAAAGGGGAGGAAAATCCTTGAAAAGGGAGAGGCAGACAGAGCGCCCCGCCCACAATTACCCATCAGCCCCCACATCCTTCTTCCTAAGATACACACACCCGCCATCCTATACCGATTTCACAATCGCTCTCTTTCTGTCCATTCCTAGATAAGGTCTACATACACATTGCATTCAGGCTGGCGTTGGTCTAAGCCTATTCTTAGGCGCGCGCTCTCTCTCTCTCTCTCTCTCTCTGTGTGTGGCTGAGCCCTGCTGATCTATTAATACCACCTCTAGTTATCGCCTCCTCTTTTCCACGTGTTACAGCCTGTGTGTCTGTGAGGAGGTGCTGCTGCCCAGTGCGTGTCAGCCACACGGTCCCCTCTATTTATATCCCCTCTAGTGATCTCTCTTCTCATTTCAGTGAAACATCTGCAGCAGGCGACACTCTGCCAGAACCAGGACACACCACACACACAAGCAGGGCCAAGCATTCCCTGGATAGATGCGTGCGTGCCCCACACACACACACACACACACACACACACACACACACACACACACACACACACACACACACACACACACACACACACACACACACACACACACACACACACACACACACACACACACACACACGAAAAGGTGTTGGGCGAGATATCGCCACCAGGCCCGAGATGTCACTGAACCAGATACCCGCCATCAGCACGCTTCTGCCGCTTGCCAAATAAGGATATGAGGGGGAGGGCTTTGTTCCTGAAGTCAACAACGGTGTAGCTGCTGACCAGTGGGTCCACGAAGCCGATCATGTGATGTGTGCACTGGGCACGCTCCTTCGTCGTCACCTTATTGGTGATGATGTCCAGGCCCTGGTAGACCTGGAGAAAGAAAACAGAAAACAAACAAACAATGAACCAATCAACGATCACAAAGGGGCGCAGCATGCAGCAGAGAACCCTGGGTAATGATGAGGACTTACACCAGCACCGTGACGTGAATAATTAAACAGGCGTTACGTTGGAACAATAAGGGTGTGGGGGATTAATAATGCAGTCCATGTTTTCTTTCATTTGGACGTTATTGTTAATTCCCTGCCAGAGCGGTGGACAAGGTTTCTTTTCGTTTCATAAGCACTGAGGTGAAATACTGAGGGGAGTGTAAATAAACACAGAGCCACGCGAAGAGAGCTTGGCCTTGCTAGAATGTGGCGACGGTGTGCGATGCGCTATCACACACACACACACACGCTCATCCTAAACACAAAGAATGCGTGTGAAGCCTGGGCTGCGTCATTGCGCCATAGCAATGGAGTAATCCCAGCTTCCACTCTGAAGCACTGGCTCCCAAAGGACCACTGGGGAGCGGGGTTAAAACATTAACCTGATGTAAACCCTAGGCCTGAAGATTGGAGGCACGCCTGTGCGTGTGTTTAGGGTCAAGTGGGACAAGCAGCTGAGGAATAATTCAGTGTTATCTCCACACGACACCGCTGTCAGACAGCAGGATGCATGGGGCGGAAGAACAGACCAAAATGACTTGGGTTGTGTTGTCGGTGAACTCGGAAAAGGGTTTGAGGCTCAGAGTTTGACTTTTTGGGGAGTAGAAGAGATAAAAAAAGAGGCAGAGTGTAAAATGGAAGGGAGTTCAAGGAGGATATGGATGGAGGGAAGGAAGAGAATACAGAGACAAGCAGGATACCCAGACGGCCCCGTGCCCAGAGTGGAGCACTGTGTTCTTGTCACACAGAACAGGATGCTCTTGGCAAATTTGATGAATAAATAAATCTGTGAAAAAAGAAAAAAAAGGGAAAGGAATGGTGTGGTAATGTGCTTTGTGAGATCGTACAGAACGCGGGCCAAAGAGAGGGAGAAGGTGCGAAAAAAGGGAGAGAGATAATTGGG
This sequence comes from Gadus chalcogrammus, assembly GCF_026213295.1. Classification (NCBI taxonomy): domain Eukaryota; kingdom Metazoa; phylum Chordata; class Actinopteri; order Gadiformes; family Gadidae; genus Gadus; species Gadus chalcogrammus. Next base: position 11,435,377 of record NC_079433.1, on the reverse strand, counting down.
AATAAGTTGGCTGTGTGTGTGTGTGTGTGTGTGTGTGTGTGTGTGTGTGTGTGTGTGTGTGTGTGTGTGTGTGTGTGTGTGTGTGTGTGTGTGTGTGTGTGTGTGTGTGTGTGTGTGTGTGTGTGTGTGTGTGTGTGTGTGTGTGTGTGTGTGTGCGCGCGCACCAGGGTCATGCGTCTCATTGTAAGCCACGTTCCTTACTTGCTCCCTGATTTACATCCAGTCTCAGTGAAAAGGCAGCCCGGGGCCCCTTGCACTCACACCCGCCATTGTTCTCATCAGTTCAAATCTCAATTTCCAAGTAATGCTCTCTCCCTCTCCCACAAACACAGTCTCTTTGATTGTAAAAGCGAGCTAGTTTCTCCATTTTCACCCTTAACTTCTCGTCTTTCATGGAAGACTTCTTCTGCTCGGTCCCATTCGAACCTGCTGTTAGGGGCTATGAAAGCAGACACAGCTTATACTTAATTGCATGTGTGTGTGAGGAAGCACCGAACATGGAGTCTAATTCTAGTGCGCTCCCTTCACAAAGACAGGGCGAGTACAGCGAGCAGCGCAAGTAGGGCGGAACCTCACCACGGTCACAAGCACTTAAGCAGGAGGAAATGAAGGGAAAAAGGCTTTCAGGTGGTTAAAAACCAGCGAAAGAAATTAAAAGGAGACAGAAGAAAAAGAGGTGGCGGCAGCCATGAACTGAGCAACAGACGAGGAACGTTTGGTTGGATAGAGCTGATTGGCCACAGAGTCAAGAAGAGAGCAGAAAAGAGGATAAAGATCTCCACAATTGAATTTATTCTCATCTAGGGAGCAAACTGAAAATTATAAAAAGAATGAAAGCCACAAGTAGCAAAAAAATATAACTGTGTGTGTGTGTGTGTGTGTGTGTGTGTGTGTGTGTGTGTGTGTGTGTGTGTGTGTGTGTGTCTCTCTGCTTTTGTGTGCGACAGGATTTATAGACATGGTCGTAAATGACCTGAGTGGGCTCAAGCGCTGTGCGGAGACTGGAATTAACGTATGCCCCAGCCTGCGTGCCTGTGCGTGTGTGTGAGGGACAGAGAGTGAGTGACTGCGTGTAAGGGATGCCTTCAGACAATAAGCCCAGTGTTCCAGCTCTGATGCCTGCCTGCCTGCCCAACCTTATGCCGGGCATGAAACAGCTGTTCCTCAGAAAGAAAGGAAGAAAGAAAGAACTGGGAGAAAAAAAAAAAGGTGTGTGAAAGGAAGGAAAGAAAGAAAGAAAGAAGGAAAAAGAAGGAAAGATAAATAGAAAACATTGAAAGAAAGAAAAAAAAAAAAATTATGAAAGAGGAAAAGACTGAATGAACGAAACCCCAGAAATAATAGGGGAGAGAGAAAGCCTGTACAATATGTTTCTAGCTTTACATCTGCTGTACTTCATTCCTACACATTATATAGTCCATTAAGGTGTTGCCTTCTCTCCCCTGCCTTGGTGCATGTCTTTTGCATCCAATACATCTCCACCAGTCAAAACTGACTTCTCTCTTTCTATACATTTTCATCCTCCTCCGATAGCACCATCTTACTCTCCTTCTTTGTTTCCGTTGAATCAGTCTCTCACTCCCTCACTCCTTCCATGGGGAAGTGTTCAGTAATGGCAGACTACTAAATCTTTCAGGATGTGTTTCTCCCTTGTGTCCCCCCTGGAGCCCATCTAAACCCCCGCCACCCCCCCCCCCCCCTCCGCTCCTGCTGAGCGCTACATAGGGGCGGTGCATTCCCCTACACACGTGTACGCTCGCATGTTCACGCACAGACACACACGTGTGTCGTAAAAGTCCCTCGCACCTTCTCAGAGCGGGTTCATCAGCGATCTGCGTCGGCCCTCACATGCGTCTGATCAGCGGATAAACGATGAATCACAGCTGCGAACGTGGGAGCTGCCACGACCCAGACGGACCCGTCAGAATCCCAGACCCACCCACAGCAGGCAGGCAGGCGAGTTGGAGGGGGGGGGGGGGGGGAGACAGAGGAGGGAGGGGGGCAGAGGAAGAGAGAGACAGAGAGAGATGGAGAGATAGAGGAAGAGAGAGACGGAGGAAGAGAGCAAGAGTGAGAGCAAGAGAGCAAAACTGCATGAATTTGAAGGATGCAATACAAAGCGGATAGCGTGGGATGTGGTTCACACATTCTCTCCCTCCCTCCCTCCCTCCCTCCCTCCCTCCCTCTCCATCTCTCCCTCCCTCCCCATCTCTCTCACCCTCCCTCCAGCCCTCCGTCTCTCAGTGTCAGTGGACCACTCATTGACCTATGGAGCTCAACTTGTTCCGCAGGGTTTCACAGGGACTACGCAGCCAGCACGGTGACACATGTGGGCCTTCGACCCTATTAATTCATGATTCGGCAGCGTATGCTACCACTCCGGATGACGGATAGCCCCCCGTCTTTCAGCCGCCATGCGACGACGCTAATGTTTACCAAATGAAGGTTTTACAACCCACGACGCTCATTGTCACCATGGGCCGTGTTCGGACAGTACTAAAACACAGGTCACTAGCCGCCGTCCACGCATGACGCCCACATTGGTAAACATGAGCGCACACGCACAAAACCACACACACTATGGCAACGGCCAATTCGGCTGGTGGTGGTGACCTGTAAAATTGGCCCTCGGGACCTTTGGGGACCCGACGTGAGACTCTCCTGACCTCCTGCTTTCTGGCTCTCAGAACTCCCTGGCCCCACCGGACTGACACGGGTTCCCGCCCACGCACCGGCAGGGCAGAACAGATATCATCAATGGTCTCCCCGCCTTCCTCCTCCAAACCCATCTATGATCATCATCACAATGTTAGGCCCCTCATTCTTTCCCACACACATCGGGTGGAAAAAAAACAGCCTTAACCCCCCGCCCGCCCCTTCCCCAGACTGAAAACTAGGCCCAAATCCAAAAGTTCGAACCCCTCTTTCTGGGACCCAGAAGCGGAAAGAGTGGAGGGGGAGTAGGGTGGGGGCAGTGTTTAGCTGCTTATAATTCAGTGGTTTACACGGTTGGCACGTCCTCTTAGAATGACGCAACGGCCAGGAACTTGTCTATGCATCCGCCATTGATAGTGTGTATATTTAACCAGTGAATAATACCCCCACACACAATTCCGATGCACTCCAGACCAGGGCCACAGGATGGGGGGCATTAACAGAACTGGGGGCCGTTGGGTTGGGAAGGGTCGGGGGTGTGTGGGGGGGGCGACAATGGCACAATAGGAGTGTTAGGGGAGTGTGGGAAGCGATTCTCTGGGGAATACAATAGCCGCTTCCCCAGTGGCCACAGTGTGTCCCATTCATTGTGTGCGGCAGCGACCGCTAGCCTAGCCTAGCACCCAAGTATGCACTGGCTCAGCACAATGCGGCTTTCTCCCAAACAAGACCGGGCTGTTTCCTATCCCAAAGACAACACACACATAGTGCTAGCCTACACACAGCCTGGTTCTCAAATCGTCTCACATCAGTTTCTCACACACACACACACACACACACACACACACACACACACACACACACACACACACACACACACACACACACAGTCTCTAAATAGGCCAATGGTCCTCGCTACTGGAACTGCTGGTTGAGGAGAATTCCAAGAACATTCTGGAATGTTATTAGCATAACCCAGTTACCCAGTAGCAGGTACATGGCTGGAAGACTCGGTCCCAGAGCGCAAACACGTCGTCTCCAAGAATGTGCAGCTCTGACAGGCTGATAAGACGCCATGTGTTCCAAGGTGGGTGAACGACCCTGGAGCCTGGCCCTGAAGACCATACAGACAGGAAGGCTAGTTGGGAATACAAGGTAAGCTCTTCCCCATGAAGGTCATCATTTAAAGGGGTCAGCTTGGCAGGGGTGGGGCGGATATAGGTGAAGGCATCATGACACACCGGCTTCTAACCTTCCGTCTACACGACCGTTCATGCACCTGACCCTGGGTTTGAAGACGGTTGCCGTGACAAATCGCCTGAGAACCAAGGGAGGCTGGAGGGAGTCGGTGGCAGCAGTTGCTCAACAATGCGAGCGTGAGAGATCATGGCATTGTTACACAGGCGCTCTTGCTCGCACATGCACGCCAAAACACGACAGGGGGTCATTTCCATAAATCATGTGAATTAGGTCTCATTCCTGTGTGTACACTTGCAGGCTTGCATCTAGATGCCTCACCCGGCTTCCATCATTCCTAAGATGAGGTTTGAATAAACACTCTTATATGGACTACTGTCTTATAACATGCCAAAAGCCCTGGCTAACCCAGACGAGTGGTTGACAAAATGAGTTGATCTACCATTTATTTTTACAGAAATTTTTACATCCTTTTTTAACTACAGCATTTAAAAGGTTTCGACTGAGAATAACCATATAGAAAAGGCCATAACATACATCCAGACGAGATAATGGCAAATAATAAGTTTTAGCTTATTCTTTAACCATTAAGCCACAACCTGTTTCCTTTCAAGCTATTTAAATTAGCTATAAATAACGGTGCTGTAGTCTAAAGCAGACTACATTTCCCAGACTCCACTGCGTCTACATCAGTCATGGACACGATTGTCAGACTTGTTACTTGTGAGGAGACAACGTGGAGCTAGCAAGCCGTTTGGCAAGGGATATTGCCTACTATGTCGACGCGTGAGCATATTAGTCAGATTGAGCAAGAACGACATGTGTTACTTAGAAGTTATGGTGGCGGCTAGCTTCTCTTCTCAACCGACACAATTGACTTCCCAATAGGGTTATTAATGTTATGTGATCTTTATATGGGGCAACAACCTGAACATAAACGATGTCCAGCGATGTATAGTCATTATAGCCTGCCTGGCTAGACAAGACACGTAAAATACACTAACGACATACCTATGAAGGACCACTTATGTCTGACCTCGCATGGAAATGGGATGGACATCTTCAATCGTCTTGGTTTATTTTGACACTGATAAGGGGGAATAAACGCGTACATGGACTTCTTTCATCAATAATTGTCTATCCTTAAGATGTTGTACTCTTGAAATGAAAGATATATTCTGATCAGAAACGCGTGGCTATCACGTCAAGGACTCGGGCCATTTGTTTGTTGTTGCAATGTCCTTACCTGCATGGAGTCAGCGCTGATTATTTCCCCTTGCATACGTTTACCGATTTCTATTGCTAACTTCGACTTTCCAGTTCCAGTAGCACCTAAAACTACAACTAAAGGAGGAACCATCGTCTTCTTCAAGGCAGACTGCACGCTTCGAGCGGACGCCGCCATGATGCCTCGGTCACCAGCTGACAATAACGCACATGCGCAGTAGCTGAGAATGGCTGAGGACGATGCTGGTTCTGTAACTTAGCAACAAGAAGCCGTTTGCGGTAACGTTGATTTGAATAATGGGGTTTTCCAATGTCCGGGACGTTATTTTGTCTTGGGAATAACAATCATTTCGACAGAAGACCCTTGTCTACTGTAAACCAAAAATGCATTGTTCTTTGATCATCAAAGGGGTTACTTCAGTTTGCAAATTTAGAGTAAGCACTGCAGGCAATTCCTTTAGCGCTGTAGTATAAATCAAATACTTGATTCGACTTCATTAGATCAGAGTATTGACTGAATTATAATGAAATTGGCTTTAAAATAAAATGAGAAAATGGTTGATATCGTTTCTATGGAAACTAGAAGCTGAGCAGTGAAAAAAAAAGAGAGGGAAAAGGTGCTTGTTGCCATGGCAGAGCAGCCCGGATGTGTTACCTTGGAGACTGCTCCGAATAAAAGCTTGATGCAGTAGAGGATTAGTTTACATTGACATTTGCAGGTATTGTCGTTTAATAAACTACACATCCAACATCTTTCCTTATTAATAATCCAGTGCAAATGAATTGCACTGGATCTCCAACTACCTATATGTTGGAGTGACATAAGTTAACCATTTTCTATGAATGCGTAACTCTTCATTGCATTTGAGACAGAAAAGAGGGGAATAGAGGCGCAATCAGAAATGACAAGAATCAAGGTTAATGCCTAAACATTTACATTTATTAGTTTTCCAACTTAACTCTCCCATACACAGAAGCTTATGAGGTAAAGAAAAAACAAAGTGCAGATACAATGCTCCATTAGTCTACGTGGTCTTGACTCTCAAAAACTCCACTTCAACCGCTACCATGACAGCGCCAACGGCAGAGACCAGTGACGAACCAAACAACAAAACAAAACATTTGGAGTAACCATGTTTTAGGTTAGATTTGATCTGCACCAAACCTAACCCCCTGAACAACCAACTATAGGTTTGTGCTGATTCAATTAGCAGATTAGATTAATATGGTGCATTAGGAAGACCAAGGTGGGACTAAACCACCTTGGCATTTCCCCCCCCAACTGAAATGTTAGCAGACAAGGCCTGATACGCCTGCTTGAGCACTTGAGTTGGAAATTGATTTAATAAAATGTGATGCCCCACGTACTTCTCCATCTCACTCTGTTTGCACAGTGAAGAATAAGGAAGGTGGCTGGAAATTAATATTTGTTTCCTCTAAGCCCAACGGGGGTCAAGAACAGAAAAAGTCACAGACTACTTGGAGTTTTCCTGAGTGCCTTGAAACAGGAGGACATGCTACAAAACCATTGTTATGGTACAGTATTCGATTACAATGGGCTACAGTGTTCTCTGGTGTTTATGGCTTGAGAATGATGATAAAGAAGCAGGCCCGGGGGCTGGGGGGGGGCTGACTGGCAATAGAATGAGCTGTGCATGGAGGTTACCGAAGAGAAGCCTAGAGGTAAAACTGTTGGCTCCTCTTAAACCAGTCCTCTGTCCACACTGTACAGAGTCCTGCATTAGATACATTGAAAAAGAGAAGGACATTCAGATGCTTTTTAAAAACCAATCGAGCTGAGAATTGAAGAGCCTGTACGGTCCTCAGCACGATACCGCCAGCGTGGACCAACTCACAACATAAAGAACAAACAAAAACCTTTGATAGTTCACACTTGAACATAGCTCCGTAGGAAAATATAGTACAAAACCTTTGTCCTGAACATTTCTAGAATGTACAAACCAACACCAGGAACAGCAAAAAAAACATTTTTACATGGAAACAAAGTCATTGAAAACGGTGTCCAAAGTGGCTAGTGTGATCAATATCAGTTGAGTTTTATTGTAGCTTTTTTTAATTTTCTTATCCTTTTTTATTAACAAAAATAGAAGCTTTGAGTAATCTTTGAAAGCCAGCAAGCCCAGTCCCTGGTCTCTCTCTCCCAGAGTAGAAAAAAATAACAAGTATTGCAGACAGCTCTGCTTTACGGTTGAAAGGACTGTACATCCAGGGAGTTATATACACACAGACACACATATGAATCACATATGTATTCAACCAGATAGTCTACTTACAATAAAAGGCTTCTAGAGGCGTTACTTCAAATGCAAAATTTAAAACATACAAAAAAAACAAACAAAACAATACACACCGTTTACAATTGACAGGCAAAATGAACAAAACAGATCTGATAACTATACATGAAACACAAAGGGTTCCATTTCCAAACCAAAAAGTTTTGCATTGTGGATGTTGCAGATATGCAAAGTTTAACCAAATCATTAGCAGGCATGTTAGGGAGATTATTTTTCATTGATGACCTCAAATGGCACGTAACGTAAGTTAGATTTATTTATAAAATTAAAAGTCTTTGTAAATATGATCTTAATTAGTTTAGCAGTTGCAAGAGGATGGGATAATATTTACTTAACACGTGCATATAGTCAAAATCCAATTTCAAAAACATTTACCGAAGACATGCTGGCATTTGCCGTATCTTTACCCCCTTCTCTCCCTCTGGTGAATAATATCAAACAGTATTACAGTGGGCAACCCTCGCTTGCTCCCTCACTCTAGGAAGAAAAGAAAACTATATAAATTGGTATGAGCGGACTCTGACAAAGAGGGCCTGATCAGAGTAGCATAGTTTTAAACTTATTTCCATAACGGTTGCCACCCAATGCCGATTTCCATTTCACTCTGCCGCCAACTTGGCGTATTACCACTACTTTATACAACTTAAACTTTGACCAGATGAATTGAGCAGTCAATAAGAAAAGTTTAAGAAAGCAAGAACAGGAGAAACTTGGAAATGGAAAGAAAAACTGAACCAAAACCAGCAGGAAGGGGCGGCTAACTGGAAAAGGGAAAACAAAACAATACGAGTTAAAAAGGCCTCTGCGTGAGGAAAAAAACAACTAATAACTCTGATTTAAAGAAGAGCATCAACCAAGATGGAGAGAAAGAGCGGTCGCTCGTCTTAAATTTACCCCTGAAGGAACAAATCCACCCACACTCACTGTCCTGAGTGGCCAACTGCCCTGTGAATCGCTCAGGAGGTCATGTGCAAACAACAAAATACAAACAAAACAAAAACAACCCTATTCCGCCCGACGCTTCCCGCTGAAGAAAGTCATGAAACATTAGTGTATTTCTCCTTCATTTGTCCCCATTCGGTACTGTGTGTGTGTGAGTTAGTGAGCGCAGTGCGCTCAGCAGCGTCTGAGCTGGGCCAGCCTGCGTTGCAGCTGCAGCTGCCTGGCCTTCAGCTGCCTCCTCTCCTGGGCCTTCTGCCGCTCGCCGGCGTGGAGCTGCTGCAGGTACTGGGTGGCGCGTGTCAGGATGGCCACCTTGGGCGTCTTCGGGCAGTCCGCCAGGCCTGGGATTTCGTCCCGCAGCAGGAGGAAGCGCGAGCGCAGGTCATTGCGCCGCTTGCGCTCCAGGAAGTTGTGCGCGCGGCGCTTGTCCGTGTCCTCGCCGTCAGACGACTGCGGGCTGGAGAGGTGCGAGTGGGAGTAGGACGAGAAGCCCTGCGACGGCGGGGAGGAGGAGCCCGAGGCGGGCGGCGAGGAAGGCATCTCGTAGAAGGAGGACGCGGCGGTCGATGGGGAGGAGGCGGGGTCGGGCGACGGCGAGCGGGATCCGGCGCCGCAGCGGCCGCCAGTGGTGGCAGCGGTGGGATTAGAGGCCGTGTGGCCCGGGCGCGGCTGCTGGAGGTAGGGGCCGAGAGAGTTCTGGCTCGGGTGAGGGAGGGGCTGGTGGGCGAGGCCGTCCGGCCGCGCCCGCTTGCGGGGCGGGTCGGGCAGCGTGTCGGGGGAGGGCGCGGCGTAGTTGTGCTGCTGCTGGTGGATGGAGATGTGGAAGCGCTTCATGCATGGGTCCAGGTGGTCGGCGCACACCGTGATGGTCACCGGCTGCCGGCTGTTCACCAGCCGCCGCGACTTGTGTTGCTGCTGTTGGTGTTCCACCGTCACCACGTCGATCTCCTCATCATCCTCGTCGTCCTCGTCTTCGTCGTCATCTTCATCGTCTTCAAACGACAACAAACCCCCCGAAAAAAAAGGAAGAAATGAATTAGTTATACAGGAGTGTATTGAATTCCAGGGCTGATCAATTATTTGACTATACCTGGGCATACGCTGCATAAGAGTGTGAGAGCTATCGCAGGCCAATTCAATTAGCGACGTAGGAGACATGCTGATTCAAAGACACACACACACACACACACACACACACACACACACACACACACACACACACACACACACACACACACACACACACACACACACACACACACACACACACACACACACACACACACACCACTTGCTGATGGCAGAACATTTATCTACAAAACAGTGTAAATAGACACGCTGAATTAATTTAAAAGACCAAGAACTGCAAATTAAAGAGCACCTCAAGAAGGCGCTAAAAGCAAATTGATTCTCACCAAAGGACAAGGTATTTTGGATCGGTGACTGAAACAAACCCAAACCTGGGCAAACTGATAACAAAGTGCGACAAGTCCTTTTTTTGCTGAGGAAAGCCGGTGGTTTATGTAAGGGCAACAAGTTCCCATGGTGGCATTCCACCCAACATTAAAGTACTGCATCAAAACCCAAATACCACATTGTGGGAGTCAGAGACTGAAGCAGTGAGAGGACACTTGGCAGACAAAATCTTGGAGGATGGCAAAATTTAAGAAAGCTGTGGAACAGTATTTTTATCATGGAGCTCATAATGGAAGATATAGATACTTTATTTCGACTAATACTTCAAATATCAACCACAGTCTGTGGTTAGGATATTGTTGGCTGAAGTACAGACCACAAGAACATGAGGCAGCAGCTGGTCGCCTGGCACCAAGCCAAGGAACAGATGTTTCAATGGGCGTGTCACTGTGGAGCCGTGGCGCATGTGTTGCATGCGCCAAGGTAACGCATTGCAGTCATACATGCCACCCTCAAGTCCTCCATCCTTCGACAGTATAGGTCACCGCACAACAAAACTATTCGTTCGGATTCGTTTTACCAAACGTTACGCTACATATTTTAATGCAAGCCGAGGTCTTAAAAAAAACAAAAAAACACCGCGAGTGATTCAAGTTGCACTGACCTGATGTATCGGTGTGGGACTCGGAGCCGGAGGACACTTGAGGTTTTTTACAGCCGCCCGTTAACGGGAAAGTAAGGATTGCAGCTGGGTCCACACAGTCGGTCGCCAGGCTACTGATCAGTGGCGCATCGGACGAGACGCAGTGCGTCCTCCCCGACGACTGAACGCCGGGTGCCGTCGGTACTTTAGCGGCCACCGAGCCAGCATGGGAGGCGATCCGCTCCTCAACAACTTTCTCAGCCTGTAGTCCGGCGGAAAACCCGCTCCACATACAATCCTGGATGATGATTGAGCTAAGGTTGCTGAAGGAGTCGTTCACGGTGTTCACTTTACAAGGCAAGTCCTGTTCCTCGTCCTGGCCCAAGAACTGAGACATCAATTCCAATCGATCACCGAGCGACTGATGTACCGGTCCGACCTTGCCTGCTCCTTCGACCGTCCGGATGGGGGACATGGGCGGGGTCGGCACCAGTTCAAATTTCTTCCATATATCCTCGCTTGGCGCCGTGGACTTGAAGAAATCCTCGTCCGGGTCGTGGTCGTCGTAGAAATAATGTTGGTAGTGGTCGTACTCCATCTCCCCGTTCTCATACCGGGGGGCGGTGGAGCTGATGCCCGGCATCAGGGCTGCGGACCTGGCGCTTCGCTCCTGTCCTGGGGTTATGGTGACACAATGTTCTCTCTGTCTGGACATGGTGGGAAACAAGTCGTGCACACTTTAAAAGGCGATTTATAGCATCAATACTAACGTACTTAATATAATGCAGCTAATAGGGTTTGCGTTTTCCCCTCAAGTTAGTTTCAGATCATTCTTTCAAAGGATTGTACACAACCATTTGTCGTACTCAACTAGAAAGTTTTTTTTACGCGTGTGCTTGCATGGTAGTGGCATTAGTTCAAGTTTCGCAACGTAGTTATTACACAACAGTGCCGCTGCTTAAAGTGTGCGGTGACAGCCCACCACAAAACACAGGTCGATTAAAAATAGACAGTTACCTTCAAACCTGTAGGCCTGCTAATTGACCTTTAATTGTGGGTTATGATGCACCCAATCAGTGAACCCGTTTCCCTCCAACCCCCACCAAGCTTCGCAGACCCCGATCATCCCCAGTATTGGTCGTAGATAAGGGTAAAACAACTCAGCTGCCGGTAAATTCGGGTATCAATTAATTAAAAGGCGTGTACTAAAACCAAACTTCTGAAGCGGTAAGCTTCCGCCATCCTCGAAATACACTCAGAGCCCCGCCATTTAGTCCCATGGTACATTTGCAAATAGGCCTACTTAACAAAAAAAAAGTCCCCAAGCGGTGGAGTGGTCATTTATATTACCTGGTAGGGCTAATGCTGATTTCGTCTTCATGGATTCTGTGTGAGCGTAAAAGTGGGGAAATAAAGATGCGTAGTTCTCGCTGGGCAACACTTCTTGGACGTCCGCTTCGGGTTGGGCGTCCACTCTTTGTCTTTGACGGTTAATTGCCACAAATAAAGATCACTCGTGTGTTCCTACTCCTCAAATGTTGGATACGTTTTTTTTTTTTTTACTGCGGTCACTTTCCTTGCCAGCAACGACGCTATCTGATCTGGGTTAGGCAAGTTGTCTATATGCATAAAAGGCGGGTCGTAGTAGTGAAGACACGCCCATATTTAAAGGGCCACTGTATTTTTTTTCTTCATCAATATCAGCTGCGAACGACGGTGCGATGAAAACAAGGTGAAGTAACAAAGGAGTTTGTGCTCATGCGGGTACGTCTCCGTGTTATCAATTGAATGAAGTTATATTTTATTAGGAAAAGATTATAACATGTGTACTCCCTGAACATATTCATAATAAAACAAAGAAAAATACTAAAGCCAACATCCTAAGATATAAAGGGAAATTATAAAATATATGCATATATTGTGTGTAACAATGTCCTAAAGTGTTATGTTAACACAGCAATAAAAGTCATTAAACAATTACAGCTGTATTGTTCTATCCAGGAAAAGTATAATTGTGTGTAGTACAGTCACTGCATGACATCATGTGTGCAAATCGAGTCTCCGCAGAGAGTCAATACTGTGGCAGAGTTCCCTGTCTACCCTGTCATGGGGATCTCTCTGACAGCTGCAACGCATAAACCATGAGTTGGCTCGCATGCAGAATATAGGTTACCTGACACAAACACTAGCTAACACACCCACCCACACACACACACACACACACACACACACACACACACACACACACACACACACACACACACACACACACACACACACACACACACACACACACACACACACACACACACAAAAATACAGATTTCCAACTCATCATGGTTCTTTGTCCATCCAAACTGCACCAACATAAGGGATGGCTGAACGTTACGATTTTAATGTTTAATGTCATGGTATTGGTTTGGTGGGAAAGCAAAGTATCATGGGAATCAACCCTAGAAATGAAATCTATTTTAACACAAAAAATTAGGACAAAAACAAACACTTAAGCGGCAGGCTTTTTGTACGCAACAGATACTAAAGAAGCCATTCTTCTACTTTACCTCTGCCAGCCACCCTACCGGGCAAGGAGCAGTGAAGCAGACACCGTGAAATTATGGTCTGTCCGGCTCATCTTCTCATCAAGCCTGGAAGCCCCTCCGCTCCCCCCATCACCCACACAGACACACTCTCTCTCTCTCTCTCTCTCTCTCTCTCTCTCTCTCTCTCTCTCTCTCTCTCTCTCTCTCTCTCTCTCTCTCTCTCTCTCTCTCTCTCTCTTTCTCTGTTGTCACCGCCCCTCACCCCTCCCTTGCCCTCCCCCTCTGCCCTTTAAAGCCCATTTCTCTCTGTTCAGAAGATATTTACCCTGCACGATGCGGAGGAGAGACTCAGGGAGCGCTGATCTCTCCTCTTGTTTCCCACGAGAGAGAGCCTTCAAGGATGAGATAGAGCAAGGAGAGATATTGGGAGAGATAACGAGACAGAGTTAAGGCAAAGAAAAAGTTAAGGTTTACTACCCATAACATTTGAATGTTTTACATTTCTCTCTTTCTCTATTTGCCTCCATCTTTTTTGTCATGCTCTCCCACACTGCGCTATCCTGTATCTGTCTCTCGGCCGGGCTGTTCTCTATTCGCATCTGTCTAAAAGCGGCCCGCTTTTATCTTGCTTTTGTTTTATCGCCTTCCTTCCTGTACATCCCCTTTGAGTTAATGATCACCAGTAAAAGGCTTCAAGGGGAGAGAGCATCCCGCTAGATCCTGCATGAAGCAGCCTTCTACCCCCACACAGAAAGTTCTGTTAAGTTTGAATTATGTCACAGACACAGAGGCTCACCTCAAGGAAATTAATGGACGATTCTGTGTCCTTGCAGTGAACAAGAAGTGGTAGATTAGGGGGTGAAAGGTCAAAACTAATAATTGTAAGTCCTCCAAGCATTAGCAGTCCTCCTTTTCCAGGAAAGGGGATAGGCAACGGTGTAATGGGATTCCAAACAGCTGATCAATGTCCCAATATCTCTCTCTGACTCTCTTTGTCACTCTCTCTCTCTCTTTCTCTCTCTTTTCCTCTCTCTAGCTTTTTCTCGCTCTCTCACTCTCTTGACTTTCACAAACTTGTGGTTGCACACCTCCCCAGACAGCAAATGTTTATCACACACAAGATACCGATTTACTGCAGTCTGCTTTCTCAGAACACAGGAGGTGGTAAATGTGATCTACCCTCCCCCCTCCCCCCTCCCCCCGCCCTGAGTGCCAAGGCAGCAAACTGAGAAAATGACTTAATTCAGAGGCTTACATATTACTAACGGTCAATAAAGAGCTTCACTTTGTCACTGTGACATTCTCCTCCTCTCATACTCTTCACTTCTGACCATCCATCTTTTTTCACGCCCCAACTGGTTAAAACCCCCAAGGGACCGGGAGAGGCAGAAGGTGGACAAGAGGAAGTGCAGCAAGTCTGCACTTCGGCCAACACAAATATTCCCCAGAAGGAGTTGGTTAAAAGTCCCAATTGCATTGTTTTTGGGTGATTTATTTTTCCATGTCTGCGTCTTTGATATGAGGGCGAATATCGAGTTCACACAATTATAATGGATACTTGAGCAGGAGGTTGGAGAATGGTTATTCCGTAGTCGTCTTGTATCTTACCCTCCGTGTGTGCAACTGGATTGGCCTTTGTTTAGTTCTTAACTGTAGCCCATAAGGCAAGGCAAGGCAACTTTATTTATATAGCACTTTTCATACACAAGGCAGACTCAAAGTGCTTCACATATAAACATTGTCATACAATAAGATAAAATAATAGATAAGTAAAAGAAAACATATGCAAAGAAATTAGTAAAATAGAAAAGTGCAATGTATTTAAGATCAGATCAACAGCCTCTCTGGTACCCGCGTCGGGACTCCAACCCGACCTAAAGAAACTTGGTTTTTGTAAGTCTTCGGTGGACATGAGCCCTCTAAGTCTTGCTACATTTTTAAGGTGATAATATGCAGATTTTGTAACTGACTTGATGTGACTGTCGAAATGTAAATCAGAATCCATGATAACCCCTAGATTTCTGTCTTTGATTGAGGTTTTCAGGGACAGAGAGTGAAGGTGTTGGGTCAATTTAAGCCTTTCCGTTTTAGCACCAAATATAATTATCTCTGTTTTGTCCTCATTTAGCTGAAGGAAATTTCGGAACATCCAATCTTTCACTTGCTCAATGCACTGGCACAGCAGATCTATGTGCCGATAGTCATTTGGTGATAGCGATACATAGATTTGCGTGTCATCAGCATAGCAATGATGGTCAATATTGTTTTTTTGCATGATTTGCCCTAGTGGGAGCATGTAGATGTTGAATAAAGAGGGTCCTAAGATCGAACCTTGTGGGACTCCACACATCACATTGGTTGATTCTGATACAAATTCGCCAATGGAAATAAGCAGACTCATCTGTCAGACGGCAGTTAGAATCCTACATATCCATCCCTAGATCAACAACTATACTCTCGGGATAGCATGTAGAAGAAGAATAGAGGGGACGGTTTTATGGCTCAGGTGAGGAAGTGGTCGAACCAGTGTGTGAGGAAAGGAAGGAAAAGAAGAAAAAAACACAAAGCTGTTTGTATATGTATGAGAGGTGATTAAAAGAACAAAGCTTCCTCCCCCTCCTGCTCTCCTTCCACCCCTCCCCCCACTCCTTCCCTGCCTCTATCACTCTCCTGGGGTCATCCTGACCATGCTGCCCCCCCCCCCCCCCCCCCCCCCCCCCACGCCTCCAGGACCTCCAAGCTGCCAGACTGATCAATGAACACCTAGTCTGTGACCCGCCCAGAAGTGTGCGTCGCTGTCATTTGCACATGTCATGCATGTGTATATGCGTGGGTTGGCGTGTGTGTGTGTGTGTGTGTGTGTGTGTGTGTGTGTGTGTGTGTGTGTGTGTGTGTGTGTGTGTGTGTGTGTGTGTGTGTGTGTGTGTGTGTGTGTGTGTGTGTGTGTGTGTGTAGTGGTTTTAATCTAGAGGCAGAGGAGCCAGCTGGGCAGCTGTTACCCACTGGATTGTATCAAATGTTTCTGCTGACGCATAGAGGCTGCTGGACACGTACGCTGCCACACACACACTCACACCCACGCACACACACACACACATGAACACGCCCACACACACACACACACACACACACAAAAACGCACACACACACACATACACACACAAACACGTGCAAACAAGCACAAATACGGACACATAAATACAAACACACACATGTAAATTCATTTAAAGTCATTTATTTATCGGACAATGTGCAATGGGGACATATTGTACCAGTTATAGCTATTAGCTAATTGCAAGGCATCTGTAACACATGACGCATAGATACACTCAGTGTGGACATGTATAAGTGAGGGACCTGTCATGTGACACACAGACATGCAACCGCATCAGTTTATCTTTTAATGGACATTCAATTCTCAATATATTCAACAATGCCTTCCTTTGTCGACCTAATGCTCGGTCTTTCTGTCCATCCGTCTGCCTGTCTATCTGTATGCCTGTCTATCTGTCTGCCTGTTGTTCAACAATTGTTTGGTGCCATCATAGCAGGGGTTTGGGAGGAGCGTTTTTTCTTTGTGGCCCAACACAAGTGACATAGTGACACAAGTGTATTTTGATTGCGGTT
>NC_079433.1:11406315-11413815 GCF_026213295.1 Gadus chalcogrammus | reverse complement strand
CTATCCCTCTCTCTCTCCATCTCCCTCTCTGTCTCTCACTTTATTTACCTCTCTGTCTCTCCCTCTCTGTCTCTCTCTCTCTCTCTCTCTCTCTCTCTCTCTCTCTCTCTCTCTCTCTCTCTATCTCTCTCTCTCTCTCTCTCTCTCTCTCTCTCTCTCTCTCTCTGTCTCTCTCTCTCTCTCTCTCCATCTCCCTCTCTGTCTCTCACTTTATTTACCTCTCCCTCTCTGTCTCACTGTCTCTCTGTGGAAACCACTGAGCATCACAACCATTAAGGATCCAGTCGTTTCTGTAGTCTGAACCATGTGGGAGGAGGCAGCGCAGTGTTGCAGTGTGGCGGCGTTGACGTATGGTGGCAGCCAGGTGTGGGAGATTTAAACACTTACCCCCTGCCGTCTCACAGACTAAATCACTCAGGTCCTGGCCATGATTACACAGCAGGAACTGATCTGGAAGAGGAGCTTCCCTGCAACTCAAAGTGTCAGCTAAAACCAGTACTCACAAATCATGGAATAAACCTCCACCAGCTGGTGTGTTCTCTATCTATTTAGCACCATGATTTTAGAGGTATATTAAGTGTACAAGGTCATTATTTATATGCTTTATGGACTTATGCAGTAATGTCCTTCTGAATATCTTGGATCAACAACAGGGTCCCCATCCCAGACAGGAGCCTGCGCACAAGCTCCAGCCATGTAACTTAACCGTCGGCATTGCTATTCATTGGCCTCCAATCAGAGGAAGAGGAGGGACCCTGAACCCACTCGCCCAGTGGTTTTATTATTGTGACGGTCTCCGTCTCTCTCCCTCTCTCTAACTCTTTCTCTCTCCCTCTCTCTTGCCCCCCCCTCTCTCTCTCTCTAAATATCGAGCCAGCACCCTCCTTGAAAAGGCTCTCTCTTATCCCAATCCTGAAGAAGACACAATGGTTAATTTAAACAATAATACCCCCCCCCCCCCCATGGTTTAACTAAACCGAAGGCTTTGTTTGTGTGTGAGTGTGTGCGTGTGTGTGTGTGTGTGTATGTGTGTGTGTGTGTGTGTGTGTGTGTGTGTGTGTGTGTGTGTGTGTGTGTGTGTGTGTGTGTGTGTGTGTGTGTGTGTGTGTGTGTGTGTGTGTGTGTGTGTGTGTGTGTGTGTGTGTGTGTGTGTGTGTGTGTGTGTATGTGTGTGTGCGTGTGTGTCCTCTCCCTGTTGTTTTTGAGACCTTCAGCCTTCTGTTGGTACACACAGGGTCACAGAAATCCAGTCATTCAAGTCATTCCCAGAATTGTTTGTGATTTATATTACCAAGAGACAGAATTAATTCCTTCATTTATAGAATTGTATCTTTTGGCCATTTGCTTAGGATTGATAAAGCAATATGGTGACTGCTCATTTGAAAGACACACACACACACACACACACACACACACACACACACACACACACACACACACACACACACACACACACACACACACACACACACACACACACAAACACACACACACACACACACACATACATACATACGGACACTACGGACACTACAGATGATATCTTAGCCAGATGTAATCAGGAACGGACGGGGGGGGGCATCTGGTTACATCTTGGCTGGGGTGAGGTGGGATGGGGGGGGGGGGGGGGGGCTTTGTTTGCCGGACATACTGCCCTCCATTGTAATGCAACCATGGGTGGGAGTTGGGGAGGAGGGAGGGGGAGGGAGAGAGGGAGGGAGGGAGGGAGGGGCAGAGATCGAGAGACACAGAACTAGATGGTTGATCAGAGATGCCTAGGGGGGAAGGGTCAGAGGTCAATAAGATCTAAACCTAGAGGTCTGGGCCCCACTGGCTGTGGAAGAAGCAGTGCTCATTAGGATGATATAGGAACCGCTAAACACAAGTTGAAGGGAAAGTTAGAGAAAAAGGGTGCCCTAACGCCAGTAGTGGGATTAAGGGCATTTGATTACCTATAGTATCTACTAGTATCGTGACCAATTCAAAACAACAGCGAGAATACCGTCAATGTATCATGATATAGACAAAGGAAGTATGATTGGATACAATTCACAAAAACAAGGAGGCGTATATATATATATATATATATATATATATACACTATCGTTCAAAAGTTTGGGGTCACTCAGAATTGTCCTTATTTTAAATACGATTTTAATATAGGCAAAGCAAGGCAAGGCAACTTTATTTATATAGCCCTTTTCATACACAAGGCAGACTCAAAGTGCTTCACATATAAACATTGTTATACAATAAAATAAAATAATAGATAAGTAAAAGTAAAAACATATGCAAAGAAAGTGCAATGTATTTAAGATCAGATCAACAGTCTCTCTGGTATCCGCGTCGGGACTCCAACCCGACCTAAAAGGAACTTGGTACTTTCTCTGGGACTCTAACCCGGTTTCTAGTAACACTTATCCTTTCTCTCTGGTATCAGATCATGTATCTTTCTGGTAAAAAATAGAAAATTAAATTGAAAGTTAAAAAGGCTTTTTAGTAAGTAAAATTGAAAGTGCAATGTATTTAAGAAAGTGAGAAAATTTAATTGAAAATTATTTAATATCAGATCAACAGTCTCTCTGGAACCCAAGTCGGGACTACAACCCGACCTAAAGGACAATATTCTAGGACTCTAACCCAGCTTCTAGGACTCTAGCCCAGCAACCTTTCTCTCTGGTATCAGATCATGTATTTTTCTGGTAAAAATAGAAAATAAAGGGAAAGTTAAAAAGGCATTTTAGTAAAATAAAGGTAAAGTATTTAAGATTTAGCAGAAAGCTAAAGCAAACATAAAAGTCTTCAATCTTGTTTTGAAGGTGCTCAGAGTTGGGGCAAGTCTTAAATCCTCAGGGAGTTTATTCCAGCTATTTGTTGCATAGTAACTAAATCCTGCTTTCCCATGTTTCGTGTTTACTCTGGGGATAATTAACAGATTGGTCTCAGAAGATCTTAGTGTTCTAGAAGGCTTATGTAGTGGAAGCATATCAGTTAAATATTTTGGGCCTAAACCATGTAGGGATTTATAGGTTAGCAACATGATTTTAAAATCAATTCTCTGACCTACAGGAAGCCAATGTAACGATTTAAGAATTGGTGTAATATGTTCAAATTTTTTGGTCTTTGTTAAAACTCTAGCAGCAGCATTCTGAACAAGCTGAAGCTTCCTTAGAGTTTGTTTTGGGAGACCTGTAAGGAGACCATTGCAGTAATCAAGCTTACTAGTGATAAAGGCATGTACAAGTGGACATGAGCCCTCTAAGTCTTGCTACATTTTTAAGGTGATAATATGCAGATTTTGTAACTGATTTGATGTGACTTTCGAAATGTAAATCAGAATCCATGATAACCCCTAGATTTCTGGCTTTGATTGAGGTTTTCAGGGACAGATATAAGGAAAGTTGTTTTCAACAAAGACAATCAGAAATACAGTCTGGACATTGTTAATGTTGTAAATGACTATTCTAGCTGGAAACGGCAGATTTTTTATGGAACATCTACATCGGTGTGAAGGGGCCCATTTCAAGCAACCATCACTCCTGTTTCTAATTGCACATTGTTTAGCTAATTGTGTCAAAAGGCTATTTGATCAATAAAAAACCCTTGTGCAATTATGTTAGCACAGCTTAAAACTGTTGAATAAAAGTGTGAGTTTTCATAGAAGACACGACAGAAGATAAGAGATGAAGATGATCCCAGTGCCACTCGTTCTGTTTGATTCCTGAGCCGTTCTTTGTTCGCTGTTCTTTACAAAGATCATTTGTATCAACAGTATTTCATCTTTAAGGCATCATCTC
The DNA here is from genome assembly GCF_026213295.1 of Gadus chalcogrammus. Taxonomy (NCBI): domain Eukaryota; kingdom Metazoa; phylum Chordata; class Actinopteri; order Gadiformes; family Gadidae; genus Gadus; species Gadus chalcogrammus. Next base: position 11,410,018 of record NC_079433.1, on the reverse strand, counting down.
AAAAAAGGGATTCAGGAGATGTGCTTCCTTTCATGACGGTGGCCTCATCGGTCAGTGGTGACACGGGGGGTAGAGAGGGGGTGCTGCCGACAGAGGGGTCCAGTCCCAAAGGTGTCTGCTGTGCGTGGGGGGGATAACCATGTATTGTGATTCAAGGTAAGTGACAGATGTGCCTGTGTATGTGTCTGTGTGTGTGTCAGTGTGTGTGTGTGTCAGTGTGTGTGCATGTGTTCAGGGTGCGTGCATGTGTTCAATCACCAGATACGGTGGGGTTGCGAAAAGGACGGAGTAAGGGAGGTGGAGGTGACGGAGACGTTGGAGACATTTATCCGATGCAACTTAAGTAAAACTGTCTGTATTGGCATTCGACCAACACACACACACACACACACACACACACACACACACACACACACACACACACACACACACACACACACACACACACACATACACACACACACACACACACACACACACACACACACACACACACACACACACACACACACACACACACACACACACAAATGCACATGCATGTGTACATACCTCAGAATTTCCATTAAAAACATAAATAAACACAGCCCCCTCTCAGCAGGGTTCTGTACTAGCTGATCATACAGTACTGAGGTGTCAGCTCTATGGCTGGGATACCCCTGTGTTTTGAATCCTGTAAATGACATATGTTTGGTGTTTGTGTGTGTGTGTGTGTGTGTGTGTGTGTGTGTGTGTGTGTGTGTGTGTGTGTGTGTGTGTGTGTGTGTGTGTGTGTGTGTGTGTGTGTGTGTGTTTGTGTGTGTGTGTGTGTGTGTGTGTGTGTGTGTGTGTGTGTGTGTGTGTGTGTGTGTGTGTTCGGTGTCTGTGCGCACTCTCATGAGAGTGTGTTTCTGAGTTTGAGCGTGTGTGTGCATGTGGGTTTGAATGTGTGTGTGGGTGAGTGTTGTGCATGTATGTGTTTATCACCCGATGCGGTTGGGTGTGAGGGAGGATGCGGGTGAGAGACATTGGAGCCATTTGTTCAAGTCAACTTAAGAAAAATTATCTGTATTGGCATTTGATTGCCACAAATTAATGAATACATAACAAAAATTAATGCATGCATGCATTCATACATAAAAATATACATAAATATAACACACACATATCTGTCTCCTTGTAAGCCAGTTTAAAAATGAAGGCTTCCCTTATGAGTAATTTCATCTGCATTCTCCATCGCATCTCTCTCTCTCTCTCTCTCTCTCTCTCTCTCTCTCTCTCTCTCTCTCTCTCTCTCTCTCTCTCTCTCTCTCTCTCTCTCTCTCTCTCTCTCTCTCTCTCTCTCTTCAGTAAAGCCTTTTAAACATGATGCGACTTGATGTTACAGACACAAATAGATGGCGCATTCATGGACACAGGTGTGTATGTCAGTTTGTTAGTGTGCTTTTATGTGTGCGTTTGTTTGTGTCTGTGTGTGAGTGCTTGTGTGTGTGAATTGGTGTTTATACCTGAAGCACTAGAGACTTTATCGTGCTAGGGGGTCGCTTTGAGGCTCAGACACGTTGCGTCCGCATCTGTGTCCTTGTTTGTGTCCGTGCATCTGCCACGCCGCTGCGCTGCGTCCCCCTAGGGGAGGGGGCCGGTCCCGAGATGGAGCCTGTCGATTGGCTTGATTGATTGACCATCGGCTCCGCCCACTCTCATGCCAATCTGATCCCCCTTTCCACCCCCGCCCCATCCCCGGTCCTCTGGTGATTGATCACTCACTCGACCGGCCACTCAATCTGCCTGGCAGCTATTACACAAACCTCCTCATCTTCCGGTTAAACAGCGGCACACGGACACACGCGCCACACTGTCCAATGGCATGTCTGACCATGTCATGCAACTGTTTTGCAGCCCAACCTCAAGGCTCAATAAACAACGCGCACAACGTGCTTGCGACGGGAGGTCTGTTCATATTGTCAAGTGGGGGTTTCTGTGAAGATGAGAAACACCGGCAGCAGGTGCAGATGTTGCACAGAAGCTGCTGCCGCTAGTGGTGTCGGAGTGGGCATGTCCAAACAAACAGGGCGGGAGAGGGAGAGGGAGAGGGAGAGGGAGAGGGTGAGGGAGAGACAGCGGAGGATTGTGAGGGGAGGAATGAGGAGAGGAAAACTTATAGAGAGAGTTCGGGGAGGGAGAGGGAGGGAGAGCCGCAGGTCGTTTCAGCACTTTTTCAATACAGAGGCATAATGTGTGTGAGACAGCAAGAGTGCAAAAAGTACAGGGTGTTGGTGTTGGTGTGTGTGTGTGTGTGTGTGTGTGTGTGTGTGTGTGTGTGTGTGTGTGTGTGTGTGTGTGTGTGTGTGTGTGTGTGTGTGTGTGTGTGTGTGTGTGTGTGCGTGCGTGCGTGCGTGTGAGAGAGAGAGAGAGAGAGAGAGAGAGAGAGAGAGAGAGAGAGAGAGAGAGAGAGAGAGAGAGAGATGCTCATTAGACTCGGGTTATCGATGATCGGTCATTAAAATCTAAAAATGAGTCAATCAAATATTGGGGATAATGAAATTAGACAATGACATGGCAAAAATGACACTGCAATGACTGATATAATGCATATTTAATTCGAATGATAATAATTTGAATATGTACAACGTCTTTACGATAGGCCTATCTAATTTTCTTTTGTTTTGTCTGTTGTTTCGAAGGATCCAAGAACTGCTGTTTTTTGTCGCCACCTGCCGGATATGCACTGTAAATGCAGAACGATCTGCAATCACTGCTTGCATATCTTGCAGGGCTCCATAAATATAATGACAACTACATAATGTAGGCCTCTAAATTTGTATCTCTTTCAAGAGCAGTATAATCAGAAGCACGATTCATTTTCTGTTAGTTTTGATAGGTTATTATGTGCTTCTTTAATCTTTACCACCATACACAGTAAGCCACGACGTACGCTACGTCGATCAATACGAGGAAAACCCAGTGGGTGGCAGCAAACCCACAACAATCCATTTGGAAAAGAGCACGCATTCAGTGAAACCTGACACGCAACGAGTAAAACCGGCCGGATCGTCTAAGCACATTCTCAACCTCACACTGCACATGGTGTCCCACAGGCAAAGCACAAAATACATTATAATAATATATACATTTAACACCGACATCCAACATGAGTCTTCTCTTATTTATTACTGGCAAGTTAGTTTATTATTAATGTACTTATTACCATATCTATGAACCAACCATACAAACAATTAACCGTCAGGTGTTCAGAAACTTAGCACCGCAGTGCGGTCTTTTCCTTATGAATATCTCCTTATGAATTCTTGTCGTTCCGTGACCTCGTGACGTTTCTCATCAATGTCACCCCCCAAGCCCCCCCAGCCCAATCTATTTTCTCTCTGGGGAGAGCAAGGCACACATACCACCAGCCACCACCGCCACGCACACACGCACAGAGCACGCACGTCAGTATTTCCATTTAAAACATAAATAAACTCAGCCCCCTCCTCTTTATGGCTGTCATAGACCCTTCTGTCCTGGTCTGTTATGACACCAGGCACACCCACGCACGCAAACTCTCTCTCACACACACACACACACACACACACACACACACACACACACACACACACACACACACACACACACACACACACACACACACACACACACACACACACACACACACACACACACACACACCTGCCTCTGTACAACTGTATTAGGATGCCAGTGCTTA
>NC_079433.1:11401315-11403815 GCF_026213295.1 Gadus chalcogrammus | reverse complement strand
CCTGATATCAGGTTGTTCTTTTCCATCAAACTGCTGAACCTGCGGGTGGAAAACTCCAGTGCTTAACCCCCGTCACGTTGAGTGTCCCGGACAGGGATTTAAAGCTGCTTTTTGCCAACAATCAGTGGTGGAGAAAGTTCTCAGATCTTGTACGTGAGGCCCTCATTACCCCTGTGTACTAAGTATTGAAGCACTCGATATGATATGAGATATACTTTAAAGGGAAGTAAGGGATACTTATTATCATCACCAGCACCTATTCGCATGTAATGGGAGATCACGTTAAAGGAATTTGCTAGTTAGGACTATCCTAATATTTGTACATGAGAAATGCTCATGTTTATTTGAAGCATCAAAAAGGTGCAGTCTTTGAGTCAAAGTACTCAAGCACCTTTCATCCCTTGTAATAAAATTGTATTTTAAGCCGGTCGAATTATAAACTTAACTTAACCATGCAAGGAGGCAGGTTTCATCTCAAATTAATTCTGGGAGCTTCGAGTAGACAAATATGCTTTTAGGATTATGCTTTGTCATTAAATGACCTGCTAGAGGCTGTCTGGTCAGGCTGGGCTGCTCTAATCGCTGAGCCGTCATGACCAACTGAAGCCATGACACCCCCTCCCACCATAGCATGACCATCTTCCAGTCTTCTGCTCGTCCAATCAGATTGAAGTCTAGACGACTCAAATAAAATAAATAAAATAATTGAAGCGCATGTACAATACGATCCATAATAAAATCACGATTAGAATTCAAATCCAAAACAGGTGCTGTAATAAACCTATGTACCATCGCATGAATACATTTATACTCTGTTTGAACATGCACGTGCAGGAGAGCTTTTTTTCATTGACCCTGTAGGTTTACAATAACCGTATCAGTCCGGGTCAAAGAGAGGTGTTGCCATGGCCTGACATCCTGGGTCCCTGCCACGTTAAACACTGGGTGAACACTGACTTGGAGCCACAGTGACATGGAGGCATGGACTTTCCATCAAACATCGTAGCACAAATCATGTGTATTTGTGTATCTGTGTGTGAGCGTGTATGTGTGCTTGTGGGTGTGTGTTTATTTGTTTATACCTGGAGCACTAGAGGCTTTCTCATGCTCATTGTTAAGGGGTTGTTATCGGGTTTAAAACGTGTTTTGTACTCGGTAGGGTGTTGTTCAGCTTTCATTGGCACGCAACATAAATTGGCAGACAAACATTTGACACCCTAATCTTTCAGAACTTGTAGTAGCTGCTCTATTCTAAATACTTGAATGGTTGTATCTGATGATGCATGGTTTTCAGACACTCTTTATTAAGTGCAACCAGTAAATGTTCATTCTTATATCATTTCAGTAAATATAAATGAATGGCATTCTAATTGGCGCAACAAACAAACAATAATAAATATTAATTTGCTGTGTGTATTGGACCAAACGTAATAATAAGTTATCTGTTTCCTCTTAGACTAGAATGATAATTCGACAACAATAATCGGAAATAAATGACAATGCATGAACTGCTAACCTCTCACCACCGAAGACTATAAACACACCCATCTGTGCTGTGCAATACAAATCATGCTATTGTGGTTACGGATACTCTGCATACCAGGTATAAACAAGAACTTGTCATGGCAGGTTGAGTCCACGGTAAGACAGGTCCTTAGCATCTCATAGAGTACAGTTATATCAGATTTAGAGCAGTGAGCTACTTTGATTGAAATCCACTCGTCACCTTATCAATTCAACTGATATAAAACAGACATGAAAACCACATGTGCTTATGAGATGAAGTTGTCTGCCAACCATCACTGGCTTGAAGTAGAGTACACGTGTGACTAATACAATCTTGAGTAAAGTAGGCACAGATAATCAAAGAATACAAATCCCTGTGCCACATATATGGGTTAAAGACATAAAGATGTGACATGCATGAGCACGATGACAATCACTTCTACTCAGACAATAAGTATACATTCAAACAATTGACAACAATGCTACTGGATAGGTTTGTGGGATAAATTTTACTTGGACTGCAGCATTATGTAGTTAACCTTAACTATATAAGTCAGTGTAAGTAAAGTGAGAGGAAGGATGAAGGGGGCTCCTTTCTTCTTTGTGGACATCCTAAAGCCCTCCAGTCTCTTCCAGTCAGGTGGAGGTGAGCCAGGTATATAGAGTACAGCTTTTAGGGGTCAACTTGGTGTCAGCTGAGTAACAAGGGATCATCTCAGGGGCGGCGGGAGGTGTAAATGAGTGACACGAGGATGTCCCTCGGAATGTAGGCCTTTGTTGACCGTGCTTTTCCCATGCTTATTTTCTTCGTATATGCAAGATAATGACTTTCTTTAAGCATTTGAGATTTTTTTTGCAAAGGGACAAAATATATTGATGAACATTACATAAAAAGAGAAAAGTAAATATACAGAATTATAGCCGTAGGCTAATTTCCATCGTTAGTCCCTGACTTTTGGTAAATACAATCATAAGGCAGGCAATATTTAACTTT